>NC_091836.1:43240597-43581390 GCF_037783145.1 Equus przewalskii | reverse complement strand
TCTACCCTGAATTAGAACACAATTTACATTGGTCTAAGAAAGCAGTTTTTCATTTGGGTTAGTTATGGAAGCCATGACTCAGGTAGAAGGCATAGAGTGTGTTTGGGGGATGGGGGGGTCCCAAAAAAGATTCAGCTTGAGATGTTGTAAGGAAGCCTGTAAAGAAACATATTGCCCAGCAACAGTGCTAAATACTGTATATTTTATTTCTCTTAATCCTGGCAACAATTTTTTAAAGCTGAGTGTCACAGGTTTGGTTCCTATGGAAGCTAATTCAGAGACGGAGTTTGGAATGCAGAATGCTTATTAAGAAGTGTCTTTCAGGGGCCGCACCTGGTAGTAAACTGGTTAAGTTTGGCACACTCCACTTCGGAGGCCCAGGTTCGGTTCCAAGGCATGGACCTACACCACTTGTCTGTCAGTGGCCATGCTGTGGTGGTGGCTTACATAAAAAAAAAAAGAGGAAGATTGGCAGCAGATGTTAGCTCAGGGCAAATCATCCTCAGCAAAAAGAGGAAAGTTAGCAGTGGATGTTACCTCAGGGAGAATCTTCCTCAGCAAAAACAAAACAAAACAAAAGGTGTGTCTTTCTTTCCATCGAGATCTATGCAAAGAAGAGAAAGGAAGAAATAGTGGACAGAGGGAGCATTTGACTGTGACGTAGGCCCAGCAACAACCTCAGCTGGATCCTGGAAAAATGAAGGTCCTTCAGAGTTGTCCCAAGCTGGGCCAAGATGGTCAGTCCTTCATACTCCCACGTCCATCAGTCACTGGGTGTGGGCCAAGGACACAGGACATGACCCTGGAAGAACCACTTCTCTATAGCTGACAAGATCCCTCCAGGAACTGGTAGCTAAAGACTGTTGCCAAAACCACTTCCAATAATTGGAGCAGGAATTCTTCATTGAATGGTGTTCTGGGTGGTGTACCACAGTGTCCACTATGTAAGGTAAGTTTATCACCATCTTAGAGACAAAAAAATAGAAATTAAGAGAAGTTAGTGATTGTCCAAGGTCACATAATAATAATAATAATAATAATAACAGTTACTATTTTTCAGGATCTCTTTGAAGCACTTTACATGTGCCCTTGTTTAAGTGTCACAAAAGCCCTATGGGATAGGTATTATTATAATCCCCATTTTAACAGATGAAGAAACTGAGGCACAGAAAATATAATTTGCCTAAGATAAACAGGTAAGCATAGGATTCAACCCCAGTCAGTATGATTCCAGAGACCATGTTCTTAACCCTGTACCACAATATGTCTATCTGAATTTGAACCCAACACTTTCTGACAATGAAGCCCATGCTATTCCCTTTATGCTGAGCTGGATCCTTCAAGATTATGACTTTGGGAAGGTGCTAGAACTGGAGAAGGAATGACGTAAAACTTCTTCACAAAGCTGAAACCCAAACAGAACATTTCTGAAGCCACATTTTCCTGACTCCACCACTCAGGAACCAGAAAAGTCATCTGAGTGTCATGAATCAGAAATTCCCTCATTTTCCTTGGGTCTGAACCAATGCAACCAGGTTTCCAGCCTCCCCAGAAGCTGGGAGAACCGGATGAGTCTGCAGGATTTATTTATATACCTCCACCTCCCTTACCCTGGAAGGCACAGTGATGAGGAGGCTACCAGCCTTTTACTTTAATGTCGGTCATGCTGTGTGAGGCCGACATCTTTCTGAACACAATACCTGTCTGGAATCTCCTCTTACTTCTTTAATAGGATCCTATCAGCAGCTAGTCTGCATTCTAGTGGCCTCTCCCCTCTTCTGTGGTAAATTCTGCACTTTTTGATTTTCCAGACCCTTTGCATGAGTCTTTTGTATGTGTCTTCTCTCTCTTCTACATAAACCAGTCTCTTGCACCAGAAATTACAGCCCCTAGGTTCTCCATGCCCTGCTGAAAGCGTTTGCCCTCACTAGCCTTTCTGTCTTTTCTAGAATGTGTAGAGGCACTTTAACCAATTTCTAAAAGCTCCTATGTTTCTTCCTTATTTGTTTTATTAAACTAATGTATATTAAGCATCTGTAAGCAATCTGATAGATCCCTGAGCTCCAGAAGCCCACAGACTACAGGGGGAGATAGATACATAAGCAGATAACCACAAGTGAAATGTCCTGGATAGAGCAGAGTTGAGATTCATATAAGTATAGACAGTGAAGTTCAGGCATGCCTTGAGTAATTATGCCCATCCATTGCTGTACAAGGACATGAGTTGATTCTTGGGAAAATTAGTACTTGATCCATATCACAAGAGAAACTCAGATTAATTCAGACATACATGAGAGTCTGAGAATACTGTGATGTATGCCATATAGAATGTTAGATGTTAGAGGTGGAATGCCTCATAAATGAGGAGAGAGCTTGGCTAGTTTAAGAACACCATCTGAGAGTTGAAGAGGAGTGATGATATCCAGTGGAGGATTCCATTTAACTATCTATTATGACACAGATACTTTTACGGGGTTTGTGCACTGCCAGAAAAATGACTGTGGGTGAATTGAAAGAGCTATCCCACAAAACTTTATGACATTTCAGTTCACAAGCATCCCTATCCTGGGGTCCTTCCCCTCAAATTAGCACCAAACAGAAGGTGAAAGGGTTCTCTGATTTGTTCTGCAAAACTCTCAGCCCCAGAAACCTGGAAGCTGTCTGCCCTTTGTAATAAACACACAGAAGCCATCTGGCAAGGTAAGTCAAGGCTAGCAGTGAAGGCAGCCACAAGCACAGTGTATCTCCACCCACAGAACTGTGGTAATGACAATAGTGATGAAGGTGGTGCATGTTTCAGTTAAGAATGTTTCAGTAGAAAATAATAGAACATTTGGCCAAGTGTGGCTTAAACAAATATGGAATTGTTTTTGCATAAAATTAGAAGTCTGAGGGTAGTTGCTTCCTAGCACTGGTTAATTAATGCAGTCAGAACTAGATTGTTGCAATTCTCTTGACCTCTCCCTCTTGACTTTAAACTTTCTACCATAGCCTCAGTTATAAAATAAAGCACCAAATGCTGGTGGAAATAAAAGTGTCTATGTGTGCGGAGGGAAGGGCATAGCAGAAGCTGCATATGTCTTTTTTATGAATAAATAAAATTTTCCCCTGAAGATAGCCCCTGGGCCATAACTAGGTAATATGGTCACCCCTGGCTACAGAGAAGGCTGGGAAAGTGAGTTTCTGGCTTTCCAATCTCATAGTGTGAAGTGGTAGATGAGAGCTGGAAATAGTTAGTGGTTAGTCAATCAAGTTGGTTGTGTGCCTCTTGATGCCAAAAAATGTGTCAAGAAGTAAAATTTTGCAAAGACTGAACTACTGGAGAAGGATAGGAAGGCAGGTCTGGCCCATCCTAATTTGGACATGAATGTGACCTCAATTGTCTACCAGCGGGTACTTCCAAAATATTTGAAGGAAAGTCCTCCCTACCTGCCTACCCCTTGCTCTTCTCCAATCCCACTGCTACCACCTCCATTATCTGGCACCGAGATTATGTGGCTTTTCCATACCCAGTCTTATTCTTCTCAGATGTACTTTATGCACTTCTTCCAAGTGGTTCTAACTGAAACACATTTTTATCAAGTTACCCCGTTGTTTATACCAGCAAGTCTCTATGCGCAGAGGATAAAGTCCAAGCTTATTATAATAACATTATAAGCTTATTATAATGACATAGAGAACTTCAAGACTTACTATGAAGTTACAATAATTATAACAGCTTTGTATTGGCAAAAGAATAGACACGTAGAGCAATAGAACAGAATAGAGAGCCAGAAATAGACTCACACAAATATAGTCAACTGGTTTTTGACAAAGGCACAAAGGCAATTCAATGGAGAAAAGATAGTCTTTTCAATAAATGGTACTAGAAAAATTGGTCACACACAGGCAAAAGAATGAGCCTACTGAATTGTGCACTTAGAAATGGCTCAATGGTAAATTTTATGTTAGGCATTTTTTATCACAATAAAATATTTTTTAACTTAAAAGAGTAACTTAGATACAAACCCTACACCTTACACAAACATTCACTCAAAATATATTGTAGAACTCAATGTAAAAGACAAAACTATAAAACTTCTAGAGAAAATAGAGGTGAAAGTCTACATGACTTTGGATTTAGTAATGAAGGTTTAGATCCAAAACCAAAAGTATAACCCATGAAAGAAAAAAATGATAAGCTGGACTTTATTGAAATTAAAAACTTTTACTACATGGAAGATACTGTTAAGAGAACAAAAAGATAAGCCCCAAGCTGGGAGAGAATATTTTCAGAATTCATATCTGATAAAGGACTGTATCCAAAATGTAAAAAACACACTTAAACCTCAATTATAAAAACACAAACAATCCAATTTTAAAATGAGCCAAATATGTAAACAGACACTTTACTTAATGAAACATACATATGGTAAAAAGTACACAAAAAGATGCTCAACACCATTTGTCATTAGGGAATTACAAATCTAACAACAATGTGACAGCACTACAAACTACTATAAATGGCTTTAAAAAATCTGAAATATAAATTACTGTCAAGGATATGGAGCAACAGGAACTCTCATTCATTGCTGGTGAGAAGGGAAAATGGTACCGCCACTTTAGAAGACAGGTTGAGTTTCCTACAAAGCTAAACATAGTCTTCCCATAAGATTCAACAGCCATCTCTTAGGTACTTAACCAACTAATTTTAAAAATCATGTCCACACAAAAACCTGCACATGAATAATTATAGCAAATTTATTCATTGTTGCCTAAAACTGGAAGCAAACACAATGCTCATTAATTGGTGAATGAATTTTTTAAAATGGTGGTACATTCATACAGTGGAATAGTATTCAGTGATAAACAGGAATGAGCTATCAAGATAGGCATAGACATGAATGAATCTAAAATGCTTATTGCTAAGTAAAAGAAGCCAATCTGAAAAGGCAACACCCTGTGTTATTCCAATTATATGTCATTCTGGAAGAGGTAAACTGGAGAGTAGAGTCAGTAAGCAGATCAGTGGTTGCCAGGGGTTCATGGAGGGAAACATGAAGCACTGAGGATCTTTGGGGCCGTGAACTTATTATGATACTGAAATGGTGGATACATAACACTATGCATTTGTCAAAACCTAAAGAACATTATAGCACTTTAATGTATGCGAATTTCAAAGATTATTTAGGAGATTGGGCAATCACAGGATTTGCAGGCTGTGGCAAAAGAACCTAGCTATATTACAAATGTTTGAAACAACCTACAGGAAGGAAGTTGGGAGATGGGAGCTGCCAATTTAAGTGGTTCTGGAAATGGATGGGATCCCTAAAACTAAAGTACATAAGTCCTGTACCCTAGTTGATAAAGTTGTTTCCCATGAGGGTAAGAGTTAAAAACTCGTAATACGCATGGTGGTATGAAACCACTGTATATACACACTGACAATGAACAACTAAGTAAATGGATAGCGGCTGGTGGGAGCCAAGTTTCTCACTGATAGAGTGACAGATTACAGACAAGCATGAGGAGAAGACTAGAATGACATGTTTGGTATTGGATTAGAGTCAGAGACATCAAGTAGGAAGTTATGTTTAGCTTAATATAGATGCAGACGGCTGTGTGTATGTGTGTGTATATGTGTGTACATGGGTCAATATACAGACATATATTTTTTGCTCTGAAAATTGAGAGGGTCTGGAGGTAATGACATTCCAGTGTCACACCTACTACCCAAATTTTGAGCACAGGGAGCACCTAAATTTTTGTTTATAATACTATTTTCCAATAAAAGGAACCAGGCCTTCTTAGAGAAATGATTGGTGTTCAAAACACACACCATCACACACACACACATTAGAGGTATGTGAAATGGACTCCAGAGCCAACAGAAAGAGTGCCTGATGGTCAAAGTTAGAATAATTTGAGTAATAAAATAAATCAAGCAGTATAGGATTATAATCCAAAATAAAAAATAAGTATCCATGAGTCCATGAGCAAATGAAGCATTAGGGGCATTTTGGGGAAGTGAAACTATTTGTACAGCATAGAAATGGTGGAACGATAATACTATGCATTTGTCAAAACCCCTACAACATTTACAGAAGTTTAATGTATACAAATTTCAAAATAAATAAATAGAGGAGAAAAATCTCCCACGCAGAAGAACTCCAAATCGTGTATGTAGATATTCTGCCCTCAACAGGGGCACATCTCCCAACTCCATAGGTGTGAGATGTGTATAGTACGTTGTTACAGCAATACTGCTTCACCAGTTGTAACAAGTGTGCCATACTAACATAAGATGTCAATAAAAGGAGAAACTGAAGGGAGTGGTATTTAGAATGTCTCTGTAATATCTATGCAATTTTTATATAAATCTAAAGCTATTCCAAAACTAAAAATTTCTTCAGAAAATAGAAAAACATGCAATTAGCCCTAGGAATACTATTTGGCAATAAAAAGGACCAAAGTACAGATACACACCACAACATGGTTTAGCCTCAAAACATTATGCTAAATGAAAGAATCAGAAATAACAGTCCACGTTGTATCATTCCATTTATATTAAATATTCAGATAAGGCAAATTGATAGAGGCCAAAACTAGATTAATGATTAATGTTATCTGGACCAAAAGAAACCAATTTTCCAAGGCAAGTATCCAGTATGTTCAATATTCCCCTTCAAAACAGAACCTGGAGAAGGGCGGTCTTGGCATGATAATGTTTTCACTCTACCTGGAAGGCCAGGAACCAAAATCTCGAATCACCAGCAGTCTCACTTTCCCAGTATTTCCAATGTGCTTCCCCAAGAGCCCAAAGGTTCGAGACTTTGGAGGGGCCTCTCAGCCTCAGGCGGGCCATCAGCTGCGCAGACTGATGCAGCTTCAGCCGCCTCCTGTCTCTCGACTCAACTCTGCACCAACACCTCCCCATGCCAAGCCTGGTATTGATAAGCTTCCCCTCAAACAACGAAGGGCATCTGAGAGGTGGTGGTGATGCATCATAAACATCACCAAGAAAACCACCGAAGGGCAAGGGAGAAACTGTACTGAAAAGAGAAATTGGTTATTGATTTTGCTTTTTCTTCCATGTAAGCATTTAGATAATATAGAGCATGAGGAGCAGCATGGAACAGTGCAGAGTCTGCTGAGCTGGTGGAAGTCAGGAACACCGGTTTCTAGTTGCTGGACAAGCTTTGGGGATCAGCTTCCAAGTCTGCACACGAGAAGGTTACCTGGCACGTGGTGGAGAGTTGGAGGACCCAGCTCTGCCATCTACCAGAATGTGGAAATGGGAGAGTTGCTGAGTTCCTCATCTGTAAAGTGGGGATAACATCACTTACTTTTTGGGGTCACTGTGAGATTAGAGATGATGTCGAGGGCCTGGCACAGCAGAGACTGGCATGGAGTGGGTTCTCAATCCACAGCAGCTCCACACAAAGAAGACGCATCTGCAGTTCTGCCATGTTCCAATGGCAACATCTGATGGTTCCAATGACACACTGGGAAGGACAGACATGGGATTCCACACCTGCGATTGCTGCATGGACTGGAGACATCAGAGCACAAGACCAAGTAAGAATCATTTGACTCAGGACTCTGACGGTAAAAATCAATAGCAGTAATCAATAACAATAATAATGTTACTACTCAAAATCTTTAGGATCTATTAACTCATCTCACTACCACAAGACACTGCTGCATTGGTGTGTTATGTTTCTTTGTTCCTAACTTGTGCAGTTCACTGGAAGCAGATGCTGAGATGGAGTTTAGGGTGCAAGATGTTCATTAGGAACTGGAATCTTAAGGAAACTGAAAGTCGAGGAGTAGGACTGGGAAAAGGAAGAAGGCTTGCCAGTCCAATAGTGAGCTCAGAGGTGAGCACTGCCCTCCAGAGCTGTCCCACCCCAGGCTAGGTGGGCAGGCCTCATATCCCTTGGCTGCCCAGGCAAAACTGTGATCCTAGGTGAGGGAGCTCTCAGTAGGTAAGGCCAACACTGACGGCTGGAGGCTGTGTGAAGACTCCAACCCCTTGCGGGCAGCAAGTTCTTTCCTGAAGGGAGGTGGGCAACATCCAACATTTTACAGGCATGGTAATGAAACACAAAACAACTCACCAAAAAGCACACGGATGGTGTGGCTGTGGTTGGGACCACTAAACTACACTGCTTCTTAACTACTGATGTTGTACTGTGCTTTATAATTCATAAAGTACAGATCTTGAGTTCCATCCTGATAAACCCATCGTAATTTCAAAATATCGTTAAGTTGAAAATGCATTTAATACATCTAACCTACCAAAGATCATAGATCAGCCTGGCCTACCTTCAACGTGCTCAGGACACTGACATTAGCCTGCAATTGGGCAAAATCATCTCACACAGAGCCTATTTTATAATAAAGTGTTGAATATCTCACGTAATTTATTGAATACTGTATTTAAAGAGAAAAACAGAATGGTTTATGGGTACAGAATGGTTGTAAGAGACGGGTATTATATCACGTATGGCTATCCCGGGAAAAGATCAAAATTCAAAATCTGAAGTCGTTTCTACTGAATGCATACTGCTTTTGTACCATCATAAAACTGAAAAATCCTAAGTTGAAATATCATAAATCGGGGACCATCTGTACTCTCACCTCCATAATATCACTTGATCCTCTCGATAGTGCTGTCAAAACTGTCAACTCCACATTTCAGATGAGGAAATTTAAGATTAGCTAGTTTATATTGTCTTGTCCACCCCGGAAAAGTGACAGAGGCAGGATTTGAACCCAATTCTGACCGTACCTGACTCCAAAGTTGAGCTCTCCCACCTGAGCCACACTGCCTTCCACGGTGCACTGAGGTCCCTGCTCTGGAAGCCTGTGCCTGTCCAAGCCCGCTGTGATTATTCTGCAGGACTGAGCACCCCAGTGCGCTCAGCACTGAGTTGCGGTCTCTGTTTAGTCTGATAGCATCTTAGGGAAACGAATGTTCCTTCTTCATACACAGGTGAGTGCGGATGTCAGTCCCAAAGGTGTCTGGGATGGGAGAGGCCCTCCTGCTTGGAGAAAGGGCCCCAATAAATGGGGAGGAGGGAACAGGAGGTTGACAGCTTGGCCTTGGCAGTTGGCTTTGTGCCCGTCCCTTTCAAAACACCATTTACCAACCCAGACATTTCAGCTCAGGAGCCGAGACGCTCACAGAACAAGGCAAATAAGGCAGTGATATCACTGACATGGAAAGAATAGCAATATTACCTTAAGGGTTATACAATAAAACACAATCACTGGAGGGAATTTACCCTGAAACGTTTTCATCGCTTTGCAGGGCAGCCTGTCACCCTCCTGGCCATCACCCTGGTGCGCCTTCTCCCCAAGGGATGAGGCTGCAGTTAATTTCCTGTCTCTGGGCTGCCCAGGGAAGAGGTGTCTGGCCCAGGGCCAACTGCTCCTGGAATGTTGGACTCCTCCCTGAAATGTGGTCAACCACAATAGGAGCCGCTGGACACGTGGTGTCCCCTGGCCCGCGGACTGTCAGCTGTGGCCATGTCCCTCTGTGGCTGGGCCTCTGTGACCTGGTAGACTTGCTGCTCAGGGCTGCATTACAACTGCCTACTTTCCACAGCTGGGACCACCTCTGGGGATTTCTCATTTCCTAAGAACTAAAATTAAAAATCCTACACAAGGCTTTTAGCATCTTCACAACATGGGCCCAACAAATAGTTTTAGCTTTATCTCCAGCCACTCTGCACTCCCAGCTGTACTGAAAGGCTTACTGCTCCCCAAACACAACATGGACATCCAGGAATTTCAACTTCTGCGTCGCTTGTCTTTGGTATATGTCAGCAAAGAAAACGTATATACAGTAAAAAGTGTACAAAAAGATGCTCAGCATCATTGATCATTAGGGAATTGCAAATTAAACAACAGAGTGATCGCACTACAAACTAGTACAATGGCTCAAAGAAACCTGAAATACCAATTTCCAGAAGGCCTCTTCTTAGCCCAGCGAGCCAAAGCAATATCTTCTCTTCCACACGCTGCCCTGGCCTCCTCCTTTGCCCCCAAGTTAGAAGTGTCCCCTGTCTGTGCTCAGTTCCTGGCAGCAGCACTCCCTGCAGTGCATGACTGTAGCTGTTTACTGTCCTTCTTCCCTGATTGATGTGTGGGCCTCCTGACGGTAGGGACTGCCCCGTGTCCCCAGACCCCCCCAAAGACCCTCACCCGACCCTCACACACCCTCACACAATGTTTGTTGAACAACTGTCAGCCTGCATCAGCACCTGCTCCTCCTTCCTTCTAAAGTCATCTCTGCTGTGATCTTCTGAGGCTCAGAAAGTGACATGGAGGACACACGTGCAGGACAGAGGGCGATGCTGATAACTGACAATGGCACAGATGCTGCCATACCCAGGCTCACTAATGCAGAATGGACCTTAATATCCACAGGTTTCTGACCTGAGTGCCTGGCCTGCCCCTGCCTCACTCCTGCCACAATCACACACTCACATGCGATCACACACTAACATACACACACTCACCCCCACGCTCTTATACACATGTACTCACACGGTCTCTTACATGCACACAGACATGTGTGTGCATTCACACACACACTCACTCCCTCTCTTCCTTGGTCATCTTTCAGATAAATTATAAACACTTCAACATTTTTGCAGTTCAAAGAATTGCCACTTCTGAATCTCCTCCTAGATTTTTTTTGACAAAAAAATTACATATATTTAAAGTGAACAACACGATGATTTGATATATGTATACATTGTGAAGTGGTTACCACAATAAAGTTAATGAACACCCGTCACCTTACATAGTTAACATTTTGTTTGCTTGTTTGTTTGTAGTGAGAACACAAAATCTACTGTCTTAGCAAATTTCAAGTATATAATACAGCATTATTAACTATAGCCATCATGCTGTGCATTAGTTCCTCAGGACTTACTCATTTGTCACTGAAAGTCTGGAGTCTTTGACCTGCATCTCCCCACTCCCCACAACCCCCAGCTCCTGATAAGCATCACTCCACTCTCTGTTCTACAAGATCGCTTTTTGGTAGTGAGATCATACAGTGTCTTTCTCTGTCTGCCTCATCTCACTTGGCGTAATGCCCTCCAGTTTCATCCATGTGGTCACAAATGGCAGGATGAATCTCCTCCTTTGTGTTCAATTCAGGAGGTCTTCCCCAGGTTGAGACTCTTGAAGATGAAGACAGCTGGCCTAGGAGGTAACATGGGGACAAAGTATCAGTACCACCTCAAAAGTAAGTTTGGTTATCTCTTCTCTGCTTACTTCCCAGGTGGTTAAAGTCTTTCCCCATAAAATAGGGAAACTCAGAGAGAGAAATGGGGTCCATTCTCCCATTTCAGACATGAGCCAGGGCCCAAGCCCTCTGCTGCAGTCTCAGAGCCCCCCAAGCACTGTCTGCTTCCTGCCTCCAGCATAGAAAGCAGGTGTTCCTGCAGGCTGAGATTCCCACAGAAAGTCTGGAGAGCTCTCAGGGCTGAGGTGGCGGTACTAGCAGAGTGATTTCCCTGGAGTTGATTCAGGGGAGAGGGACAATAGGTGAGAGGAGAGTGTGCATGATTATCTGCAATCGGGGTGCAGTTTCTGTGCTTTTCACATCATCCTCCCTCCCTCTTTGGCTTGGGACATCACTTTGGAGTGGGGGCTGTTCCCTGTCTGTCCCCCTGTGAGGCAACTGAATGCCCCCTGGGTTTCCCAAGAAGGTGACCTGGATTAATAGCAGAGCCCTGCCACCTGACATCCTTGGTCTCAGTTTCCCCTTCTGTAAAATGGGGCAGAGAGAAATAAAAATCACACATAAAAATAGAGTAAGCAAAATCCTACGAAGAGAAGCTCAACTCTGTTCTGAGCTCTGGGCCCAGCGCCTCATTAAACAACTCAGAACCTTGATGAGTCTCCTCTGGGTGTCAGAATCCAGGCCCTGGGGGAACCGAGAGTACAGACAACACAATCAGCCATGGCCAGTGAGGATCTACTCAAAGACATTCAGGGATCTTGGTCATACCTGAGAAAACTTGGTCACACGTGGATGGATAGGGATAAGTGTGTGTCCAAAATGACCAAGGAAAAATTGATACTTGGGAAGTTCAAGCTGAGTTGGAAATTGGGTGCCTTTCCATCAGAAACATTCTTGAGTTTTCTCCACCCATTCTCAAATTGGCCAGAACAATTTCCAGCCTATCAGGAGTCCCCTCCACTATGCATTGATATTTCTGTAATTACAGAGTATCCAGCTACGCCTGTCAGTCCAGATATGACCATCGTCTGTCATCATTATAATGGGTTGATCTATCCCTCATTCTGTACAGCTGATGGAGGAAGGGGCATGATATCCAGCAGAATCTACCAAGAGAAATTTCTGTAATTCTTTTCTATACGATGTTTGACAAGCAATAAAGAAATGACCAGACATATGAAGAGGAAAATGGGATTGTTAATCAAAAGACAAACAATATAAGCAGACAATGATTTTTCAAATATTGAAATTAACAAAACGTTAAATAATTATTGTAAATATGCTAACGAAATACAGAAAAACATAAACAAAATTGATAAAGAGATGGAAAACCAACAAAGAAATTAAATCTAAAGAATAAAGCCAGATATACACTCTAGAACTGAAAAATATAACATCAGAAATAAAGAATTCATCTAATAGACTTATATTTGACGAAGAGAGGATTAGTTAACTTACACATAAATCAATAAAAGTTTTCCAACTGAAGCACACAAACTAAATTTAAAAATAAGATTACGTAAAAACAGAGATGAGATGTAGTAAAAATATCTAATATATGGGTAAGTAGAGTTTTCCAAAAGCAGAGAGACTAAAGAGCGGAAAAGAAGCAATGTTTGAAACATCAATGGTCACGAACATCACAAACCTGATGAAATACATCAGCTTACACAGAGAAGCTCAGCAAAACATAAGCAGGAAAAATAAGAAGGAAACAACACCTACACAAACCATTGGCAAATGGGTAAAACATAAGAGATCTCAAGGAAAATGAGAGGAAAGTATATATTACTTTCAGAGGAACAACACTAAGATTTACAGCTGAAGAAAGTGACAATTTCAACAGAAACTATGAAAGTCCAAAGACAAAGAAAGTACAGAGTTAAAGAGCTGAAAATAAAAACCACCACCTTACAATTAACATAACAAAAAAAGTAAAATAAAGATATTCTCTAGAAAAAGTAGACAAAATTTGTTACTTGCAGACACTTACTATAGAAAATATTATATAAAATGCTTCAGGATAACGTAAAAGGTCCCAGATAGAAGTATTTAACTACGAGAAGGAATAAAGAGTTCTAGAAAGGACAAATATGTGGGTAAATATGGAATGGTATTGACTAAAGCAAGTGTAATAACAATATCTAAAGGTTCTTTTACATATTAAAAAATAAAATATATGATAAAATAGTAAATATAAGTGATGAGATGGTAAGTATAGTAAAATTATTAGGAATTCTTGAATTGTCTATAAAGGGATAGGTTACCAAGTTAAGTTTTATTGGAATATGTAAAAACAACCACTAAAAGTGGTATCAAAATAGAACTAAAATTTTAATACGGAAACCAAAATTAACTCATAATCTTAATTTTTAAAAAAGGTAAGAAAGGAGGAAAAAAGGAAATAAAAATGATTGAGACAAATGAAAAAGATACTAAGACAGTAGAATTAAGCCCAAGTATATTAGTAATTAGCTTAATGGTAATTGGAATAATTTCTCCAATTAACAATGTCAGATCAGTTAAAAAACACAAGATCCAACTATTTTATAAGAGACACACTTTAACTATAAGGATAAAGATATACTGAAAATAAGAGAATGAAGACATATTACGTGAACACACGCAAGAAAAGAAAAAGAAAAAATATCTGAAAAGCAAGTATTATTAAAGTGTTACTTCTTTTTTAACAGCTTTATTGACATATAATTCACATACCATTAAATTCACCAATTTTAGATGTACAATTTAATATTTTTAATATACTCAGAGATATGTGCAGTCATCACCACAATCAATTTTAGAATATTTTCATCATCTGAAAAAGAAACCCCATATATTTAGCTATTACATCTACCCATTCATTTTTTCACCATTAAGTGTGATGTTAGCTGTGGGGTTTTTGGAGATGCCCTTTATCAGGTTGAGGAAGTTTCCTTCTAGTTCTAGTTTATTGAGTGTTTTTATGACGAAAGGGTATGAATTTTTTCATATGATTTTTGCACATCTATTGAAATGATCTTCTGAGTTTTTGTTTTTTATTCTGTTGATATGATGTACTACATTATTTGACCTTTGGATGTTAAGCCAACCTTGCATTCCTGGGACAAATCCTTCTTAATCATGGTATAAAATGCTCTGTACATAGGGGTGGATTTAGTTTGCCAGTATTTTCTTGAGGATATTTCTGTCTACATTTATAAGAGGTATTGGTCTCTAGTTTTCTTTTCTTGTGTTGTCTTGTGTTTTGATTATCATCATAAAAGAGGCCTCATAAAATGAATTGGGAAGTGATCCATCCTGCTGTATTTTTGGAGAAGATTGTGTGAAGTTGGTAATAATTCTTTATTTGGTAGAACTCATCAGTGAAGTTGTCTGGAAGTAGTCTTTTCTTCATGGATTTTTTTGTTATTATTACTCATTCAATCTATTCACTTGTTATAGTTCTCTTTAGACTATTTCTTGTGGAGTCAGTTTCAGTAGTTTGTGTCTTTCTAGGAATACTTCCATTTCATCTAAGTTATCTAATTTGTTGGCATACAATTGTTCATAGTATTTCTTCATAATTCCTTTATTTCTGTAGAGTCAGCAGTAATGTCCCCTCTTTCATTTCTGATTCCACTAATTTGAGTCTTCTTTCTTCACAGTCAATTAGATAAAGATGTGTCACTTTTGTTGATCTTTTCAAAGAAGCAGATTTTGGTTTCATTAATTTTCTCTATTGTTTTTCAATTGTCTATTTTATTAATTTCCATTCTAATCTTTAGTCTACTTGCTTTAGGTTTAGTTTCCTTTTCTTTTGCCAGTGATTTAATGTGAAAGGGGAGGTTATTGATTTGAGATCTGTCTTCTTTCTTATTGAAGACATTTACAGGGACAAATTTCATTTTAAGCACAGCTTTGGTTACATCCCAGAAGTTTGGGGATATTTTGTCTCTATTTTAATTCATCTCAAAGTATTTTCTTATTGCTCTTTTGATTCTTCTTTGACCTATTGGTTATTTGGGAATATGTTGTTTAATTTCCGTGTATTTGTGAGATTCCCAAATTTTTCCCTCTGTTGATTTCTAAATTTAATCCATTTTCATTGAAGAATATACTTTGTGTTATTTCTTTATTTAAAATTTATTGAGCTTTTTTTATTACCTAGCACATGGTCTATAATGTGGACTGCTCCATGTGCACTTGAGAGGAATAAATTGTTTTCTTGTTGGGTGGAGTGTTCTATACATATCCGTTAAGTATAATTGTTTCATAATGTTGTTCAAGTCTTCTGTTTCCTCGTTATTTCTGTCTAGTTGTTCTAACCATCATTGAAAGTGTGGTATTGAAGCCTCCAACTATTACTGTTGAATTGTCTATTTCTCTTTCAGTTAGTTTTGCTTCATGCATTTTGGTACTCTGTTATTAGTTGCATATAACTCTTATATATTCCCAGATGTATTGACTCTTTTATTATTACCAAATGTCCCTGTTTATCTCTAGTAATTTTTTTGTTTTAAAATCTATTTTCCTGATACAAGTATAGGCACTCCAGTTTATTTGTGTCTATTCAGATCCTTTACCAATTTCTTAACTTTGTTTGATATTTTGCTATTGTGTTTATATGAATTCCTTATATGTTTGAGATACTAAACCCTTATAAGATGTGGCTTGCAGATATTTTCTCCCATTCCATTGGCTGCCTTTTCACTCTGCTGATGGTTTCCTTTGTTGTGCAGAAGCTTTTTAGTTTGACGCAACCCCACTTGTCTATTTTCGCTTTTGTTGCCTACGCTTTTTACATCATATTCAAAAGATCATTGCCCATATCTATGTCAAAAACTCTTTTCCTATGTTTTATTCTAATAGTTTTACAGTTTCAGATATTACATTTAAGCCTTTATTCATTTTGGGTTGATTCTTGTATATGATGTGAGATAAGGGTATCATTTCATTCTTTTGCATGTGGGTATCTAGTTCTCCCAACACTATTTATTGAGGAATTGAGGAGACTTTTCACATTGTGTGCTCTTGGTATGCTTGTTGAAGATCAGTTGTTCATATGTGTGTGGATTTATTTCTGGACTCTTTATTCTGTTCCCTTAATGTATATGTCTGTTTTTATGCCAGTACCATACTGTTTTGATTTATGTAGCTTTGTAATATATTTTGAAATCAGAAAATGTGATGCCTCCAGCTTTGTTCTTCTTTCTCAAGATTGCTTTGACTATTCAAATATTTTGTTGTTCCATATGAATTTTATGACTTTTTTGTGTTTCTGTACATAGCGTCATTGGGTTTTGATAATGATTGCATTTCATTTATAGATAACTTTGGGGTTATGGTCATTGTAGCAATGTTAATTCTTCCAATCAATGAGCATGGGATGAATTTCCATTTATCTGTCTTCTTTAACTTTTATCATCAGTGTTTCATAACGTTTTGTGTACAAGTCTTTCATTTGTTTTGCTAAGTTTACCCTTAAGAATTTTATTCTTTTCATTGCTATCATGAATGAGATTATTTTCTTAATTTCCTTTTCAGACAGTTCCTCGTTTGTGAATAGAAATGAAACCGATTTCTATATGTTGATTTTTTTATCCTGAAGCTTTATTGAATTTTTTTATTAGTTCTAACAGTTTTTTGCTGCATCTCCAGGGTTTCCTGCCTATATTATCATGTATTCTGCAAATAGAGATAATTTTACTTTTTTTTCTTTCTGATTTAGATAGCTTTTATTTCTTTTTCTTGTCTAATTGCTTAACCAAGACTCCTGGCACTGGGGAGTCCCAAGACTTCCCAGAGAAGAAGTGGCACGATTGGGCATCCTTGCCTTTTACCAGATACTAGAGAGAAAGCTTTCATTTTTCCCCCATTGATTATGATGTTAGCTGTGGGCTTTTCATGTATGGCTTTTATTGTCTTGAGCTAAGTTCCTCCTATATCTATTTTGTTGACAGTTTTGCATGAATGGATGTTAAACTTTGTCAAATGCTTTTTATGCACCTATTGAGATTATTTTCTTTTATTTTGTTAATGTGGTACTTCATATTTATTGATTTGCATATGTTGAACCATCCGTGCATACCTGGGATAAATCCCACTTGGTCATGATGTATGACCCTTTTAATGTGCTATTGAATTTGGATTGCTAGTATTTAATTGAGTATTTTTGCATCTCTGTTTATTTAAGATACTAGTCTATAGTTCTGTTCTTTTATGGTGTCTGGTTTTGATATCACGGGGATGCTGGCTTTTTAAAACGTGTTTGTTTGGAAGTATTCTTTCTTCTAAATTTTTGGAAGAGTTTAAGAAGGATTGATATTAATTCTTCTTTGAATGTTTAGTGGGAATTACTCATAAAGCCATCTGGCCCTGGGCTTTTCATTTGTTTGTTTGTTAGAATGTTTTGATTACCAAATTAACCTCCTTATTTGTTATTAGTTTTTAGTCTTTCTATTTTTTCTTGATTCAGTTTTGGTAAGTTGCATGTTTCTAGAAATTTATCCATTTCTTCTAGGTTATCCAATTTTTTGACATATAATTGTTCGTAATAGTCCCTTACCATCCTTTGTATTTTTGAGATATCCATTGTAATATCTCCTCTTTCATTTTTGATTTTTTTAATTGAAATTTCTCTTTTTTCTTTGTTAGTCTGCCTAAGGGTTTGTCAATTTTATCTTTTAAAAAAACCAATTCTTAGTTTTGTTGATTTTTTTCTATTGCTTTTCTATTCTCTATTTGATTCCTTTCTGCTCCAGTCTTTATTATTTCCTTCTTTCTGCTAATTTTGTGCTTATTTTGCTCTTCTTTTTCTACTTTCTTGAGCTATTGCTAGCTTTTATATTTAAGAACTTCCTTCTTTATTAATGTAGATGTTTATTGTTATAAACTTCATTCTTAGTACTGATTTTGTTGTATTCCATAAGTTTTGATAGGTTTGTTTGTTTTCATATGTCTCAAGATACTTTTAAAATTCCCTTTTGATTTCTTCTTTGACTCAATGGTTATTCAGGGGTTTATTGTTTAGTTTCCATGTATTTGTAGTTTCATTCTATTATGGTCATAAAATAAACTTGAAGTGATTTTGATCTCTTAAATGTGTTAAGACTTGTTTTGTAACCCAATAAGTGATTTATTCTGGAGAGTGTTCCATGTGCATTTGAGAAGAACGTGTATTCTTCTGCTGTTGGGTGGAAAGTTCTGTAAGTGTCTGTTAGTTCAATCTGGTTTATAGTGCTATTCAAGTTGGTTGTTTCTTTATTGATTTCCTGTTTGAATGTTTTATCTATTATTGTAAGTGGAATATTGAGGCCCTCTACTATTATTGTATTACTGTCAATTTCTCCCCAATATATATCAATATTTGCTTTGTATATTTAGGTGTTCTGATGTTTGGTGTGTGTATATTTATAATTTTGTAACTTTCTTTTGAATTAAGCATCTTATCATTATGTAACAATGTTTTTGTCTCTAGAGACAGTTTTTGACATAAAGTCTATTGTCTACTATAAGTGTAATCATTCTTGCTTTCTTTTATCGACCATTAACATTGAATATCTTTTCCCAGCTCTTCAATTTCAGCCTATGTGTATCTCAAGTGAGTATCTTATAGGTAACATACCACTGGATCTTGTTTTTTCTTTTTTTAATCCATTTGGCTACTGTACATATTTGATCAGGAAGTTTAATCCAATTACATTTAAGGTAATTTTTGAGAGACAAGGACTTACCATTGTCATTTTAAAAATTATTTTCTGTCTGTTTTGAGGTTGTTTTGTCTTCCTCTCTTAATGTCTTCCTTTGTTACTTGACAAATTTTTTGTAGTGATTTCTTTTGATTCTTCTCTATTTATCTTTAATATATCTATTATAGGTTTTAATTCCTGTGGCTAGCTCAAAATTTTCAAGAGATATCTTATAGTTATAACCATCTATTTTAAGTTGAAAATAATTTAAATTTAGTTGATACTATTTACAGTTCTTCAAGCTTCATGAATTTGGATGTCCATTTTCCTCTTAAGTTTGGAAAGTTTTCAGCCATAATTTTTTTCCTCCCCTTTTCTCCCTCTTTTCCTTCTTGGACTCCCATAACATGATAGATTAGCTTGATGTTATCCCATAAATCCCATAAGCTATCTTTCCCCTTTTTCATTCTTTTTTCTTATTTCTCCTGCTACTGGATAACTTCAAATGACATATTTTTGAGTTTGTTGATTCTTTCTTCTGCTTGACTGAGTCTGCTATTGCAGTGCTTTATTGTATTTTTTAGCTCAGTTATTATATTCTTCAGCTCCAGAATTTCTATTTGGTTCTTTCTTTATGACTCCTATCTCTTTGTTGAACTTCTCAATTTTTCTTTTTTTTTGAGGAAGATTAGTCCTGAGCTAACATCTGCCACCAATCCTCCTCTTTTTGCTGAGGAAGACTGGCCCTGATCTAACATCCCTGCCCGTCTTCCTCTATTTTATATGTGGGACGCCTAACACAGCATGGCTTGACAAGCAGTGTGTAGGTCTTCACCCAGGATCAAAACCAGCGAACCCCAGGCTGCCAAAGCAGAACACGCAAACTTAACCACGTGCACCATGGTGCCAGCCCCTGAACTTCTCATTTTTGAATTTCATGCATTGTTTGCCTGATTTAGCTGAGTTCTCTCTCTGTGTTCCTTGTAGCTTGCTGACTTTCCTTAAAATGATTATTTGGGCTCTTTGTCAGGCACTTTATAGAGCTCCATCTCTTTGTGGTTAGCTACTGGAAATGTATGTGTTCCTTTGGCGGTGTCATATTTCCTTGAATTTTTATGTTCCTTATGGCCTTGCATTGATGTCTACACATTTGAAGGGGCAATCACCTCTTCAAGACTTTACAGACTAGCTTCAGTAGGAAAAGACCTTCACCTACATGTGGGTAAATAGGCACCAGCTGGGGCTGGGGCTCTGGGTGGAGAGAGTGGCATGTACTTCAGGCAGCTTCATCAGCTGAGATCAACATCAGCAAAGACTGTAGGGGTCCTCAATGTCAGAGGTTGTGCGTGTCTGCGGCAGCAGGTGGCAAAGGTTTCTGGTTTCTTTTTGCTCTCTTTTTGCCCCATGGGGGGAAATCATGGTTTAGGGTATCCCTCTTGGCCTCAGGGCATGGGTGTGTGCAGAGTGCCAGCAGAACTGAGGTATAGGTTGAAGACACATGCAGTGACACTACCTCTGGGGACCAGGGCACAGACATGCATGTGGTAATACATTACTTTTAATAGCTTGTCAAACAAGTAGACAAAGATCAAAAAGAATATGGATCTGACCATTATCACCAACAATCTTAGCCTAATTTTGATATGAGCAATATACTCAACAATTACAGAATTCATTTTTTAGAAAATGCTTATAGAGATTTACTATACCAGCCATAATATTGGGTTTATAGAGTAACCTATCAAATTTTTTTTAGAGATAGAAATAATTCTTAGTGTATTCTCTGCCTCTAATGCAAAGAACCTAGAATTCAATAACAAAAAGATAATTAGCAAATATCCATTTGCCTGAATATTTTAAAAATATACTTCTAAATAACAGATAGATCAAGGAAAAAATAAAAATAGAAATTAGAAAATATTTTGATGTGAGAGGAAATTAAGATATGACATATTAAATTTATGGGATGTAGTTAAATCAATGTTTAGAGGAAAAATTATCACCATAAATGCATATATTTAAAAGAAAGCCTGAAAATCAATTATTTAATCCTCTATCTCCAGAAAAATAGAAAAAGGACAGTAAATCAAGTTTAAGAAAATAAAGATTAAAAAATTAATAGAGATAAAAGTAAAAACTGGATATATGAAACTAGAAAATCGAGACTATAAACAAATTTTGAGATATGTGAAATTAAAACAGAGACTATAAACATTTTCAGTTACAGGAATGAAGAAGGGGATATGCAGATTTTATAGACATCATAAAGAAAATAAGAAGATACTACAAACTACGTTACATTATGAATTTGCATGAAATACAAAAATCCTTCAGAGAACATATTCTAGCAAAATGACAGAGGGAAAATAGCACATCTGAATAGCATGATGCAAATAAAGGTAATTAAATCAATTATAAACAGTCCCATGAAAAAAACCCTCAGTCTAATGGCTTCACTGGTAAATTTTTTCAGGTTGTAGGAATTAAGTAACACCTATTTTATAGACTCTTTCAGAAAATAAAGAAGGAGAAGTCACTTTCCAGTTATTTTTATATGGTCAGTAAATACTTGATAGCAAAATCTGACATGCAAATCACAACATACACTCGCAAAAGTAAACTTACAGATAAACCTGTCTTACAAACAAAAAATGAAAATTCTTAAACAAAATTTTGATAAAAATCTAGGCACAGTCATGTTTTAAAAACTCTTAGCAATATAGGAATAGAAAGTAATATCCTTATTATGATGCATAACACGTACAGCTTACAGAAAACATCATACTTATTTGTGAATTATTGAAAGCATTCCCTCTGAGATTGAGAATGAGACAAGATGCCCGCTATTGTCTTTTTACTTTAATATATTATTTAAGTTTTTAGAGAGTGTAATTAGGAAATAAATAAGTAAAAAAAAGTTTAGAATGGAAAAATATAATACTGTTTGCAAATTTCTTGACACTGTATGTGGAACATTCAAAAGAATCTATATGCTATTAGAATTAATAAATTAATTTAGCAAGGCCATTAGATACAAGGTCAATACATAAAAAGCAGTTGTATTTCTATATGGTATCAATAAACAAACAAAACAAAGTTTTATTTACCATATATAATTGTATCAAAAAACTTCAAACGCATAGAAATTAGTATAAATTATACACAAAAGCTCAACACTGGGAATGATGGACAATCATTGAAAGAAATCCAAAAGACCTAAATAAAAGGTGAGATATCTCATACCCCATGACATGCAAGACTCAAGTTTATGACAGTTGTCAATTCTTCCTGAAGGTTGTGTGACTCAATAGAACACAATTAAATCAAATCCCAGTAGAATGTACATACGTGTACATGTGTGTAAATTCATAACTGATTAAAATATCAATGTTGAAATTGTACAAAAGTCCAATTATATCCAAGGCATACCTGGAGGAGGAGATGGAGAAGGAGAAGATCAAGAAAACTGAAGGACGTACACTACTGGATATTAAGACCTATAATAAATCTCCAGCTAACTAGGCAATGCGGTATTAACACAGGGATAAGCTAACTGATGAATGGAACAGAATAGAAGCCAACAACAGATCGCCACATATGTATCCATCTGTCCAAAGTTGGTGTGGCAGATCCATGGGTAGGGGGATGGGAGAGATAGAATTGTCAATAATGGGTTACAAATCTAAATGGCAAAGCTAAAACAATAAGATTTTTAGATGGAATTAGAAGAATATTTGGTGACCTTGGAGTAGAAAAATATTTCTTAGAAAAAACACAAAAAGCCATAATCATAAAAGAAAAAACAGGCAAATTAGACACTTTTAAAATTAAAAACTTCTGTTCATTAAAATAGACTAATAAGTGAATGACAAAGAAGCCAACAGGATGAAGAAGAAATTTGCAATACGTGTATATCTGACAAATAACTTGTACCCAGGGCTCCTAAAAATCCATAAGAAAACTACAGAAAATCAAGTAAAAAACATAAACATAAGATTTTAACAGACATAAAAAAGAAGATAACCGATGACCAAATAGCCACTAAAATATGAAAGGATGCTTGATTTCATTCGTGTCTTAGCCCGTTCAGGCTGCTATAACAAAACACCACAGCCTGGGTGGCTTATAACGACAGAAATCTATTTTTCACAGTCTTAGAGGCTGGGAGTCTGAAATCAGGGTGCCAGCAAGGTCGGGTGAAGCCCCTCTTCTGGGTCACAGACTTCTCTTTGAATCCCCACTCGGCAGAAAGGGGTGAAGGATCTTTCTGGAGCTTCTTTTACAAGAGCACTAATTGCATCATTGGGGCTCTGCCCTCATGACCTAATCATCTCCTAGAGGCCCACACCTCCTAATACCATCACATTGGCCATTAGGATTGAACATATGGACTTTGGGGGGACACAAACATTCAGATCACAGCAATAAGTCGCTGTGATGGTTAATTTTTTGAGCCAACTTGGCTAGACCACGATCTCCAAATATTTGGTCAAACATCAGTCTAGGTGTCCTTGCGCAAAAGTTTTTCAGATGAGATCAACATTTAAATCAGTAGACTCTGAGTAAAGCAGATGACCCTCCATAATATGAGTGGGCCTCATCTAATCAGTCAAAGGCCTTAAGAGAAAAAGACTGAGATCTTCTGAGGAAGAGAGAATTCTGCCTCCAGACCGCCTTTGGACAAGCTGCAATGTCAGCTCTTCCCTGGGTTTCTAGCATGCAGACCTACCTTGTAGGTTTCAGACTTGCCAGTCTCCACAATCAAGAGTCAATTCCTCTGGAAGACCCTGAATAATATAGTCATCGTGGATATAAGAGGTCACGAAATTATAACCACAATATATTAAATATACACATGCTCTAGAATGACTAAAATTAAAATTACGAAAAATACCTTGTTGTGAAGTGGAATAAGCGAACCCTCATGCTCTACTGATGAGTTTACAAATGGGTATGGCCACTTGGAGAAACTATTTGATACTACCCACCAAAGAAGAACATATGTGCCCCCTCCATATGTATACACATGAACTGGGGGAGCTTTCTGAGACATGCATTATTTTCTTGCAATCACCATTCCCCTCCTAATTCCTCCCTTCTCAAGATCTTCTTGTCCTGAGAGTAGTTCCTCCTAAGCATAGAACCAACATATATTCTCCAAAGACAGGTAATAAAAGATTTATGGAAGCATCACCCATAATAACCCCCACCTGAAAACTTCCCAAATTCCCATTAACAAAAATGAATAAAATGTAATGCATTCACAGAAACAGCAATGAGAATTAGCAAACTTCAACACCACATAACAGTTTAGATAAATCTCACAAACATCACATTTAACAAAACAAGCCAGGTCCAAGAGGCTACCCACTGTATGATTCATTTATATGAAGTTCAAACACAGGGAAAACTGACATTTTCTTTTAGAAGTCAAGGTAGGATGGATCCTTAGGTGAAGGCTGTAATAGTGAGTAAGAGACGAGCTTCTAGGATCCTGGTCATGTTCTGGTCTCTTGAGCTGAGTGCTGGTTACACAGATGTGTTCAAACTTTCATGTATATTTATCAAGGTAGACAAACCAAAGGGCATCCCTGGTGTTCAGGGAAAGAAACTGAGGCACCAAGAAGTTAAGCAACTTTCTCAAGGCCACACAAAGGCTGAGTGGCTGGGCTGGGCTAAAGACCTCATCTGCTGACTCCTGGCTCAGTGCTCTGGACCCTCCATCCTCACGCTTCTCAGGAAAGAGTCCAGAGCTTTGCTGTCCAATATGGTAGCCACTAGACACATCTTGCTATTAAAATGTAAATTAATTAAAATTAAACAAAATTAAAAATTTGGTTCCTTAGTCACCTTAGTCACTTTTCGAGTGCTCAATACCCACATGTGGCCAATGGCTGCTGTATTAGCACAGATATAGAGCATCTCCACCATCACAGAAAGTTCTGGTGGATAGCACTGGTCTAGAAAGACCAATGAGAAAATCAAGACCAACAGAGTCCCTCAATGCACTAAAACTTATCTTAAGCATCTCACTGGCCATTAAGCTGCTTATCTGGTGGAGGAAAAAGGAGCCTGAAGAGTGCATATTTCCCAGGGCTGGTTCTTAGCAAGCAGGTGTAGTGTGTCATGGTATCGCAGCCCACTTTTCTCAGTCCCTCCTCCCTCCTTGAGTTCAGTGCCCATCCCATGCTCAGATCACTCAGTGTATTTCTGATCCAAGATGATTCATACTTCAGACTTGAGCACCTCGTAAAGCTTTCTCTCCATTAAAGGAATTTCCACCACCAGAGTAATGAGAAGAGACAGTCTTGAGAGAGAGCACTTTCTAGAACATTTGAACCTACCCATCCTAATCTCAGACTGAAGAAGACACTGTAGGGTGGGTCAGGCCTTATGCAGCCAGACTGAGACCTCAGGTACCTGGGTTCTCGACCATTCTGTTTCACAAGAAGCCCCGGGAAAATGAAGGTCTCTCCTAAGCCCCTCCCCCATGCCACACAACCCCTCCTGTGGTGTGCTGAGGTCCCAGAGCAGGAACACTCTATAGGAGGATCCCAGAGGAACAGAGCTGCCAGGATTACACTTTGATTAACTTCTCACTTGGTAAGGGAGATTTATTCAGTTCTCCAGTTGCAATAAACTTCTCTGAGCTCTTTGCACGTATTTCATTCCCCGTAACAGCCCAGGAAGAGCTTTGAGCTCTCTTGAAGGAGTGGTTGGGCACAGAGCTGAGCATCCCACAGGAAAACAATGGCCATGCACCTCAGAGAAGAGGTACCCAGGCAGGGCCCAGAGCTCTGCCGAGCGTGCTGACTGAAATCCTAAATGGGAAGCATACTAAACTAGCTCAGAGCAGCCACCTCTCTGCCTCTAAGCCCAGGGGGGCATGGTGTGGAAAGCCCCCAAAAACTGAACAGTCCCAAGATTTCTCTCTTGGGCGAAGGCTTTCTAGCTCTGCTTTGACCATTGATTGCTTTTTCACTCCTCATGGAACCATCTAGAATAAAGCATTCTTAAGAAAAAATCTACAGCCAGGGATGGCAGAGGCCTTCAATTTTTAGTCATCTTAGCACCTGATTCCTATTTCCCATTGCTTAAAAAGGTCAAACTAAAAAAACACACTTAAAATAACCATTGAAGTTTAGGGGTACATAAATGACTGTATATCCTTTACCCCCTACACCTCAAGCCCTGAGGTCAGTCTTTCCTGCAACTCTGTCACAGGAGTCACTCAGTGTTCTGAGCTGATGATGTCTCTTCTCGAATGTACCTTGATGCTCATTCAGCCTTCATCAGAAGCCCATGCCTGGTGAATGTCAGCGAACCTGCACTTCTTGCTCACCTTCTCCTCTCCTTCCTCCATGAACGTAGGGGGAAGTCAGTGGGAGCACAGTGGATTTCTCAGTCTCAGCTCCATCACTCTATCACAGCAGCTTCCTAATTCAGCATCTGAAATCTTGTTCCCTGGATAAGTTCCTCTATTGACTTCACTGCTGAGTGGTGGGTGGGGAGAGGCGAGGTTGAGGAAGGAGGGAGGGGCGTGCAGAGCAGGGAGGAGGCCTGTTCCACAAGGCCAGTGATGATTGCATGGCTCAGCCGGGCCAGAGGGAGAAGGACAGGCAGAGGGATGACTTTCATTTGCAGAGACAAAAAGCTTCAAAACTCTGGAATTCTGTGTATGACAGTTTTCTCAAGAACCCCTCCCTCTCAGCCAAGGTTTTGGTTGCTGTTGGGCTCAAGGATCTACTGTCTCCTGTGTCATGTAATCTTCTCCTACCAAGAGGATCAGTGTAGAGATGAGGTTTCCTGTTTGACTAGTGGGAGCACAGGATGTACCAAAGGCCACCGATCAAACCTGGGCAGAATCCAGCCCGAACCCTTCCGTTCTCCTACCTTCATCAACACCCCTCCATGGGCCTCATCTATTAGTCCTATACTCTAAACCAGAAGCCTCATATGAGAGAACCCACGTTACATGGAATTGGAGCACTTCTCTAAACCCAATTCCATCCTATTCTAGGTCAGGAAAGAGTTGACAGTGTTCTCTTCTCCCCATTCTTGGGGGCAGGGGGCCAGCTTGGGCAGTGGGGCTGTGTGTCAGGGCACATTCCCATGGGTGTGTGCTCCCACAGGAGCGCAGGGCCTGCTTCAGTGGTCTCAGCAGTGAGACAATCTGCACATCACTAAAGCTCAGCAGTGTCAAGGACCGTTCTCCTCGTTCCCCTCTTGTCCGCTCAGGCTCCACTCTTCTCCCTGCTCGGCCCTGGGCCCTGGACCGTGGGGCCTCCCAGTGTGAAGACGGGAACACATAGTCTGCTTGCCTGCCCAGCCACAGGCTCTGCTGACCCCACAGGTCTCAACGACCACCCCTCCACATGCTGCCCAGCACTTCTCCAGACCCCAGAGCTGGCCTGTGGCTTCCTCAGGCTCCAGCTCAAAGGTACTTAACCCTCAGCCTGGGCAGGGCCATACTCACAGAAGTGGTCTAGTTCCTGTTAAGGCATCTATGAGGAAATCTACAGTGTGAACTGTTTTGCAAGTGAGGACTGAATTGGATCCTAACCACCTAAAAATGTGGGAAGCAACGCCCCCTCCCCATCCTCTGACCTGCCCGCCCCACCCCCCATCCTCTGACCTGAGCACCACTACCCTTTCTGGCCTCTGCCCCACAATTTCAGAGGCTGGATAAGCGCAGGTGGGGAGGTGGACACACATCTCAGGGGGGAGAGGAAGGGCTCCCAGGACCTCCTCCCCATCTCAGACTATGACACATCCCCAGGCCATGCAAACTTGTCCTGGAGGGCAGCAGGCTGTGGCTTAGGAGCTGCCCCTGGCATGGAGGACAGAGCTGTGGGAGGACCAGGAGCCTGGATTCCAGGGCCCGCCTGTGACCACCGCAAACCCCAGCCTCTCTAGACCTTGCTTTCTCAATCTCTGAAGTGAGGCCCAACCCCATTTTGCTGCCCTGGGCCACTGACCTGTCCTCCTTCCTCTCCCCATCTCCCTGCAGGGACAACCGAAAGGCTGCTCTGGACCTGTGCCCACCTCCCTGGGGACAGAGCCTGCCTTCGTTGCTGACCCGGGTGAGGGAGACAGACCCATAGGAGCAGAGAGATTGCCACTGCCGATTCTACTCTCTGCAATTACAGACCTGCTCTGGGAGGTTTTATCTGGACTTCTGCTCCCAGGAGCCCCTCTTTCCTTAGATGCCCTTGAACGCCAGGATTTACAGTCAGTCCTCACTACCCTCTCCTGAGACGGCACTGTCTGTGGCCGTGAGACGGCCAGCAGTCCTCCCTGGCTCACTACCCTCCTACTTGAGAGGCCCCGCACCACCCCGCAAGCCTACAGTGCGCATGTCCTGCGGTGCTCAGCCCCTCGAGGTGCAGGGAACAGCACCCTCTGGGGCTGGGCACTGAGAGCCCACACAGCTGCACGTTGTGACTCTGGATCACCGACATCTCCTCTCAGGCTGGGGCCGCTGAGCAGCACCGTCGGCCCTGGGCGCCTTCACAGGTGAACAGGGGCCAAAGCTGGAGGTGGTCTCAAATGTCAGCTTTCAGGGTGTGAAAAATAGAGCATAAGGGCATGGAGCACATCCTTTCTACAATGAGTATTAATAAACATGGAGTGGCAGCTCTTCTCTAGGTAAAACTTTCAAAAAAATGAGGTATCATAAACTGAAAAGAAATACAAAATATTAGGTTCAGTAAGACAATTTCTCATCTTATGGATTGTTAAAATCAGAATTTAGTTTCCCTATTAGAGAAAAGTGAAAAATCACATACAATCCCTTCTTGGAGTTAGAAGCCTCTGGGAGCATATTTAGAGCTCGTATTTGAATAATTTGACACACAGCCAGCCTTCATAAACAATTTTTCCCCAGCGTTTTTGACGAGGCCTTTAACCGTGGGCTCACAACTTGCCAGAACTGCTGTATCAGGCTGTTCTCTCAGCTTCTGACTTAACTCTTACAATCTTCTCTTCTTTGTTGGCATGAGTGAAAATCGCCTTTCTGTTCCATGAAGTTTTAATCCAAAAATAGAACATTTACCTCCACTCATCCCCAAACTCCACTTCACATCTCAGCCTGGAGCAAACTGTGACCCAGGAGGGGGTTTCCTTCTCAAAAGAAAGACCAGCCCTTGTCCATCAATTTAAAAAACAGAGAGGCTGAATTTCAAATTCGAGTTCAGTTCAAACCTGCTTTGTGACGGTGTGTGCATTTTTTCTGGATATGAGTTAAATAACGCGCAGAGACGCAAAGCAGACCCAGACCTCACATTTCCGTCGTGCTCCGCCCTGCTGTCCTCCCCCAGCCTCTGTCTGGCTCACAGAGTCGCACTAGCTTCCCCGCCCATCTCTCCTCGACGACGTCCCTTTGGGTGCCGGGCCTTTGAGACGTCTTAGACAGCTCCATGGCGTTCGAGTGAGCGGGCTTGGGGCACAGGGACGGGGGACACCTGCAGGGACATGGTGGCCACAGCCTGGAGGGAAGCTCCGGCGTGGCATTGCAGCAGGAGGGACTGAGACGACAGAAGTGGTTCCCAATCCTGCTGCATTGGGATCTTTTGTGGAAATTTATGAAATGGGATCCTTGGCCCCAATCTGAGCGACGCTGACTCAGTAGCTCTAAGGCTGAGAAACAGTATCTCAAAACTTTCGTAAGTGATCCTACTGCACTAGCAGAGAATGAAAACCACCGGATGAGGTCATGGGGACAATTAATTGTCTCTGAGGATGTGACTCAATGAGCTGTATTTCTACAGAGGGATGGACTGGGGACACCAGGCATTGTAATAGTACAAATTTCCCTACTTCGTGCCCAGTGTTATTTGGGGCAGGCCTGACCGGGTTACCCAGAGTATGAATCACCAGCTTCAGCGCATGTCATTTCAGATAAAAAACATATAGTCATAGAATCTCGGGCTTATAAGACATCTTAGAGATCATCTGGACAACTTCTCTCCATCCTCTTCATGAACGTCGTTTCTAATACCTCCCTCAGCTCATCGTCCACTCTTCACTGGAATTGCTTAAATGAACTATTTGAGCGCCAGCAAATTGTGCCTTTCTGCGAGAAAAATGTAGACCCCACAGTAGAATCGATAGCCTTGTCCCTGCCGTGTGAACCAGAATCTGCCGCTCTGCGTACACTCTTCCAGCCCCAATCCCCGATGCACAGCTGGCTGCTGTTCCTAGTGAGCGCACAGCCTCCCGGAGCAGACTGCACTTTGACCCTGTTCCCTACTCCTTTGTTTGAGGGGTGTGAGCTGCAGCTCCTCTCCCAATGCTGATGGGTGGAAGACCCGTCCCATTTCAGTGAGGAAATCACCTCAGGAAGCCATATGTCAGGACCCACCTGGGTCCTGGGACGGGGTTCCAAGGAATAGACATATAACAATTCTGAGGAGGCTCCCGATTCCTAAGCCTTTGAGAAATCTGCCAGAGGGCTAACAGTTTCCATAAAAACACTTTGGGAAAGTCAGTCATGAGCTCCCATCCCAAGGCTCAGCTCCCAAGAAAAGATTATTCAGCAGTGGAGAGAGGATTAATATTAGTGAGGGGCTCGCTGACTCCATCATGCTGGGACCAGGCCTGTCAGGATGAGGCCCACAGGTGAGCAGACCGACCCTTCTCCACCTTGAAAAGAAACATAGCTCTGGGATCTATTCATGCAGAACCCAGTTTCAACCTACGTTTCTCTCACCAATTTGAGCCCAAATAATTTCTTTGTACATAGGCAGTGTGCAGACCTTCTTTACCTAAGATGAACTGAAATAAGTTTGTAAGCTGCTAAATAATTCTGCATATACTGTTCACCTGCTTGCATTGCTTCTGGAATCCACGGCCAAGATATCGGCAGCAGGTGGTCATTTGTCCTTCCTCCTGCCTCTAGAGAAATTATTTTTTATCTTATAGGGATGTTCTCCAAAGGAGGAAATTTCACAAGCTGGCTTGATAATCTCCCCAGGGCCTGGTCAGCCCTGGCCTAAGAGGTATCTTTTTATTGTATAATTTAAATGTATCTTGTTGAAATTAAAGCTTGTTTTTCTTTTTCCTATAAGTTTCTTCCTCCATGAAGCCTGAAACCAGGAAGTGAGCATCCACTTCTACCTGGACCCCTTGCAGTCATCCCCAACAGGCTTGACCTCATCAGTCAGCCTCCAGCCTATCTCGCCAAGACCCCACCTGCCACTGTCAAAGCACGTGTTCTAAATGTAGGGATATCCTGGACCGGATCTGAGAACCGTAAAAGGATGTCAGTGGAAAAACTGACGAAATTCAAATAAAGTCTAGGATTTAGTTCATAGTCATGTGCAAGAGTTAAACTCTTGGGGGCCAGCCCGGTGGCATAGCAGTTAAGTTTGCACGTTCCACTTCAGCAGCCCAGGGTTCGCGGGTTTGGATCCTGGGTGAGGACCTACACACCGCTTGTCAAGCCATGCTGTGGCAGGTGTCCCACATATAAAGTAGAGGAAGATGGGCATAGATGTTAGCTCAGGGCCAGTCTTCCTCAGCAAAAAGAGGAGGATTGGCGGCAGATGTTAGCTCAGGGCTGATCTTCCTCAAAAGAAAAATAGAAAAAAAAAGAATGAATCTCTAAGTTTTGACAGATGTAGTTATGTAAAATATAACATTAGCAGAAATTAGGTAAGGGGAATGTGAAAGTTCTCTGTATTACCTTTGCAACTTCTTCTAAATCTAAATTATTAAGAAAAAATTTTAATCATATTAAGGGAAAAAATGTTTTCCTTTGGTTCAGAAATATCCAAGGAAAAAGTTTGCAATCTTATCAGATCTGGAAGCTTGAGAAAGTGGAACTACAACGAGAATGAGAAGTTAGACTTCCTTTGACATTTAGGTTTGTACCGTCTTAAAATGTCAGAAGAACTTCTGCATTCTTGTCATTTGCTCAACAAACCTGTGGAATGAGGCAAGTACTAGGATCCACGGAGAAATCCAGGACTCAGAGAGGATGGGCCATTTGCCCAGTGGTGCCCAAGTGAGCTGGGACATCACCTCAGGCATTCCGGCTCTAGTCGGTCAGCTTCCTCCACCCCACGAAGGCCATCTCAGGCCACTGACTCAGGACTGTGAGCTTGTCACCAGCAGGCATGGCTCAGGGCTCCAAGGCCCTTGGCTCCTTATCCGTGCCCTCGAGTCTCACAATCGGGGACCCAGAGGGGATCCCCCTTCTCCTCTCCCAGGCCTGAAGCCCAAGACTGGGGGTGTGAAGGGTGTGAGAGAGGAAAAGGTGCACCATTCCCTCTCCAGCCTCCACCAATCTCAGCCTCAGTGGTCTCCCTGTTTCCACTTTTGCCTCCCTACAGTGCGTCCCCACGTGGCAGCAGAGGACCTGTGAAAGCACAGGTCAGATCATGTCCTTGCCCTCCAGGGGCTCCGTGTCTCACTCGGGGCAAAAGCCGATGTCCTCACAGTGTACTTTGAGGCCCTGCACCCTCCAGGTGCTCCATCTCCCATCTCGTCCTTCCTCACTCTCCCCCCACCCCGCCGCTCACTCGGTCCCAGTCACACTAAAAAACCCAGCACATTCTTGCTTCAGGGCCTTTGCACTTGCCCTTCCCTCAGCCCGGAGGCTCTTTCCCTAGATACCCACAGAGCTTGCTACCGTACTCAGTCCAGTCCTGCCTCACATGGTGCCTGTGCAGCCATGCCTGCCCTGACGACCCTGCACAAACACGCAGCCCTTGCCCACCACCCCCTCCCCCAACCCTGTTCAAATTCCCTTCATATACTCATCACTTGTTAATACATGTTACCGTCTATTTGTGTATTTTGTCTCCTGTGCGTCACTTCTCGTGGGAATTTAAGCTCGTTGAGGACATGGAGTTCTCTGCTTAGCTCACTGCATCCTGCTCAACTCCAAGAGTAGTAGGCACTCAGTTTTGTTAACTGTTGATTAAATGAATAAATGAAATTAACGATCAGAGAGACCACTTTCCTGTCACCTGCCCACAGCATGTAAACCAGATCTGCCCCGTGATTCTCTCTCATGGCACTCTTGTACCTCCAAGGAGCCACGATTTCTGATAATACATCTGTTTTTGCTTCTTTCATGTCTTTCATGTCATGTCTTTTTTTACAAGAGTAAAACCTTCTTGAGGCAGGCACTGTGTCTGTCATATTTTTGCCCCAAATACCATGCACAGCATTGGTCAGATTAGAGGTGCTCAGTAATTACTATGTAGCAGTTTAGACAGGCTTTCACATTTTAGACAGTTATAAAAAAATATACATTTTTCCAGAAAGTTGGCCTTGGGTGTGGTTTGTGCACATGCACACACATACATGCATGCACACACACGTGCATGCACACACATGTGCATACACATATCTGCATGCACACCCATGCACGCACACACATGTGCACCAGCACTGACTGTCCCAGGGCCTGAGGGCATTCTTAGCTCCCAATGTCCAGGCTGTGGGATGTGAGTTGTTCAAGGGAAAATAAGAGGAAGCACATCAGAGGTGCTCTGTGTGATTCTTGCCCTGATTTTAATGTGAGACCTCCGTTGCCCTCAGCATGTGAGCCTCTCACACAGATCCAAGAACCCTTCAGTGTCTGGGGCTCCATGGCCCATCCGTTTCCGGGAATCTTCAGTTACGACATTCAGGAGAAAGAGGAATCTCCCACCTCCCTTTCTGAGTCTGATTTTTAAAGATTGGGTTATATTTCAAAGGCTCATCCATCAAATACCGGTTTTGAGATATAGGAGAGTGGATGTGAGAGGGTTGGGGAGGGGAGAAGGGATCCTCTCACACTAAATCTCATAGGACTTCTCTCCTGGTGTAAAACAGGCAAGCACCCAGGGATGGACCATCTGTGAATACAGTCAACACGCATACACACACGTACACACACGCAAGCGCACACACGCACCACTGCAAGAAGAAAAGGATGCAACCGGAACCAAAGGCAGCAATTACACCTGTCAGACCCCATGGCATCACTCCTGTGGGCTTGTCTCCAAGCTGGGTACAGCCCCACAGGATTCCAAAGGCCTTGGGAAGGCTGAGCTTCCATGGTGAGTCCAGATGTGTGAATTCTGTTCAAGTTTCTGGTCAGGAGAACCTTTCTCGCCTGGTCTCAGGATTGCTCTTCCTCAAAGACCAGAACAGGAACGGTCAGCAGCAGCCTTTACTGGCCATCTAAGAATGTCCTGGGCTTTCCGTGGCCCAGGTTAAGTCACTTATGAAAAAGGATCCAAAAAAAGGTCAATGAAAATGAAAGCTCCATGCGAAAATCTGGAGGAAATGTCATCACCGCTGTAAGAGACGTGGCTGCTCTGGGTTTCATTCTCCACACTCAGTGCACAGCTCAGTGGCTTTCATTTTAACTCTCATTCATAAGTCCTTTTTCCACGACATCTTCCCCCAGGCGTGAGGAAGACTCCTCCACTAGAACTGGGTTTATTGCAACAAGTATGCTGTAACGATGCAGGCAGAACCCCATCCCCTAACACGCTTCCCACCACTTGCTACTGCTTTAGCATGACTTATACTCCTAACAGGCCTCCCCAAACCTTCCCGGATCTGGAACGCCTGCACCCCACACTCCACCCATCCCACCTGTTCACCTCCTCTAAGAGGTGTCCTTGACTGCCCCTCACGCAGATTCCAAAGTTTACCCTCTGGTGCAACACACCTCAAAGCCAAGTTCCTCAACTGTGTCCTGAGTGTGGGATGTGAAACCCTGAGGGAGCGGGGGCCCAGCTTAGAGCCTTCCACATAGTGGGAACTTGTAAATGTGGGTTGACCATGATGTAAGGCTGCATCTTTCCTCTGCAGGACAGACATGACAGAGCAGCTGCCCTCACCCCAGAACACCAGCACTTGCTGTTCAGTCACTGCCTGCCCCCTGCCAGGCCAGCTGCAGGGGGTTATTCCAGCAAGGCTTCTATCCCCTAGGGCTCTCCTGCAGCTCTCAGCCTGCTTTACCCTCAACAGGCAGTGCTTCGTAGAAAACAGCTCAGAGCTCAGCTGGCTTGAGCAGTACGTGGTCCAGGTTATAATCTGAGCAGGCCATGTGTGCTTCCTCTCTCTCTTGCCAGGGAAGCCTTATCACCAGACGGAGAAGCCCAGGTAAGGCTCCTAGGGCCTATTAATGAGGTTCTCAGAGAAGCCAGAGGCCGCCTGCACACCACCTACTTCTCCTCTCTGCTCTTCTCCCTTCCCCTCCCTAGAGTCATCCCCCTTCCTCTCCCTCATTCTCTCTTTCCTCCTCTCTCCCTCTCTCTTACCCCTTTCCCAACCTTTCTCCATATCCCTCTCTCAGAGGCAGCTCCCTGTGGGGCCTGAGCTGTATTATCTTCAGGGCTTTCTGCTCCTTGGAAATCATCTCTCAACCCAGGATGGTGTTTTATCCCAAAACAGATGGACCAGTCTCCTCTTCAGCTGAGGAGGGGCTGCAGGCTCTGGGGGCCAGTCCAGAGCCCTGCGTGCAGGAGATGCTCTCAGAACTACCTGCTCCTCTGACTCCCAGGGAGGGCAGGGGTTACTGGTGGAGGTACATGAAGCCAGACTCACAGTGAGGGTCTGGACAGCTCCCCAAGTCATGGCACTGTGTGAGAATGCTCAGGTAGGTTCCACGGCCCGTGGCAGGGTGGGGCAAGATAATGGGTGGGTCACGGACAGGCGAGAGTCAAATGACCAAAGCCTTTTAAAGTGCTAGGAGATGCAGCATATTTATAAAACTACACCCCACATGATTAGGAGAATCACAAACGATCAAGTAATCCCTTCTTTGTCTTCTGAGTGAACTCTTTATACTCGGTCCCCCTGAGTTTTTTGAGAGGCTATTTACAACAGAGAAGTAGAGGAGATCTCCTGGGCCAGGAGAGAGTGAGGGTGTTGGGTGCCCACAAGCAGGTCTGTGGGGCCAACAGGCCCAGTCTTGGGGCAGTGCAGGGAAGAAGCCATGCTGGGCACTTGTCACAGCATTGGGGATGGGCTACTGGGCCCCCCAGGATCTCCAGCCCTGTCTAGAAATATTACCATGGGGATTTGTTAGCATCCAGAGAGAAATTGGGCTGTTCTTCACAAACTGAAGTTTACTTCTTTCATCAAGGATGTTGAGGAGCCATAAAACACCACAGCATCTTCAGTAACTTGGAGCAGCAAACAGAATGGACAGAATTACCTCCAAAGATACAGAAAGCAAGAAGTATGTTCTCTTCATTAAGTCCTGGAGTTTGCCAAGACATATTTGATTTAAAATGAAGGAAAAGGGGAAGGGAGGGAGGGAGGAAAGTAGGAAAGGAAAGAAGGCAAGAAGGAAGGAAAGGAAGACAGGAGGGAAGGAAGAGAGAAAGAAAACCACCAAAGTAATCTTTTTTTTAACAACCTCTCAGACCGTCCTGTGAGCAGACCAGGTTACAGGAAGCTCAGGGCCCCAGACCTGCAGTCCTGTGTTTGTCCATCACCTTCAGGAATCCGTATTTTACTGCTGGGTGTGTGGTTTGTGTAAAACAGACCTCAAAGGGAGCTCACACTGCGAAGGGCCTCCCACTGTCCACATGCATGCCTATGCAAGAAACCCCAGCCTGGCATCATCACATATAAACTGATCAATACCCCAAGCCCCTGTCTCTATATTCTGTCCCTAGATACATGATAGTCTGTTAGCCGTGGCCATGAATCCCTGTGAGTCAAAACACACTTTATGACACTCCAGCTTTCTGTGCATCATGGTAATTACCTCCTCCTTTCTTCTAACATTTAAGATGTGCCTTCTCCAATGCCATTCATAATCCCATAATCCTCACTGATGTTAGAGAGCACAATATCATTGCAACATCCCTCACTATAAACACTGGTCTTCAGAGTTTCTCCTTTATCCATCTTCTCAAATGTTCCAATGCTCCTCTCACCATTGCATCCCTTCTTGCCTTTGTGAAGATCATTTCATCCTGCCCCTTCAAGGAAACATAGTCAGAAGATGCATTCCCAGGTCTTACGTAATAAAACTATTCTAACATATTTGAATTCATGAGCCTCCTAAGCTCCCAAGCTTCTAAGCTTCTTCAATGCTGTACCAAGAGAGCTCCAACATCTCCGCCACACTTCCTGTTCACCTTTGTCACATCCAGGCTTCAAGGGTTTTCTGAAACATCTTTCCAGAATACTTCACAATTGTTCCTCAACTTCCTACTGGTTCATAATAGCCAGATCCTGCCACTCATTTGGCAGTCAGGTGATTGTCTCTCACAGAAAGAACTATATCTTCTAGTACAAGAGATAAATATTGAGAAGAAATAGTTTCATTTTTGGAGGCACTTAGATGCCATGTACCTATTATTTTCCTTAAGCAAGGATTCAAATGACATAATAAATGTCAGGCAATACCACATTTTTATATTTATCATTGTATACATAGAATCAAGCACCATCACTATTCCTATCCCAGATTTTCAACTTCTGACTTCACCTCATCCCAATACAAAAGCCTTAGGATTTTTATGCCATCATGTACCAGGGATTGTCACCACCCCACTCACTAACAGCAGGTTAGTTCACTAACAGGTTCCTAAAATCTCATCCTGAGGATATGAGTCTAAGTGCCACTCCTGGTCACCACTGTCAAATGTGGGCACTCTAGATTATGTGGTAGCAGATTACGTGGTCCTGAAGATGTTGGCCTCTGGGAAGATGGAGTAGAAGTATTTTTCCTTATTATTCGCACGAAGTGTGACTGAAAACCCTGGGCGTTCTATTTTTAAAAGCATGAAAAGACACTAAAAGGTGGAGAAAAGAAGGAGGCCAGTTAGGGAGCTTGGAATCTGAGCAACAACCACAATGAAGTCTCTGGATTTTCTTTTTACCTCACATATCAGATTTGGAGATAAAGAAGAAAGCAACCCAGAAACACAAATAGTTCTAAACATCAACAACAAAAAACTTTAACAAAAGCCTGCTCTCTCTAGCCAAATGACAAGCAAAGGGACAGCATAGGAAGACAAAAAAAGTGTAGACAATAACCCCCATAATGTGGCCAAACAGCAGAAAAAACTGTGGTATCACCTTATTCATGCCAGTGAAGGCCGTGTGGGGAGCCTTGACTTCCATCCTTGCGATGCTGTAATTAGGCTGTAATTACCCTACCAGGGCTGTGGCAGAGAAGGCTGACTAAGGAGCAGAGACTGTCATCTCTGTTGGATAGCAGCATCAATGGGAACACACAGGGGACGTGGACTTCTACTTCTACCTGGCAGTAATGAGGCACCCCACCCCTCCCCATTGAGTGCTAACAGGGGAGGCCTCGTAGGAAGTCAGGAATTTCCCCTGCCCATGGTAAGGAGGCCCCTTCCATGGTATCAGTGAAGGACATATGGGAGCAGTAACAGAGCCCTCTTGAGCCTCACAACAGGGCTGATATCAGCAGAAGAAAATGGGGATCAAGAACCCCAACTCCTACCCAGCAGTAATAAGAAGCACCTTCACACCTTGGGTGTCAACCAAAACCAAATGGGGACCATGAATTTCTACCATAACATGGCAGCAGTGAACCAGTGAAGACAGAAGGTTTAAGTAAGACCCAGAGTCCCATTCCATACTATCCACAATATCTAGGTTCCCGCTGGAAATCACTCATTCCATCAAAAAAAAGAGAAAATGGCAACTGGAATGAGAAAAGACAGTTGATAGATGCCAACACTGATAAAACAGAGACATTAGAGTTACTTGACAAAGATTTTAAAGTAGCCATCCTTATAAATACGTCAATGAGCAATAATGAACACACTGGAAAAAAATGAAAAATTAGAAAATCTCAACAAAGAAATAGAAGATCAGAAAAAAAGCACATAGAAAGTTTAGAACTGAAAAACATAGTAAAGGAAATTTAAAAACTCAATGAATAAGGTCAACATCAGAATGAAAGAGACAAAGAAAAGAATCAGTGAACTTGAGATTTAACAGTAGAAATAACCCAATCTGAACAATAGGAAAAAATATATTAAGGGGGAAAAATGAAAGAGATGCAGGAAATTGTTGGAATATACAAAATATCTAACATTTGTTTCATTGGAGTCCTGGAAGGAGATGAGAAAATGATTGGGGCTGAAAAAATATTCAAAACTAATGGCTGAAATTTTCCCAAATTTGTCAAAAGACATAAGCCTACAGTTTTAAGAAGACAAACTAATCCCAAAGAAGATAAACTCAAAGACATACATGCCAGACACATCAGAGGCAAATTTCTGAAAACTAGAGACATCTTACTTATATGGGAGAAACAATTTGAATGGCAATATATTTCTCATCAGAAACCATGAAAGTAAGAAGGTACTGGCACAGCATTTTTCAAGTGCTGAAGAAAAAAACTATCAATCCAGACTTATAGATCGATCAAAAATAGCCTGCAGGAATGAAACAAATCAAAACAGCAGTGGAAGAGGAAAATTAAGACAATTGGTTGCCAACAGACATACTTCAAAAGCAGGAACAAGGAAGTTCTCTAAAAAGAAAGGAAATGATAAAAGAGGAAACATTAGAGCATATGGAAAGAAAAAAGACATGGTAAGAGCAAAAATATGGGTAAACACAATGGCCTCTAAAATTCTTCTTGAGTTTTCCAAACTATATTGGAAACTTTAAGCAAAACTCACAATACTATATGATGTATTTCTAAATGTATGAGATGAAATGGTTAAGACAATTACACTACAAATGGAAGAGGGTAAAGGGATGTAAAAGGTGGTAAGTGTTTTACACTTCGCTAAAAGTACAGCAAAGTTTTCATAGACTTTGAAGTTGAGTTAATATTAATCCAACTTGGGGAGCCGGCCCAGTGGTCAAGTGGTTAAGCTCACGTGCTCTACTTCAGTGGCCCAGGGTTTCACCAGTTCAGATCCTGGGCGCGGACATGGCACCGCTTATCAGGTCACACTGAGGTGGCGTGCCACATAGAACAACCAGAGGCACTCACAACTAGAATATACAACTACGTACTGGGGGGCTTTGGGAAGAATAAGAACAGAAAAAAAAAGATTGGCAACAGTTCTTAGCTCAGGTGCCCATCAAAGACAAAAAAAATCCAAATTGCATAGTTATGAGTTAAAATGTTAATTGTAATCTCCAGGGTAAGCACTAAGAAAATAACTAAAAAAAATAAATAGTAAAATTAATGGCAAGGAAATCAAAATTACATTAGAAGATATTTTTTAACAGAAAAATGTTAATGCAGTAATGGAGAAATGAAAGAGAAAAAATGCCATAAGACATATGAAAAACAAACAGCAAAATGAAGGAGCAAGTCTTAAGTTAATAGTAATTACACTAAAGGGAAAGAGGTCAAATACTCTCATTAAAAGAAAGAGATTGACAGAAAGTATTTTAAAAAAACATCATCACCTATATGCTGTATCCAAGAGACACATTTAAGACTCAAAGGCAAAAATAAATTGAAAGTAAATGGTTAGAAAAACATATAACACACAAAGAGTAATAAAAAAGAGCTGGAGTGGCTACGCTAACAGACAAAATACACTTTAGTGCAAAAATTGTCATTTCAGACAAAAAGATATAATGATAAAAGGGTATTTTATAAGGATAAAAGGGTAAGGCTATCGAGAAGATATGATAGGAACAGAAATATGCTACACTAGGAACCTCCAAAATACATACATAGAGCAAAAGCTGACAGAATTGGAGGGCCAAATAGAAAATTCAACAACAATAAAGGCGGATATTTCAGTATCCTCCTTTCAATAATCAGTTGAACAACAAGACAGAAAATCAACAAAAAGACTTGAGCAAAACCAGACCTAACACACCTCCATAGACACCCCAGCCAACAACAGCAGACATGCATTCTGCTCAAGTGCACAGGGAGCGTGCAGACCAAGTGGTAGGCCACAAAACAAGTGTTCATACATTTAAAAGGATTTAAACCATGCAAAGAATGTTCTCTATCCACAATAGAATGAAATTAGAAATCAATAACAAAAGAAAATTAAGGAAATTACAAATATGTGGAAATTAAAAAAAAATTCCTATATAACCAATGGATCAAAGACTATATTGCATGGAAAATTAGAAAATACTATGAGGCAAAAACAAAAATACAACATACGAAAATGTATGTGATGTAGCAATAATAGTGTTTAAAAGGCAACTTATAGCTGCAGGCACCTATATTAACAAATAAGCAACATCTGAAATCAATTACCTAACTTTCCACCTTAAGAAACTAGAAGAAGAAGAGAAAACTGAACCCAAGTAGAAGGAAAGAAACCCTAATGATTACTGTGGGGGAAAAATGAAATAAGGAATAAGAATCAAGAGAAAAACTCAATAAAACCAAAAGTGATTGAAAAGACCAAAAATTGACAAAACTAGACTGACCAATTAAAAAAACAAAGAAAAGTCAAATTATTAAAATCAGGAATGAAAGTGAGGCCATTACTACCAAATTTACAGAAATAAAAAGGATTATAAGAGATTACTATGAACAATTGTATGCCAACAAATTGGATAACCTTAGAGGAAATAGACAAATTCTTAGAAAGACGCAAACTGCCAACACCGACTCAAGAAGAAAAAGAAAATCTGAATAGACCCATAACAAGTAAACAAATGGAGTTAGTAATAAATAAATAACCTTCCCACAAAGAAAATTCAAGGTCAGATGACTTCACTGGTAAATTCTACCAAACATTTAAAGAAGAATTAACACCAATCATTCACAAACTCTTCCAAAATATATAAGAGGAGAGAACACAATCCAGCTAATTATGGAGTCAGTACTCCCTGATAACAAAACTAGACAAAAATACTACAAGAAAAGACCTACAGACCAATATCCCTTATGAATGTAGATGCAAAAATTCTCAATAAAATACTAGCAAGCAGAATCCAGAAACATGGATTCTAGCAACATAATTTAGTTTGATTTATGCCAGAATGCAAGGTTAACTTAGATATTAACATCTATCAATATAAGACAATATATTGTCTTATATTGATAAATAAACAAAGCAACACATAATTATCTCAAAAGACACAGAAAAATCATCTGATAAAATCCAACACTCCTTCATGATAAAAACACTCAATGAACTGGGATAGAAGAGGATGTCTTTGACCTGACACAGGACGTCTATGAACAACGCAGCTTTGACATGCTTGATGGGGAGAAACCGGAGCCTTTGTCCCGCAGTCAGGACAGGACAGCAGCGTCTGCACTTTCCACTCTCTCAGCATTGTGTTGAGTCTCCAGCCAAGGCTGTTACACGACAAAAAGAAATAAAAAATATCCAAATTTGGAAAGAAGAACTAAAACCATCTCTATTCACAAACGACATGATCTTGAATATAGAAAATCCTCAGGAATCCTCTAAAAAACTATTATAACCAATAAATGAGTTCAGCAAAGTTGCAGGATATGAGATTAACATACAAAAATGGGTTGCATTTCTATACTCCAGCATGAACACAGAACAATGTGAGAAAGAAATTAAGAAAACGATTCAATACACAAAGCTTTAAAATGAATAAAATTCTTAGGGAGAGGAGGCAAGCGGATCCCTCTGTAAAAGGGGAACATAAGGTATTTTGGGGGTGGTGGAATTGCTGTGTCTTGACTAGATCAGAGACAATGTTTGGTTGTGATGTTACACTATGGTTTTGCATGATGTTAACACTGGGGAAAACTGAGTAAGGATCTCTGCATTGTTTCTTTTAACTGCTTGTGAATCTAAAAGTCAAATAAAAAGCAAAACGGTGAATGTGGTACCACCTTGTTGGAGTAGGCATTCCTGGGAAGCAGGGATGATAGAATTAGGGAAGGAGGGAGAAGAAATATGAGGGGTTACCAAGCCAGAGGTGCAGGAACTACTCCCTTTCAGGACGAAGATCATGGTGAGCCAGGGCACCCACTCTGTGCCTTCTCTCCCTCCCATTGTCCCTTAACCCCATGGGTACCTAACTCCACAGCACTTCTGGATTAGGTCACATCCTGGAGAACCAAAGGGCTGCGCTTGCCTTATGACCCCAACTAGACTAGAACATAAGACCTGAAGTTTGTGTGTTCTCAATCACCTAGAAGATAAACAACCAGAAGGTGGGGAACCACACTCGCATTATTCTGTGTCTACACACCCAACACCAAACATAAAAAAGGAGTGGGAATTCTATGCGAGGTTCCTGTGTGTCCTCACTGCCCACATGATTCCATTTCATACACAACGGATGCGGTTTCCTCTCACTTTGTAGAAGGCAACGTGCCATGGATCACACTCCTTGGAGCACCACATCCTTGAGTACAGAGATCCTGCAGTATGCAGCAGGTCTTCTCTCTCCCTCTCACATACATACACACACACACACTGCTCAACAGCATTATGAGTTGTGAGTGCTAACACCTTTGTAACACCTTTGCCAAATTACCTAAACTTTTTATAACTGGCCTCTGCTCCTACGGGTTGTTTAGGCTTCTGAGCCTTTTAGCCAGGGAATATCCTAGATCACCTTCAAAGAGTAAAAAAATCCCTGGAGAAAGGATGGGCTGCCAGAGTCTGGCAGTGAGTAGGGCCTTGGGGAGAATCCAGAATGTAGGAAAGAAATGGACTCCTAGGTGGTGGGGTGGGGTGGGGTGGTGGTGGATGTCTCACTGAAGGGCCTGTGCAGGGGGAGGGTAGGAGGAGGTCGCTTAGGGAAAGTGGGAGGAATGAGGCCGCAGTATAAGGCCAAGACCAAACCTATCTATGTGAAGTGCTGGCTTCAGAATAGTCCTTTGACAGGGACAACTCTGTTTCCCTTTTTATTTTCCATCTTTTATACTTGGTGGACTTGATGCGGTCAGAGGGAAAACCACAAAACTCTCTTATATCAGCTCACTATCATCTTCACTCTTAGTTTTGCCATATTCTCTCTAAATACCTCTCCACACACAGTGGCTCTTAATGCTGTTTCCTACTTCCCCCTCCCCTGTGCCCCTTGAAGCCCACCCCTCACCCCACTGTCTCTCTCTACACCACCCCTCTCTCCTGTCTATGCCCTGGAAACTGGGACCTGAGGCCCACAGGTTGAGGATGACTCTCTCAGGGAAACGGGCCTCAGGGAGGAGTCCCAGGTTCAGGAGTCTCCTCTTTCCCAGCCCTTGTCTCCTGGGTCCCAGCATCCTGCCTGGCCCAGAGTCTGAGGGACCCATCACAGCGGCCCGCGTCTGCCTGGGCCGGCCACTGCCAGGGCTCTCTGCAGACAGCGCTCTTTGGTGGCTCAGAACTGCTGCAGGTGGGACAGAGGACTCAGGCGGACTCACACTTGCGGTGCCTCAGGGCCCTGGAGGGCTGCGAGAAGCCTGCAAAGCTGGGATTGAGTTCATAGGCCCCTTGCATCCCTGTCCACAGTCCTGAGTCTGCCACTCCTGGGGTTGCTGTCCAGCACATCTAGGATTGTCAGAGCAGGACCAAAAACCTTGTTTCTGCAGAATGGGGTAAGGGTGCTTCGCTTCATGCCTGGTCTTTAATAAGAACAGATAGCCCGAGACATACAATAAAATGAAAAGATTGATGATTCACTGACAGCTAATTGTTTGCAGAAACAACAGATGCCCTTACAATGAAGATTTATTTCATGGTGTTTTTTTAAAGCACATTTAACTAACTGAATAATACATTATAATGATCATGCTGATATTTCTAAATATGTTTTTAAGAATTTATAATCAGATTTTTCCTCTGAGGATGCGAAGTAGATCTACTTAATTGGTAATGAAGTTAATATAGGAGTGGGCTCAGGCTTTTTACACACTCACTACCTGTGCTTCAGAGAGCTCAGAGAGAGGAAAATGCTCTCTGGGTTTGGAAGCCTGAGAGGAAGGCCCACAGTGAGATGCACACAGGCCCCAGAAACAAACCTGGGTGGTAACACAGTGACACGAGGTGGATAATGTGTGATCTGGGGTGGGAGATGACTGGCTGTTCCCTAACCCTTGGAGGACAGAACAGGAGGCTGCTGGCAAGGGGCTGGCCCAGCCAGCCACAGAGGTCTCTAAACAGGACCTATCTGGTAAAAGGGAGGGGCCGGTGAGGAGAGGACATCTGGCAGGTCTGCCTCAGGCCCTGGTGGAGTAACTGGACCTGCCCACCTGTCATGAACAAGTAGACAACGGGACAACATAAGCACAGCGACCCTTTGTAGAATTGGGAATGAGGATAAGGTGATTACTGAGTAGTGTCTGATCTACCAAGCCATGGTCCTCTGGGGTGGTCAAGGGAGGCCTGCATCTTCCAGCCAGGGTGTCGATGGGGTCTCCTCCCTCCATGAGTGGCTGGCCATGTGAGCACAACCTGTCCCAGTTACTCTTCTGGTCTGGCTGTCTTAACAAATCTCCCAGGTGCAAGCTAATTACAGAATGTCACTTGATCTAAAAGCCTTATTAATTCTGCTAATTTTGTGATGACCTAATTATAACTCATTAAAGATACAAGTTCAGTTCTGGTCATTTTATAGTGAAAATTGGATTCCACTGCTCTCCAAAGTCTCCCGTTCCTTTCAACATAAATCAAAATCCTCACCCTTGCCTACAAGGCCCTCTGACAGCTGGTCTGGGCCCTCTGCCTGTCTGTGCTCCATCCGAAGACCCTCTGCTGAGCCAGTGACTGGCAGCGACCCAGCCCTCGCCTGTGCTGCACCTGTGGGGGAAAGCTGATCCTCGGCAGGTCTAATGCAGCTCCTTTGGCTCATTTCTCTCCGGAGCTAGAGAGAGTCGATGAAACACTCTTGGAATCAAAATCTGCAGATTCTTGAAGGAAGATATTAAATTGGCTCAGATTTCCCATTTCGACGCCAAGATATCCAACTGACATAGACAAGAACTCTTGAATTTATGTGAAACTGCTTCTTGACAGTGAAAGATACATTTTTAGTTTAATACCTTGAAGTTATGACTCATAGAGATGCACAGGAAGGAGGAGGCGCCATGGCCCCAAGCTGTATTCCGTACACCAAAGCCAGCCAGCCCTGCCTGGTTTATATCGTCCGCACTCCCTTCACAGGCTCACAAGTGCTTGGCTCTCCCAGCCATCTGAAGTTTATCCAAACCAGGAGAGACCAGAGAGTGGGAGGGGAGGAAAGACTAACATGTTTTGAGGGCTCAGACTAGGATGGCTCAGACAAGGATATCACCATTTCCAGTTTTGAGACCAGAATCTGAGGCTCAGGGGAGTTAGGTCCCTGGCCAGAGATCACACATGTGTAGTACATGGCTGAGACAGTCAAGGACTGGAGAAGGAGAAGTGCAGAGGCCTGAACAGCAGGTGTCAGATACCATGGGTTGTGAACATGCAGGAGCCAGTCCTTTCTGATTCCTGGGTCTGTGAATGGGTCCCCTCCCCAGAGTGTGTGTAGCTATGCTACAGCTGGGAACACTGGAGGAATCGTGTCGGAGGGTGCTGGTGGTTAATTTTATACTTGTTTCATTGTAGAATTTTCAAACATACATGAAAGTAGAAAGAATAGTAAGAAATAGTCAGTTTAACCCTTATGTACCCATCTTCAAGTTTCAAAGTATCTACTCATGCCCATCTTATTTCATCTACCCACTCTCATTTTTCTCCCAGGAGATTTTAAAGCAAATCTTAGGCAGTATGATAATTTTACCTGAAAGTACTTCAGTGTGTATTTATAATGAATAAACAGTTTTAGTCCCCATAACCACAATTCTACAATTATACCTAACAAAATTTCTAACAATTCTTTAATATCAGCTAATATTTGGCTTATGTTCAAATTCCTTGCTTTTCTTCAAAAAAAAAAGAACATTCTTACAGTTGGCATACTTAAATTGGTATCCATATGAGCTTTACACATTATGGTTGTTTTCTTTAAATTTGTCACACTTTCCCTGCATTCTCCTTTTTCTCATGCCATTTATTTTTTGAAGAAACTGGGTCATCTGTTCCTGTGGAAATTCCCACATCTGTATTTAGCTAAGTAGAATATTTAACCTAAATGTAACCTGGATGCTTAAATATAGAGGCTTGATTAGATTCTAGTCTGTTGTTGTTTTGCAGGAATATCTCATAGATGGTTCTGTGTTCTTGTTGCATTTTCCGTGATTTTGTCAAAGTGATGCATCTAAATGGGAGCTTTCAGATGATAGCAAAATCTAGGTGATGTCAATAATGATGTCAACAATAACAATACAATAATAATAGCAGTAATTGCATACTGAAAGGTTATGTGTGCCAGGCACTTTGACAAGCGCTTCACATACATGTTTTCATTCAAATCCATCCTCATTTTACAGAGGAGGAAGTGGATAAGCAAAGGACTGAATAAATGACTTGCCCAGGGCACACAGCTGGTACATAACAAAGCTAGAGTTTGAGCCCAGGTCAGTCTACTCCAAAGTCCAGGTTCTCTAGCATTCTGTGGGGTTTGATGACTCTGGTGCAAGAATGCATCCCACATAGTGACTCTGGGGAACAGAAAGGAGAGAAGTAGAGGAAGGTTTTATAAGTGAGCTAGAGAGGGTACCCACAGCCTGGGCCCTGGAAGAAACAACCAGGAGAGCTGGCTGTGACCTTCCTAGGAAAGGCTTTATGCAAGCAGGAGCTGTGGAAGGGAGTGGGTATGCTGTGTTGGGTAGAGGTGATGGTTGCTTTGTCCCTGACCTTTTTCACAACAGGCATACATTGAGGATGGTAGTGCTGCTAAGCTACACTAGGATCAATTGATAGGGTGTCTCCTGGCTGCCTGGGGAATCTGGGAGGACACAGAATCCACATCTCAGCTCATATGTGAACTGGCTCTCAGGACAACTAGATGCCATGGGCCAACTGTCAGGAAGTTTTGGTTTTGGCTTTGGGATTAGTGTCCTAATACTAGCAGTGTTTGAGTTGGAATGGAGACACAGAAACCAGGAGCCATGGTGGGAAAGATCATGCTTCCTAGTGACCAAGGTGGCTAAGAAATGTAATCCTAGCCTCAGAATGATTATAGCTCTTACTCAACTCTCTTCTGCAAGAAAAAGTTTTGCCATTGGAATCAGAAGATCTGGATTTGTGCCTGGCCTTTAGCATTCACTAAACCTTAAAATGTTCATTTAAACTCAACGTGCCTCAGTTTTCTGACTTCCATAACAAGGACAGTCCATTTAGAATTCACCCAATAAACAATCATGCAACATGTCTTATGTACCAACTCTGTGATGGGAACTAGGGGTGAAAAGTTGTGACGGTTGGTCATGGTCCCTGGGCTCAAGGGATACAGAATAAGGGATTTCAGAGAAGCTTAAATAAGATAATATATATGAAACTGGCTTATAAACTACTGCTCAGTACCAAACAGGACAACACAATCTTACTAGAAGCGTGGAGGGACTGCGTCTCTCACTGAACATGGTGCAGAACTCACTGCGGAAGGCTCAAAGAAGAGTAAGATGATCCCTGTCCTCAAGGGAATTCAAATATTGTGAGGGAGATTAGCCACATACATAGATGGCACAGCACATGGCCAGAAAATAAAAGCACCACAACAAAGTTATACACAAAGCATCATGCTTCTGAGAGGATGGAGCTCTGTGTTCAAAACAGGAGGGGTGATATGTCAGGAAGTCTTCACCTTCAAATTTGGTCTAGGCGTCTGAGGAGATTTTCACACAGGGCAACTAGAAAGGTGGGTTCTTAGAAGAGAGAACCTTCTTTCATTCAAGGATTGAGACCAAGAAATGGGCCAGCTTCCCTGGCAAGCACACTGAAGAAACCGTCTATTAGGGACCCATCAGCTGGGTTATCTGCACTAAGCAAAAAGGTGCTCCTTGGGCTAAACTGTTTCCTATGTCTCCAGATGGAGTTGTTCTCTGACATCATCAACACTGCCCTCAGATTGGCAGATGGTGCTAAAGGAGACCAAAGGGGACTCTGAGTGATACTAAGGGGAACACAGCCATAGATGCACTTTGTAGGGAAGAAAAGACACCAATGCCTTGGGGGTGGTGTTTCCAGAAAATTGCTTGGTCACAGCAATGCCTGGAGAACGTCCTTTTAGGGAACATCCTGGGAGCATTTTTCATTTTCCTGCCTAGGTTTGTGGAGCTGATCTGATGCCATGAGATGGATCCAGGCAGCCTCAGACTCCTACCTCATGGTGGTGATGCCCAAAAGAGAGAGGACAGGCTTTAGGGATTATAATAATGAAGCTTACATTATTATTACCTTAATAGTAATATTTATATAAGCCTTTCAGAGTTATAAAAACCTTTCATCTTCATCACTTCATCAAGTCTCATAATTAACTTTTGAGTCCATTCTATAGATTCAGAAACTAAGACTCAGAGCACAATCATTATGGGATTTGTGTAAGATCACAGACTTTGTTCAAGGTCATAGAAAGGCAGAACTGGAAGTACTTCTGATTTTAAGCCCTGGCTCCTTTGGGCTATGGGAACCCGGGAGAGGATGGGAACACAAGCTGGACCAGTTTCCAAACCCAGACTGTTTGCCCTTCCCCACATGGAACCAGCACACACATAGAAAGTCTTCCTCCCTCTGTGTCAGTTCACAAATTGTCGCTATGCTCCAGTGACATGTCATAGAGCCTGGGGACTTAACCCATGTCACAACAACACTGGGGGCCCTTCCCAGTACCACTCGGCTGACCCTGAAGGCTCACAGAGGGTAACAGACTTTCCCCAGGACATGCAGCTGGTAGGTGGTGGACCCCAGGCTCCCGATTTCAGAGGTTAGTGCTTTTCTTTTCTCAAAGTCCCAGTCTCCTGAGTGATCTTGTTAATTCCCAGCTGTCTAGGCCGTATTTGAGATGTGACTAACATCCCTTCTTCCTCTTTAGTCTGGAGCTTTCCAAGGGCAGGACCGAGCTCTTCCTCTTCCTCTGCAGTTCCTCACAGCTGCCCTTGGTCTCCTCCCCTACGTCAAAAAACCTTTCCTCATTGCATCCTAATGGGAATAATATAGAACAGTCTCATGCATCTATGTCCAAACCACAGCCTCTGGACACTGGGGAAGCATTTCCATGGGGTCACACTCTGGGGGCCCAGGAGATTCACTGCATTGTCTCCCTCAGGCACAGGGAGCTGGGAGCCAAGCCGTGATGCCCAGGCTGTCCAACATGAGGCACCCTCCCCTCTCCATCATGGCACCCTCTCTCTGCCTGCTCCCCTTGCAGGCACACAGATATCATGCTGCCCAGAGCACAATGGTAGAGGCCTATCCTCAGTATCACCTCTGGAGTTTTCCCTGGAATGTTCCTCCTTCCTGCCCTGTACCACCTGTGACCCCTCCCACCCTGTGAGCTACCTGTGTCCATGTTGCTTAGAGCCCCAAATACTCCCATGATGTCAGAGATCAATGAGCTATTTTATAAACAAGGAGAGTGATACTCAGAGAAAATAAAGTCAGAGGCAAGCATAAAGCGCCTGGCAAATAAGCAGCAGGACAGGGTGGAATCTCGGGCTGCTGGACCTCATGCTGATGCTGTTCCCACTTCTGCACACCGTCCCCAAGGAGAAAAGGAAAAGGAAGTGAGGAGGCTCCGAGACCCGGGTCAGGTGACACTTCCCCTCCAGGGTCTCTGGCCTCACCTTTCCCTTGAACTATAATAACGATGGTTCGCATTTACTGAGCACTCGCTCTGTCAGGCACCTGGCTAAATCTTTAATATGCTTTACATTGTTTTATTCCTCATCAATAGTCCTATGAAACAAGGATAACCATTACTCCCATTTTACAGATTAGGAGGCTGAGGCATAAAGAGTTTAAGTCATTTGCCTCAGGTCACACAGGCAATGACAGTGGGTCAGGACTGCCAGCCCCCAGAGCCTGGAACCTGATCCGCAGGGCTGGGTGCCTCTCTCTTCAGCCGTGTGGTCCACGCTGTGCTGAGAGAGGTGTCACTATTCTTTTGAACACAAATAACGTTCCGGGTCGCAGTGCCAGTCTTACAAGTCAGCATCGCCCTGCTTTCAAGAGGCCCTGTTTATTTAGCTCTCTTGACTCTAGCCACCACCCAGCACTCTCCCCGTGTAACTTCGTCCTTCTCAGTGCCTCGCCGCCATTCCACCTGCTGAAGATCATGCTGATTTTGCAACGTGGATTTTTCCAACAGTTGCTTTTTATCCCCAGTGCCTCTCATGTGATGCATCCCTCCATCACTGCTGACGTGGGTTGCAGTACAACCTACAATTGTTAGGGAGGAGGAATCTCCCCCACAGCGGTGGCTCCTCTCTCCTGAAGCTCAGAAGGTGGAAAGAGTCGGTCCTTCTTACAGCAGCCTATGGGTACACGGCCCACACTGCCCGAATAGCTGGGCTGCAGGGAAGTTTGTCCCAGGTCTGGACCACTGTCCTTAGAGGGGAAGGTGGCTCGTGGATCACACGAGTTCAAGACTGGAAGGGCCTAACGGTGACTTGATCAAAGTGTTCATAAAATTCTCATGTAAGTCAGAAACAATCTGAGTTCACTCTGCCTCTGAGCATCCAGATGAGATCAGCCTGACTCACAGGAGACCTAACGCTCTGCTGCCTTCCTGAAGTTGGGGATCCCCAGAGTCTTAGGTCTTTCCTGTCAGCCCTGGAGGCAATTTCTGTTTCCCACCAAATCCTCATCCCCATCTACATGTTGTAGCAGTTCCTGTATTAGCCCCAGTATCAACCTCAACATGGGGCCCACACTACTTCTCTGATGTCTAGCCACACGCACACATAAGCACTCAGACAAGCAGCTGGGCACCTATCTGGGACATCTTCCTGTCCACGAGGGCCTTGATGAAGTCAGGCAGCCAACACTGAGTTCCAGAGGTAGGTCATGTGGATGGGGTTGCACTTCACAGAGAGTCCACTGACTTTGACAGGACATGGGCCTGGGGCTGGCCCTGGAGTGGAGAGCTTTTACTGCAGGCATGGAAGGTGCTGAGATCCAAAGGCACAGCCAAGCCAATGTTTTCTGGGGAAGCTAAGCTCCATCCCAGAGTCCAGCTTCAACATCTGATCAGAGCACAGGCCACAGAGCTGGCCGTCAGGAATCCGGAAAGAAAGGAACAGGGCAAGGGCAGGGCAGGAAGATTGAGGGGTTGGGGCATTTCCAGGGCAACTGTCACAAATTCGCAACAGGAATTACTGGTAGTGAAGTATTCCACAAAACAGTGAAAGAGCCCTAAAAATCCAAAGAGGACTGCAAGCCTCTTTTTAGTTGTAGAAAGTGTGAGATGCAGCCATTTATTTCAGAGGAATGTATCATCATGCCATACACTCCTAGATCCCTAAAATTTCATAAAGGTTAATGAATTGTCATGATTTTTATCTACCAATTTCTGGCATGCCTGCATCTTACTAGAGTATTTGTACACTTGCCACTTCTTGTTCTCCAATTCCAATCACCATGAGTTCCTCTAGTCGATCAGCATGATGACCCATAGAATGTCAAAGCAATCCAGATACCTCTGGAGGGTATTATGATAAGAGATCAAGGAAGTTAACACAGCTGAGAGGCAGAAGAGCAAAAGTACACTACTGTCCTTGGTATGTGGAGACAAATTGCCTTGGGTTCTTCCTCATTATGAGAGCTGGCAAAAAAGTATTCACCAAACAAGTAGGTGCATATCAGAGACTACATAATGGTAAAGGTCCAGTCATGAGACAGAAACCATTCTAATAATCTGAACAGGGAAAATTTAATATAAAGAATTATTAACCAATAAACTGTGATTAGCTACTAAAAGAAGGAAGAAAAAAAAGAACTCTAAGGAATACAGACATAACAAATACAGGGAGTAGTTATCACCTCTAGAACTGAAGAGGAATAGCCAAGAAGGAAGAGGGCTTACCCCCAGAGCTGAGAGTCAGGCCTCGTGGCCGTGGTCTGCAGAGTGAATGAGAAGTCCCTGGGGTGCTGGTGGGCCAGAACTGGTCTACAGGAAGCCATCCTCCAGAGTGCCAGAGAAACTCACTGGAGCACCACTTGGGCTCCCACATTCCTCCAGCAGCCAGCTACTCTGTAGTAGAAAAAAAGAACAAACATTAAAATCAGGAATAGAGCTCCCAACCTCTGCTATGTCTTGTAGCTTCCCTCCAGGGACTTCTGTGGATACAGCATTACATTGCCCCTGCTGTCAAAGGAGAAATGTTTACAGTGTCCAGCTCTAGTACCAGGGCAAACAAAGATGGATTTACAGCTAAGAGGTAATAAAATGATAGCTGGCACACTGCCTTAATCTACTCCACTAATGATACCAGATCAGAATAGTAGCAGTCACTGGAACTTCCACCTAGTTAAGCTCATGGTAGTACTCCATCAACTGCTATGGTCCAATTTGTGTTTTCCAGGGCCAAGAAGGTGGATTTAAATAGGGATATAACCTAAGGCACAGCTTACCTGATTGATGCAAGGACACACTATAGCAGATGTCTTTGGTTTCCCACAGCACTCCGTCAGCCCACGTCTGATTTCAGCCATGCCTGTGATAGACAGCTCAATCCAAGCTCAGATTCACCTCACAGTGGAAATGTCCCACTCCAAGCACCGTGTGCCATATCATCCCACTTTCTGCCTTAGGGTCTTCTTCCCCACTCCCATAGTCTCTTACTACCACAGTCAATCTATTATACCTGGGCATCAAGCATCTGTTATGTGATGCTGGCCAATCCCTTGTCCTGGATTAGTGGCCCAAGCACAGGAGTAGTGTAGAAGTGAGTGCTGGGGAGTCAACATCTCTGGAAACAACTCTCAAATAGTGTGAGACAAGACTCTGACTAAATGCTCCATCCTCATCTTCAGGTAGAAGATTTTGGGAGGCATTCTGTATCAAGGGTCTCAGCAAAATTTAGTCCTTTTTTTCTCATAGGCATTATCTCAATAACATATATTTATATTATCTTTTCTTCACTATCTTTCTTAATCTCCCTCTTCCTCACTTCTTCTTTCTGAGATCACTTCCCAAGGAAATGACCTGAACTCAACAACTTGTCTTAGGCTCTGCTTTCAAAGGAAACCAAATAAGATGCCCTGTATGCTAGGGGTTCTTACCATACCACTTACCATCATCGGCATCATTTAATTGTTCTCAAGCCAGCTGGTAATCTGTCAGGGGTTTAGCTAATCTACTCCAAGGTATTGCTGCCTTAGCATCCATTTTGTTTGGTCAAATGGCCTGCAGGGACCTCAAACTGACATAGGGCCCTCATGCAAGCACATGCCCTAGACAACAGCCCACAGTCACAAGCAAATGTAAGTTCCTGATATGACCTACCCACAGTCCTTGTCCTCAATAGTCTCCCCCGCCTCCGAGGGCCTTTCCCTTATGCGCCCCTTAGATAAGACTCCCTTGGAGTTTGCAGCAACAAAATCCTGCTCTTTTGGTTTGAATTGACCAATCTGACCTTAGTCCGGGAATCCCACAGCACTCCACCCATAGATCCATAGTAAAGCCATGTGCCCCAGGTCCTATTGCTCGCTTGCTCTCTCTGCACTCTGCCTTGACGTCCCAGTGTAGCCCCCTCAAGGCATGCCATGTACCTCCTCCAGGATCTGTGAGTAATAAACTTCTCTATTTCAGTTTCTCTTGTGGTCTGTTATTGAATTGTGACTCATCATTTGGTACTCCGTACTCCACTTAACAAATATAAATTTAACAAAGTCATAGCGTAATTCAATCCCAAATCCTACCCTGATGGCTGGCTCTCTAGAACCATGTACAATACAGTTCATTTAGCCTGATTTCCCTAGGAAAAAAGGAGTCTGATATAGGATTTAAACTTAGGCTTCATTTAGAGGATGTAATCCTAGTATGAGAGTAAAAGAAATGGTAGATGGAGAAGAGAAGAATGGAAAAGTAATTCAAGATCATGTAATACTACACTGGCCTTTGCTTCATGATGAGCTATGGAGAAACACAATCAGTTATTCTGCATATTCCATAGATTTATTTTCATGGGATTTCTTCATATAGGCTACAGGAAAAAGCACACTGTGAAGCAGTCCGGGGAAGGGAAGGGCAAGAAGGATGTAACTTCCTGTGTCCATCCCATATCCTGGCTTCCATTTGTCTAGTTGACCTTATGAGGAGTTAACTCCCCCTCTATGGGGTCTTGTCTTCCAGCTTTGGCAGCTGCTTGAACAACCAAATCCTAATTATGACATGGTAACTCATCTAAATCTGAAGATAATCAGAGGAGCCATAGATGTAACAAGTGACTGGTAAGCATGGCTTCATGGTAGCACCCAATGGGTGGCCGAGCAATCCAGGACAAGACAGCAGTCAGGACCACGGACCACGTCGCATTATCTCAAAGCCCCAAGTGTAATCGATTGACTGTGGTAGCAGCTGAGACATAGAAAGAGTCTATGGGACTGGTAGGCAGGAAACAGTGGGGAAATATGAGGAGGTACAGAAGATCTCTAACACCCCAAAGGCTGGAGTGAGCCAGGAAGGTTTTGCATAAGTAGTGAAATATCCAGGGCTGTGACTAGGGAGGGAGGTGGGAGTCAGGTAAAGAAGTGATTCAAAGTCTTGGGACAGTTGAGTCCTAGGAGACTGTGAAGAGGAAATGTGAATGTTCTCACCCAAAGATGGATACAGCTCACGCTAGTATGGCAACGCCCAAGATGAAAAATCACCCAGACTCGATCTACTAGCTTTCCCGCTACTGCAGCCTGCTTGTGCCCGTAGGAAGCTGACACAATGAATGTTTAAAGGGACTTGTACCCGCCTTTTAGCCCTCATAGATTTATGCAAATATACTTCTTACTCTCGGAGGTCAGACTCAAGAAAAGTTGAATTTGCAAACAATTTTGCATCTGAAGTGTCCTCTAAATCCCTGAGCATGAAGATTCAATTTAAGTAACAAGCACATTTGCAGAGAGGAGTCACAATTCTGTTATAGTAGATAGAACTGTGAACAGAGACTGAGCCCAGCCATACAGCTCAATCAGAGGACTCTGTTCTGCGTGAAGCAGAAAAACTGGAAATAATTTCTCTGAATTTCCAGGGGCAGGTACACCAAGCCCAGTTTGCTGTCACTTCTGATGAGGTGAATGAAGAGATGGCAAAAGGCCACTCAGAGAAACCAAAGTGAAGGGATTGGCCATGTTGAACGCTAGAGGTATCACACCAACTCATCTCGTCCCCAAGAGAGTAAGTAAGAAATGCTACCTAACCAATGAGCAGGGGAAAGTCATGTCAACCTCCAGGATACCAACTTCATGTCACCAGATCAAAAGCCGTGGCCACAATCACATCAAGTTCCCCTGGATGCAGAGCATGAGGACATAAACCCAAAGCGCACATGTGCATGCATGTGTTTGCGTGTCCACACGCAGGTATACCCAGTTTTGCTCTCAGAGTCGGACTTCTTACCCCTCAATTTTGCTACTACATCCCCTTAGTCATTAACTCCTATGGAGTCGACACTCAAAATGACTGTTGAAGCATCAATTTATTTCCCTTCACTCTGCTCTTGTGTGAATGTCGGCTTAACTGTCAGATGTTTAGCACACATATCAGTCCACGTGTAATAGTTCAGGAGAGAGGAGCATAGCCCTAACAGGAGGGGTTGAGGGAAAAAGGAGGGAGGCTCAAGATAGAGACCACCTCCTGTCTTGCCTCCTCTATAACCCTTTCCAAAGCTGCCTCTCCAGGTAGGACTGGCCTCTGTATTCTATATGCATCTGTACATTCCTTCAGGGTAACCTTATATTGCATTCCTTTGCTTCCTTGTCTGTATTTATGGACTGGTCTTAGAGGTGACAGCTTATTTGTCTCTCTATCCCCAGCTCTATGTTCAGTATCTAGTGAAAGCTTTGTAAGTGTTGGCTGAATTAATGAACAAATGAGGCTCTGACTCGATCTGAATCAGTAACTCTGACTGAAGTAGCAATAAATAGTTATGAATTACTAAATCAATTTTATTTTAAAAATAAGTTAGAAAATGATCTTTTTTTCTGTTCATAGATCACCAAGAGAAAATCAGATCAGCAAAGAAGGATGCCACTCCTTGGCATTTACACAAAGGAGTTGAAAACTTATGTCCACACAAAAACCTACACATGGATGCTTATAGCAGATTCATTCATAATTGAGAAAACATGGAAGCAACCAAGATGCCCTGCAGCAGGTGAATGGGTAAATAAACTGTGGTACATCCAGACAATGGGATATTATTCAGTGTTAAAAAGATGTGCTCTATTAAAGCTATAAAAAGACATGGAGGAAATTTAAATGCATATTACTAAGTGAAAGAAGCCAACCTGAAAAGGGTACAAATTGTATGATTCCAACTATATGGCATTTTGGAAAAGGCAAAACTATGGAGGCAGTGAAAAGATCAGTGATGCCAGGACTTAGGGGAAGGAAGGCATGAACAGGTGGAGCACAGAGGATTTTTAGGGCAGTGAAACTACTTGATATGATGCTGTAACGGTGGATACTAGTCATTATAAATATGTTCAAACCTGTGGAATGTACAGCATCAATAGTGAACCGAAATGAAAACTTAAAAAAAAGCAGCACATTATTAAAACTGTTCACTTTCTACCAATAATAATAATAATAACAAAGATAGTAACATTATTGAGTACTGAATTTACTCAGGGGCTTTGCAAAGAGCCTTCCATATATTCTGAAGTTACGTGTCATCACCTCTGCTTTTCAGATAAGGAAAATGAGGTTCGGGAAGGTTAAGTAACTTACCCAAGGTCATACAATTAGTATGCAGAGTCACCCAATTTCCTGCTCAGAACCATCCCAACTTTCTGTCTTTCAGAGAACACTTCTCTCCAGCAGACCTTGCAGAGGGCCATCCAAACACCAGACATCCTGCTAGCAGCACTGCATTAGCTAAAGAGACCTCAAAAAGGTACCACCTGTGGAGTTGTCAGAGCTTTCATCCCAAGCCCTAAGTGCTGGGCTTGTTGAACATCAGTGTGTTCAGCATAATTTCATGATTGGCAGCCTTCTCCAACATAATACACTACATCTTCCCCCTCATATATTTGCCTCATATATTTGTTTTTTCTCTTTATTCCATACTAGAATGTGAACACCACAGTTGTCAATTTTGTCATAATTGTGCCCTCAGTGTGTGAACCTAGCGTATAGTAGCCTACCAATAAATGAATACATGCACGAATGAATGAAATGAACAAATGAATGGAAAAATACATGGACATGTTGCCTTACCACTCATATTATTAAATTCAGTCAAATATTATTATCTTCAATCTATAGACAAGAGAAAGGAAACCCACAGATGTTATGTGAGTTGCCAAGATCATGGTCTGTGTTGTTTTGGCTCTTTCAAAAGGACCCAGTCCATTTGGCACCAGGCCCATTGGACCCCTGCCCAGCCTCTCCCAGAGAGCAGTGGAGAGACCCACAGTAGTATCAGAACTTCACCAGATCTTGTGATTCCAGATCCAGAACGGAGTGTAGAAAACCAAGCTCCACTATACTCACCGGGGAGAAAATCAGTAATAAAATGGAAAATAAAGAAAACATAAGGAAAAAGAGGCACAAGAGAGAAAAATAAAAATCAGTCTTACAGAGCATGAAATGAATGTCTCTACAGCCCAATCTAGGGAGTTCTGGTGTTTTGTAGAGCAGAGATACAATGGCTTTGCAGCAAATCAGTAGTTCAGAGACAACTTTCACTCTGGCCCCGGGGGGCTGGGGAAGGCCCCAGCAGCCTGCCCTGTCTGTGAATGCATCAGCAGCCAAAGGAGAGACGGCCTGCAGACTGGCCTGCCCCAGGTTCTGCTCCTTGCAGGGGGCCCCTACCTGCTGCCTCTATAAATATCTACATATTTGTAAACAGTCTCCATCTTCTACCTCTAAAGAATGAAACTCTGGGGACCATGATTGCGTTTTCACCCTCTGTTGCAACCCAGGTATTTACAGCTAGTTTCTTGATGATTCTGAGTTTGTCTGCATGACAGAAAGGTGGCTGAGAGAGAAAGCTGAGGGCAGAAATGGTGCCAGCAATGCAGGTCCTGGCCGCGGCTCCAGTGCTGCTGTCCTGCGAAAGCGAACTCACCGGACATGATCTTCCCCCAAGGGGCTCCCAGTAAACTGTCGCAGGGGTGCTTGGGTGTGTTCTGGGTGTAAAGGGGTTTCAAACCCTCCAGAATCCCTCAGGGAATCCAGATAGCTTTCTTTTCTATCCTAAAGTTGTTATTTCAGCCCACTAAGAAGGATGTTTGCACACGTGTGTGCACACTCATCCAGACACACTCCCCCATGCCTGCCTTACAAGCAGAAAGCACATGCAGGAAGAACTATGTTGATGTCTACCAGTTGGTGTTCATCAGGGATAAGTCACCTGAAAGAGCCCCACTGGCTGTGAGCACTTATATCAATTGAGGGAGCCGTGTCCCATTATAGAATTGGGAGGCACAAGGTTAGCCAGCCCAGGAGGGAAACAACCAAAATAGCCTGAATGTGGGTGAGTCAAAGCTGCTTGTGTAGAAAGAACACCCCCCTCTTTCTAGGAATGCAGGAGCCTGGGCTATAAACTCTGTCCTTCCACCTCCTTCCCCATGACCACTTGAAAATTCTTTGATCTCAGTTTCTCTGTCTGTTGAATGGGAGAGACAGAACTCTCACTGCATGGATCAAAGGTTTTGTATGTGTGTATGTGAAGATCAAATAAGACAGTAAATCCGAAAACATTTTGAGAAAGCATAAAGCAGTAATAAATTAGAAATGTCCTGAGGGAGACATAAACCTTGGTCAGAGGGCTTCTGGTGTGAGGGTGAGGTTGAAAGAAAAACTAAACACACAGCAAAGGGTGATGGATAACACTTTGGACGTGCAAATGAGCATGGCTATAGAGGTCCAGGACGGAACCCTTGGGAGTGAGACCGAGTTGTGTTAACAACTCAAAGAATCTTGAGTTGTTATGCAAGAAAGGGATTGGCAGTTCTATATTATTTCTGGAAGTGGTAGGAGGGAAGCAAGAGGAAAAATAACTAAAATATCTGTGAGTAGGGTTTGGCTTAAAATAGATAAAACTTCCAGGAAGCAACGATAGCAGAAATCATGCTGCAGAAGATGACCGAGGAGCTAGAAAAGCCATCTTCTGCGAGTGACACTGGGGCTTCCAAGAAAAGAACAGTGTGTGGAAGACCCTGGGAGTCATAGATTTATGAGATGTAATGAAAATAAAAGCTAATATTCACTGAGTACTGACCAGTGATGGGCACCATATGTAGCCCTTACAGGCACCACTTCATTAAATCCTAAGACAACTATTACTATTGTTACTTCATTTTACAGATGTGGCTTCAAGAGCCTGAGTAAGTCATTTGGAGTCAGGTGTAGAGACTGCTTTTCCAGGTCTTAGCCTGATGGGACACTTGGGGGCAATGTCACCAACATCCCAGTAGCCGTGGGAAAGCAGGGGATAGCAAGAAACTCAGCCAACAATTGGCATTAGAGACCAGGATCCCCAGATGACACTGAGCTTGCTGAGGGCAAAGCTGTCAATCTCTGCTCCCCAGTGTAAATGCATTACGGGTCTTCAAAAGGCCAAGGCTCCTGTCCATTTGTGTCACGGATGGACAGCTCACCAGATCACCTAACATAGTGCTTAACACATAATAGCACTCAGCAAAACTTGGTGAAAGCATGGCAGAGGTCTCTCATTTTGTTTATTTTTTTATTGCAATAAGAGCACTTAATATGAGATCTGTCCTCTCAACACATTTTTAAATGTGCGATACAATATTGTCAACTACAGGCACTATACTGTAACTGTATACCCGTTGAAGAGCAACTCCCTTTCCCCTCTCCCCCAGCCCCCAGCAATCACCATTCTACTCTTTGTTTCTATGAGTTTGACTATTTCAGATACCTCATATGAGTGGAATCATGCATTATTTGTCTTTCTTTGAATGATTACTTCATTTAGCATAATATCCTCCAGGTTTACCCATGTTGTTGCAAATGGTAGAATTTATTTCCTTTTTAAGGCTGAATAATATTCCACTGTATGTATATACCACATTTTCTTTATCCATTCATCCATTGATAGACACTTAAATTGTTTCTACATCTTGGCTACTGTGAATAGTGTTGCAGTGAACATGGGAGTACAAACATCCCTTCGAGTTTGTAATTTCAATTCTTTGAGACAAATACCAGAAGTGGGATTGTTGGATCATATGGTAGTTTTATTTTTAACTTTTTGAGGAGTTTCTACTGTTTCCAGAGTGGCTGTACCATTTTACATTCCCATCAACACTATACAAGAGTTCAAATTTCTCCACAACCTCACCAACACTCATTATATTTAGGGTTTTTTGCTAATAGCCATCATAACAGTTATGACATAATATCTTGTGGTTTTATTTGCATTTCCCTGATGATTAGTGGCATTAAGCTAATTTCATGTGCTTACTGACCATTTGTATCTTCCTTGGAGAAATATCTATTCAAGTCTTTTACCAATTTTTTAATGGAGTTATTTGTTTTTTGCTATAAGATTTGAAAATGAGAACCAGAGAGGTTGAACAACTTGCTCAGGGTAACACATCTTTGTGGTCAGAGCAGGGAAAACCTGGACACACAGCCATCCACACCACGCTGACTCTTGGCTTTGTTGGTTTGGCAGGCACAGCCAGTCTATCAGCCTCCTGTGATTAGAAAGAAAAAAGGAAACTATTCTAAGTCCTTTTCTCCCTCAGTGGCAGAGCTGCAGGAAGCCACTCCTGCAAAATAAAATGAAATAAAATAAATATGCTGGAGGGCAGAGATATTTCAATGAAAACATGTTTACCTTGTAACACCTCCTGCAACCCAAATGCTAGGAACTCGGTGCTGAGAAGTTGTGAGCCAGCAGCACACAGAATTAGCTACAGGCCCTTTCTCTGGTATCTGGCACTTTCCTATGAGGGATGGACTGCTAAAGACATGAGGGCATGAAGGAAAGAGATGACGTGGATTGAGGGGATCTGCTTGGGTGACCAACCACCCTCGTTACTCCAGGGCTATCCTGGTTTTAATACTGAAAATTCTGCTTCTTGGGGAACCCTTCCCATGATGCAAAAGTTTAGGGAATGGATACAGAAATTTAGGGGAAAATGTAAAAAAATCCATTCACTGGCCCCCCCCAAAATAGGAGCTAGAAGCAATACTGTTTTTAGAGTCACATGAATATGGTACAGATTAGCTGTCGTCCATGATCACCTTGTTTTCCTGTTGATGTTGGCAACCAGGGAGTTCACATAACGTTGCATGCATTGCTGCATCCCTTGGAGTGACGTGACTCACGTGTGCAATCATGGTGTAAGGATGAGCAGTAATAGTCCATCAGTGATGTTCCCTGTGGATTAATCGCTATGCTTTGTATCAAAGATGTGCTAGTTTAATCTTTAATATGGTGAATACTGTGACCGTGTTTCCTAAGAGTACAGATAATGAAAATGAAAACTATTACAACACCAACACCAGTGTGACCCAGGCATCACTGAAAAAGAAAGCTAAAGGACAGTGTGACTTTAATGACAGATGGACGACACATACAGCTGGATTCAGGAGGTAAATAGCCAAAGCAGAACACCCTACACACTGTGTGGAAAATGCCCAGGGGTTGTGTATGGTAGGGTGAGAAAGCATGTTGGAGATTGATTCTCACAAGTCCAGGCTGAGGCAGGCAAGGGCTCGAAGTCAATTACAAGTTTCAATCTCCCCAGAAGATACCAGAGCCGACTTGTGAATAGGGCTGGCTGAATTAGTTTGGGCCTACCGTGTGAACGAATATGCGTTACTGTTCTCTTGCGTCATTCCCTGGATTGCTCTACGAGACTGAGCAAAGTTCTATTTCCTCATCTAGAAGTTGCAGCTAAAATCCCCTGTGGGAGAATGAAAGGGAAAGTTTGATGACAGATGTGTCAATTCTTACAATTTAGAGCTGCTTCCATCAGATCCTCCCCACAATCATGCTTTGTACAGTATTTTAAGTGATATGTTGTAGCACATCAGCAAAAAAACAAACACTTAGGTCTTTGATTTGGGGAAAAAAAAAGTTTCAGATCGCCTTGATTTCTATGAAGACTTTATTGAAACCAAAGAAGTTATTTTAAAAATTGTTGATACCTTGTTCAAACATAAACTAAACTTTGCTAATATATCTGCATATTCAGCAGGCAGTGCAACTGTGAATTCTGGTAAATTCAATTCAGTCTGTAAACTCCTTCCCAAGGAAAACGAAAAAGAGCTTAACCACTAACTGTCCCGCACAATGTGCACAACATCATTTGGGTGGTGTGCAGTTTGCTTACTGTGCGATCGGGTCGCTGTCCAGTTTCTCAGTCACCCGCAGAAGCAGTCAGTGAGGTTTCGGCCTCGGCCGCGACGGACACCTCCTCCATAGACATGGGCTTCCCAGGTGTCTGACACTGGGAAAGTGTCAGCCTGCTATCAACTCACATTTTCCAAGTGTGGCCAGAAGAATGTCCTTGTCTAATTTGGAAATACATTGGGGATAAACATGGAGAAAAGGATTACAGTAAAATAAAAGCATCTATGCTCTTTCTCCAAAACTGGTGATCTTCAAAGAGGACGTAACAAAGCAAAAAGAAGCTGAGCGGGTTTCACCTCAGTTTCTGGACGTGATGTGGGGGTTTCAGCGAAATTCACAGTGACAAGTGGCTCACTGTTTGATTTTAAGACCACTTTCTTACTCAAAATCATGTCATAAGAAAAGGGCAGCCAAGTTAACCAGAACTTTCTCAATTTCTTTACTAAAACTGTAACTTGTTTTGAATCCAACTTTGATTTCACAGGTTTATTCTGTGCTTTAAAATCTTTCCCCCTGAGAAAGAAAGATTTAACTTTTGACAGCATCCAAGGTGCTTCAGAGCATGTTAAATGGACACTACAGATTCTGAGAAATGATAAATTTAGGATGTAGAGGCTAATAGACAAAATCAAGCTCTCAAATCCAAAGTGGGTAGATATTTTTGGAGTGCTAGAAACTAATTCTTACAAATATAAAGCCTGCTGCTGCTGGCCAGTAAAACCCTGAGACTCCCACACTTGGACACTTGGTCGAGAGGACATGTGGCTGGATGTCATCCCAGTGGACTGGCGCCTTGGTGACAGCGGACCTGCAGGCCACAGTGAGTCTTATGTTTGACTGTGTTCAGGCTTACCACTTCATAAAAGAAGAGAAATGTCCTGAAGCCTGCAGGCATTCAGAATAGTACCAGACAAGGAAATAAAAGGAGTAAAAATATCCTACTCTATCATGGGAAGGGAAGAAAGAAACATATCATTGTTTTAAATATTGTTTTATAAAATATTTAATAGATCTATGTTTAATATCTGCTTAATTAGTGCTACTGTATTTGTGTTTTCCTTTTAAAAGGCCTCACACATGTATCTTAAGAATACGTAATGACATAGCCTGCAAAACATAAATATCCAATAAACAATTATAAAAACTTTATCTCAGAGAAAGAAATATCAAAAAGTTACTAGCCCTACTGTTATTTTGTTTAAACAATAGTGTTTAGCGGGGCCGGCCTGGTGGTGCAGTTTTTAAGTGCGCACATTCCACTTCGGCAGTCCGGCGTTCGCCAGTTCGGATCCTGGGTGTGGACCTGCATATCGCTCATCAAGCCATGCTGTGGCAGGCGTCCCACATATAAAGTAGAGGAGGATGGGCACAGATGTTAGCTCAGGGCCAGTCTTCCTCAGCAAAAAGAGGAGGACTGGCGGCAGATGTTAGCTCAGGGCTAATCCTCCTCAAAACAAATACTAATAAAAAATAGTGTTTAGTAGAACAGAAAATCAAACATCACAGAATATACAATTTCAAATAAACACAACTTTTGTAATATTTATGACAAAAGTAACTATACTTGAAGATAATTATTACCATATACTATGCTATTTGGGGTTATTCCTGTTTGGTTTGGGCTGTGTCCTAGGTTCGCTCTCTAAAAGTTGGTCCCTTTGCTTTGCTCAAGGAAGAGGGAGCGCTGCCATCACAGGAATGTCCAGCTGTGGACCCAGGTGTGGAGTTCCTCGTGCTGCCTTCCTGCATGCCCAAGCCCACATCTCCTCTCTGGGGTCAGATCCATGCCTGCATGTGCTCCTGGCCTCCAGTTTTCCCATTAACCGAATAGACGATTCTGGTTTGAATGGGGCCTGGGTTCTGCTCAGAGGCTGACACTAACTTAGCTTTTTCAGAGATCTTGGCTAACTTTTTCCTTTGCTTCTAGAAAGAACTCACTGAAATAAACAACTCTTTCTTTTTCTGACTGTCCTGGGGCCTGAAGCTCAGGGGCTCCCTCTGGCCCACCTGTGGATATAAAGAACTTGGGAAGTAGGAATCAGCCAGATCTCCTGTGCACACACTCAGGGGGCAGGGATGGGCTGTGAGGCCTCAGAGGGAAAACTATGGGAATCAGAGGCACTTCCATGGCAACTATAACTGTGGTTCTGAGGCTCTATCTCCAACTCGCTGTCATGACAGACTTCAGGAGCAGCTTCCCTAGACCTTGAGTACTATCAGTGTTCTTGACAGTGGGGGAAGAAGGCATGCAGCAGATGTTGGAGCTCCTAGACTACTCAGATCTCCATTTAATTTGAGGGAGCTTCCCAGCTCATTGGTTCTCAAGAGATCTCTTGGTTTTGGTTGGGGACCAATGGACTCTTCAGCCTAACTATCTCCCTTCAACCATTGGCCCTTGAAGGAATTTCTGCCTTCAACTCCCACAACTGTATCCTCTGACACATGGCTGTTCTCTGGCTGGAGTCTCCAGGGGCATAATTCCTACCTCCATCATCATCGTTTGACTTGTAGTCAGCTCTGGGCTGGTCCTGTTGGCCCTCAAGTAGTCACACTCTAATAGGCTCTGTCATTGGTGCAGGGTGTGAGAGACTGAACAATTTGACTGTTTTCTTTCCCAGTCGGAGGGGCCTCAGCAAGGCCATGACCAATATCAAGGGGAGATCATGTGGACTTCCTTACCCTTAGGTGAGGGATCAGGGAGACGAGCATCCAGGAGGGACACTGAACGTCTCACCTTTCCTCTATGATCTGCTTCATAAGTTCCTCCAAGGAGCTGGGAAACCTCAGCTATGGGGTTTGCCCCTGAGGGTAGCTGAGGAGTGACAGGAAGACTGGTGATGCTCAGGTTTGGGTATTCCTCAAACGACACTGTTTTATGGATTCAAGGACCTTGAGAGGTAAGCCCCACCTCTGTCATGCAAGAAACCATGTAAAATGAGCTTCCAGCACTTGTCAGAAAAAAAGCACCCTAAAGGTGCCCAATTGATGTTTCTGACCTCGAGGCAGCCAAATTTTTGTCTTCCAGGGGTTATTGGACTTCCCAGGAGATACTGAGGTAAGATGGGCAGCAGGCTGTGAAGGACACACAGACACGAGGAGCCTGCTGACAGATCACCCCAATTTCTTTCCCAGGTGCCTGTTCCGGTGTCCATTCAGGTGCTTCTACTCTAGGTTTTCCCTTGAACCCTTGGGTACGTCCTCCCCTGAATGAATCAGCAAGCATCCTTTATTCTCCTTCTCAGAATCAACCCATAGCCCCTCACTGAGAAGCTTTCTGAGCCTCTTGATAGGTCTCCTTTGGGACCTCTCCCCAGCAATGCCCTAGACCCTTCCCCAGATGATTCCTTAGATAGAAATTTCTGGGGCTCCTCACATAGACTCTTCTTGGTTGCCTCAATCCAATCTTTCATAGATTCTTGCAGTTTTGGCTTTTAAACACAGAGGACCATGAAAGTCTACATTTGCCACCAGGTGAGATGTCCTGGTAATTTGTGGCTGCATGGATGCTAGTCTCCTGAGTCATGGGCACCTGTCCCTCTATTTTGTAACAAGCCTATTTTGAAGGTGGTACTCAAGTTGCTTCCATATTTCCTTGCTGACAGCAAATTCTTCAGGAAGGATGGAGACCAGCACATAGGACTGGTATCCCAGGCTGCCCTAGGGAAAGTGGAGAGCTGGAGAACCAAGGGCTTCCTGAGGTCTCTGGACCTCAGAGGATAAACTCCACAAACTTTCCAGTTACTTCTGCCACATGTGCCATTTGAGGTTTGGAATTTCAGTTGGAGTGATAGACTAAACCTAATTCTGGGTTCTATGGAGGGATACTCCACGGTCTCATATCTGGCTTGGAGAAGGTGTTAAGCAAGAGAGAATGGACTGAGGTGGGCTTGGGGCTGTATCTGAGCCCCTTCTGGTTGGCCCCGTCTGTCCCAACATTCCCAGATATAGGAACTGTCATGGGAGCAGCACTGCAGGGAAGAGCTGGGCTGGGTCTTGTGTTTGGGCGAGGTTGGGGCTGGAGAATGTGTGGATGTTCTCTAGACTGCATTGGTTTGGGGGACATTAGAAATTACTTTGAATAAGACAAAGGGAGTCCCTGAGGAAAATCTACCAGAGCCCAGGACAGTAGTCATATGCATTTGCTACCCCTAGCAAGGAGACCCAGAAGAGCTGGCTCCATTTCTGCAGCACTTAGGATTAAATCTTAGGATGTGAGATCTCATGATTGTTTAGGTGATGGCTCTTCTGGCCTTCAGAGCTCCAGAAGGACTGGGAGAGTCTTGTGTTTGGCTCCTTAGCAAGCAATTCTAAGATATTCAGAGAATTTAATTTATAGCCTGGCCTCTGTTGTTTTGGAAATGACTCTTCCTTCTATTCTTTCTCCAAGCACATCTGGAAATACATTCTCTTCATGACTCATATCTGCAGGTGCTCTTGGACATCAAGCCTAAATATGGAGATGCTACCAGCCTCTATATGCCTGGTTGCAGGAGTCTCCTAGAGAATTGGCCATGTCATGTGGACAAAAACTCTTGATGAAGAACACAGTGTGAGGATATGGGGAGGAGAAGTGCTTGCTAGATGCCTACCTCCAGGAAGATGCTGAGCGATCCATGCCTGAGAACATCGGCATAGAAGATTCCCACCAACAAGAGCTCCCTGGAGATAAACTCTCTGGGAAAGTGTTCAGGAGGATGATATTCTTCTCGGGTGATCAGAGTGAAGGTGGAGTAGAGAGCGCTGGCGGTAAAGGTGACAGAGCACTGAATCAGTGGGGTCCATAGGTGGCTGAACTTGGGGAAAGATTGCTATCCGGAAAGTACGTTGTGTCAGGTGAGAACATCCTCCCTTTGCTTCTGCACTGATGTTGAAAGGCAAGAACAAAATGAGAGCTGGAGTCCAGCTCTCTCTCTCTTCTCTCTGGGCAATCTGTAGACAGTCATTATTCATGAATACTATTTTCCACTTTGAAATCATGGAACTCTATGTTCCTTCCTTGTATTTATTTTTAAAAGAGATAAAATATGCTTTATTTTTCCTTCTGAAAAAGTTAAATAAATAAAGACTTTCTATTTGTCATCCTCAATAGACCTCTGCTTAAGACAGGTGAAAAATCTCAGACCTATGTGCACACATGTGCTTTATCAGATGAGATTCCACTCCCTAAGGCCAGCATTGCTCTTCAGATCAGCCCAAGGACTCCACATATGGGAAGACAAGGCAACTGATGAAAGTGTTTGGGGACTTTCTCTCCTATAGATGTCTTGCATTTTGTTAAGAGCCCGCTCCAGGACCACTGGACCACAGTATTTAGGATGTTAGCCTAGAACCCTCTACCACACCCAGAGAGCTTTGCCTGTGAGCTTTGGGTAGAATCTCTAGTCCCAACTCTAACTCGTGCTCTGACCAACATATTTCCCTAGAAGTAGAGTGAGCAACCATCCCAGTTTGCCCAGGACTGAGGGGTTTCCCATGATGTGGGAATTCAGTGCCAAAACCAGGAAAGTCCTGGGCCAACCAGGACAAGTTGGTCACCCTACAAAAAAATAATTCTTTAATTTTTCATGAGAGTTCCTACTACAGGCGTCTCCGTGTGCAAACAACCTTGGTTTGGTAAACTGGAAAGAAGAGCAGGGAAAATAGAAGTCAATGTTTGCTGGGGGCCTGGTTCTAGGGTTTTCCTACCTGGTTTGCATCTCTGTTTTGCAGGCATGAAGAGGAAATTAGATCTTTCTAGAGGGAGTAAATAAACAGGAGACTGTACACCACAGAATTTAAAAAATAGAGAAAATGACACATGAAGTTGAGCTCACACTCAGCCGTGGAGTACAAAGGATTCCCACATAAAGAGAGTTTTCTTCATTATCTGAAGCTCATTGCTGCCTCAGGCAACTAGGCCCTGAGAATGAGTGCTGTAGCCTAGAGCCATCACAGAGCTACTGGGAGGACACAAAGGCTTCTCCTGGAAGAAAAAGAAGAACGTGAATCCAAGGCCCTTTTCAATCAACCCGACACATCTCACGACAGCCTAGGCCAATTTCATCCCTCTAGACTTCTTTGGGCCTTCCCCTTTTCCAACTCCAAATTTTCAGCATTTCATATACCTACTCTATACAATTACTCCACACATAACTAGATACTAGCTTGGTCCAGCTTTGACCCACAGATATTCTGGCTTTGACCCCATCAATTTCACAGCCAAGAAAGTCTGGACTTCTGAAATTTTTGCTAGTTCCCAGTGCTGTCATGATTTCCTCTATCCTCATGTTCTAGCCTCCCTTGCACCAACCTAGACAGAACTTAATGTCTTCTCAAGTTTCCCCAAAAGAATCCACTTTCATAAAAAAGCATTAGGTAGCAGTGTGTCCTTTATTAATGGTACTGTAAGGACAACAGTGAGGACATATTAGTCCACCCTACGGAAAATAGTTTAAAAAAACACCTCTCTGTAAACATTTTCCTTCCTAAGTCCTCAAGGGCTGCTCTGCTCCTGAGGCCTCTCAAATCTTCCCTTCCAGGCATGCAGTGCCTGTCCTGAGGTCCTTTTCTCCTCTCATCCACCACCCCGGCCAACCTAACATTTTAAATTCTTCTCTTATATTTATTCAGAAAAAATTGGTCTTCCCACTCCCTGCCCCAAGCAGCATGCTTTAAAGCATCTCAATTTGGAGAATGGGTGAGATCTTCTCTTTAGCATAATCCAAGCAGTTTGAGTTATATTCAGCAATATCTTTATTTTTTTTTAATTACATCTGTGGTGGGGGGCTTGCTGGTTTCCCATTCTACTTTCCGGCTTTTCACCAAAATACCTGTTGGACTCTCAAGACTTTAAAAATGCAATTGTTTAGTCAATGGTAGTTAGGTAGATGAGAAAGAGAGATGTTGATACAGATTATATATTTACTTTTTCTTTCCTGGGTTTTCACTAAAATCCCTATTGGTCTCTCAATAATATTTTAGTTCTTAAAAATAATTGGATAGATGATTGATAGATAGATAGATAGATACAGAGATAGATACAGAGATTTATATTTCTCTCCCTATGTTAGGCAGGCACATAATAGAGTTGAAATACTTACAACTTCATAATTAAAATTATAAACTGCTGAAATTCACTACTGTATTTTCCTTTCTTTTACACCCTCAGTGTTCTGCTTAATTCTAATGAAGCAGCCTTGACCCAGGACATTTTCCCACTCATGTGGGAGCCTAACAGAGTCCACAGCTCCTCTCTTGCACGTGTTTCCTTTGCAGCAAGATCTTGCCTACACCCCACCTCCACGTGTGCCGCACTCCCCCTTTCACTCTCCTTCACTCAGTCTTTCTGCCCCGAAAAGCTCTCTGACAGCCTGCTCCTTCTGGCATTGTTATTCTGGCCTGATTCTTGCTCTGAGTAGCTCTAAAGATTACAAGAATACTGTCGACGAAAATAATCCATAGCCAATCTATAAATGAAAATTTGGGTGAGTTTATTCTGAGCTAAAATGTGAGAACCATGGCCCAGGACCTTTCTTCCCAAAGGAAGAGAGAGCACCAAAGAAGTAGGGTGGACAGAGTGGTTATACACCTGCAAAGAGGATGTTTCACATATGATTGAAATGTCCCTTTTACAATAGTCATGAGACTGCTCTGTTGGCACAGCGATTGATGGACACATCAGGTAGGTCTGCTGTCTTGCTGAGCACAGAAGGGTGGCAGGTGTGTTGTCTCCAGCTGGGTGGTCACAGGTGAGCTGGGTGGTCAAAGGTGAGCGCAGCAATCAGTTCCTAGCCTAAGGAAAGATGCTTATCCTTAAGGAAATGCCAATGTGGGGGGAAGTTGCACCTTTATCTTAAGACCATGTGTTCTTGCCATAGGAAATGTTTAAAGAAAATATACAATGCATGCTCAATGGCCATGTCAGGGCCTTTTGGAAAAACAAAATTAGGCCGCATTAGGTTTACACCAAATGACTTCCTCATATACTCCAATATATCCTATTGCTTGCCATTCCTATTTGTGAATATCATATGTAAAATCACCCTTCAGAGCTTGAGCAAAGAAAGGCTCTAGAATGAGAATTTCCCGGTGGTAGAAGGCTGTGCAAAAATGGATGATCAAGGGGCTGGCCCCATGGCTGAGTGGTTAAGTTCGCGTGCTCCGCTGCAGGCGGCCCAGTGTTTCGTTAGTTCGAATCCTGGGCGCGGACATGACACTGCTCATCAGACCACGCTGAGGCAGCGTCCCACATGCCACAACTAGAGGAACCCACAACGAAGAATACACAACTATGTACCGGGGGGCTTTGGGGAGAAAAAGGAAAAAATAAAATCTTTGAAAAAAAAAATGGATGATCAACTGTATTCTTGAAAAATTTCAAAGTCATAATATATTTAAAAAAAAGACTGAGAAATTTTACAGATTAAAGATGACAAAGAGATATGATACCACAATGCAGTATGTGATCAATTCTTTACTGGAATAAAAACAATGCTATAAAGACATTATAAACTGACAAAATTGCAATACAGCTGGTAAATTAGATTTAAATTCTGTATTAATGATTAATTTACTAAAGTTGTTGATACTGTTAGTATAAAAGAGAATATTTTCCCCTAGAAAAACACATTGAAATATTTTAGGGCTAGAAGGTCACGATGTATGTGATTTACTTTCTAATTCGGTTCAGTTCGAAGGAAGATATGTATATATCAAGAGAGGTAGCAAAAGAGAAAATAATCTTTAAAATAGGCAAATCTGAGTAAAGAGGACAGGTGTGATTCTTTCCTATTGCAACTCTGTAATTTTGAAATAATTTCCAAATAAAGCTTTAAAAATGGCCCATCGACTCTGCACCCCATTTTGAGCTCCTCTGATTTCACTTCCCACACCTGCTGCTATCACAGGCAGCCTCTAGAAGCACCCTACAGATGTGCTAATGAGTCTGCATGAGGAGAGGGCAGGACAGGCACCAAAGGGATGAAGGGATGAGGCTGGAGCTGAGGTATTGTAGGGGAGGAAGACATTTCCTCTACCCACTCTGGGTCCTTCTGGCCAGACAACAAATTAAATTCACATGAGACAGAATAACAGGAGAAAATTAAACAAAGCTTTATAACATGTATACGTGGGAGAGGCTCAAGCAAACTGGGTAACTCTCCAAAATGGCCAAATCCACCACCTTAAATACCATCTTGAGCTAAACACAAAGGAGGATGTTGGGGGTGGGGGGAGTCAGTTATGGGAGATTACCAGAAAAGCACAGTAAATGAGGGTAAGGTTACTATGCAGACTCGAGTCCTTGCCTTCCAATATTGATAAGTGTTTCTAGAGATAAGGTCATCCCCCCTTCTTCCAGGTACAGAGAGGGAGACACCTTTACAGATGGAGCTTTCCTTTACAATGTAAATGTCTGTTAACAAAGGATAACTTCTACTTCTCAGAGTTTCTCTCTTGTCTGCAGTTTTTTTAAAAAGTAACCAGCCCAAAATAATCCTCATGCCAAAGAGACATACCTTGGGGTGGCCAATTCCAGTCCCCCACAGTATCAATAACTTGAATCTTTGGGGTGCTGTGTAAGGAGGGTGATTGACAGTCCTCACCACTTCTGGAGGTAGTGGGAGAGAAGCAGGAGAAAAAAATAACTAAAATGTCAATAGGAAGGGTTTTAGTTAGAACCAGGTTTAGTATGTGCTATTCTGCTGTTTTTTGAAAAAAGAATCCACAGCTCTCTTTGTGTGTGTGTTCTTTTTTTAACTGTGATATGAGTGACATACAAAAAAGCTGTACACATTTAATCCATGCATCTTGATGAGTTTTAAGATAAATATACACCCATAAATCCCTTACCAGATACCATGCCATAAACTTAATCATCACTTCTGAAAATTTCCTCTCTCCCTCTATTTTGTTGATAAGAACATTTAACATAAGATTTACCCTTTTAACAACATTTTAACTATATAATACAGTATTGTTAACTGTATGCACCCTGTCGTACAGTAAATCTCAAGGACCTGCCCTTGCATAAGTAAATCATGAGCCATCTTGCATAAGTGAAACCATGTACCCTTTGACCAACTCCACCCCATAGCCCCTGGCAACCACCTTTCTCTCTGCTTCTATAACTGTTTTAAATTCCTGATATAACTGGGATCATCTAGTATTTGCTCTGTGACTGACTTATTTACTTAGTATAATGTCTTCCAAGTTCATTCATGTTGTAGCTAATGGCAGAATTCCTTTTTTTAAGGCTGAATAATATTCCTTTGTATGTATATATACCATATTTTCTTTATCCATTCATCAGTTGCTGGACACTTAGATTGTTTCCATATTTGGCTATTGTGAATAATGCTGCAATGAACTTTGGAGTACAGGTACTTCTTGGAGCTTTCAACACCATTTAAAAGAAGTATGCAAGCTCAGAATAGTTCCACTCAAACCACAGCATGGAGAAAATTAAAATGGAGCCACATGTTTCTGCAGCTCCCCACCAGTCCACTCTCAGGTGAAGACAGGGCACCTCACTTTTCTCTCTCCCTGAACCATATTCACTCATCTTTCTTCCTCTCCAGATGGGAAACCCCTAGAGGGAAGAGACATGGTTTGTTATTCATCTCTGTGTTCCTAGGTCCAAGCAGGTACTGTATAGAAGTCTGTTGGCTGAATGAATGGAAGAGACACTATGACACACAAGTGGATGGTATCCACTGTTACCCAGTTACCGAGTTACCCGCTGATGGTGGAGGAGACACCTGCTCAGCCTGAGCCATCAACAGCAAGCTCAGTGCCTCTCTAATCCTAATGCTCACTACACATAATTCAGCCCAATGCTACCCCTTCTCTCCCTCCAGGCAGCAGCCTTTCAGAAATATCAACCCAATGTTTGCTTCTGCTTTTAGTGTCTCTGACCACCCACATCTGGCAGCTCCTTCCAGAAAGATCATTTAACAAATGCTGTTGAGACTCTACTATATGCTAGTGCTCTGAACTCACACTGAATGCCAGTCCCATAGAGAGCTTCCTACACCAAGGGAGCCTTCCAGAACCTGCTTGCCCCACACTACCCTCACAACCACCACCCACCCCACAGTGATTGCCATGATGCTGCCCATTTTCCTATTGAGCCTAAAGTGTTCACCATTTTCATGACTCCTCTGGTTGGGCAACATATAAATAGCCTCTCCAGAGAGCCCCAGGAGGGGAAGTGGGGAGCTGGTTGAAGAGACTGGGAAGTATAAGGCTCTATTCCTCCAGCCGATTGTCAAGACCACATCATAGCTCAGATTAGTAGAGCGTCTCTCTACAAGGCTTCAGGAGTTTAACTCTGAGGGATGAGGTCAAGACTGAGGGACCCCACCTTCACTCCCTGTATCTGCTCTGGGCCAACCCTGCCACAGAGCAGAGGGACAAACGGGCTCTGAGAGAAGAGCTGAGCACAGGGACTCCAGGAATAATGAAAGGAAGAGAATACAAGTCCCCAGTGCACCAAATAGGAGGAGAAAGGGCAGTGAGAAAAGGCTAGTCTTGACTCCAGCCTCCTGAGAAAAGAAGATGCACTCAGGGTCTCCCTAGAAGGAGTAGACAGCCTCCTACAGGACACATGGGATTCTCTCTGGGAATCCTCCCACCCACACCCACATTACATCCCAAAGTACAGACATGGGCATAAAACACAAGTGCATTATGTTTCCTTTGTGATAATGATATCACAAGGGAATGTGAAATGATAATTCCTTTGTGGCAGACTATCGCTTCTGATTAGATTTATCTCCTTACTCAAGACATAAATTGCAAGACAGTGGAGCATGATAAGGGGAAGGATTCCTCAGTCAGAGCCAAGAGAGTCTGGCTCATATGCACACACAGCCCCGTCAGCTGGTATTCTTATGGTGGAGGTAGAACCCTCAACTCCTTCTGACCAAGACTCTCCGCGAGGCAGCCACACAGCAGTTGCAACCTTGGGGAGGAAGGTCATCAGGCGTACCCTGCACTGAGCAGCTGAGCATCTGTTCAGCTGGAAGTGTGTGTTTTCTACACAAGCCCCCAGTTATTCCACCTATTTATTGACACACCTCTCTGTGCCAAGCACCGTGATAAATGCTTGGCATAGAGCAGTAAGCCAGTCCAACTCCAGCAGGAATGAAGAATGCCACCCTGTCCTGGGAGCTAAGGGATTTACCAAAGAAACTGAAGGGAGTTCCTATCCTCAGAGTGCATACAACCCCATGGGAAAGAGAAGCCACACCAACCAACAAGACTCCAAAGGGTAAAAGGTACTTGCAAACACCTACAAACTTAAGAAGCTGCAAATTGAATACATAGGGCTGAGAATATGGCTCTGTCAATGGACAGAGCATTCCCTCCCAACCCCAGAGGGTAGCAGAAGCCCTAAATATTTTCTACTTTTATTGTTTTTGAGCAGTCAACCTTCTTTTCTCTGCCGTAATTCTCTGACAGATCAGTAACCACCATTTTAAACATTTCAGGCCATCTCATAGCCTGTCCACACAGGACAATCTGACAGACCATTCCCCCTCTTTATAATGACAGAAATTTGAGAACAGGAGCAAGACATCTAGTTTCTGAAAACAAACCACTCAAAAACCTGCTTGTGCCATCCTGTCTAAGAATTCTGTCTAGCGTGGCTGACGGTGGCTCTTACTCCCAGTGCTGCCACTTTCCTGCAGAGGTCTCACCCAGCCCAGAATCTGTCTGTGGAATTGAGTTGACTACAGCTGATACAGGAGGTTTCATAGGTTGAGTTCCACAGGAGAATAAGACTGAAATAAAACTCCCCTACTTGGGAGATGTATCAGGAAGAGCACCTGTGAGGGGTAAAGGAGGAAGATTGGGAAGAAGGAAAAATTGGAGCGTGATGCAGTTACAGCAGAGGCCTCAGCAGGTACTATGGGGAGCTCTGGAGCCAGTAGGATGACCAACTGACCCCAGTTTATCTGGAACTCTCCTGATATTTGCACTCAAAGCCCCACGCCCCAGGAAAATCCTCAGTCCCCAGAAAACTGAGATGGTTTGCCACTCCAAGAGCTGGGTTGACCCTTCAGAGTTCTTCCCATTAAGGCAAAGGGACCACATCTTTGTATTCTACACTGACAAGTCATCCAGCACAAGCTGCACCCAGAGACAGAGTCTGATTTGGGCAAGGTAGCTTCCTTCAGCCATGGGCCACTCCTGGAGAGGGACTCAGCTTTCAGGCACCAGCTGGGGAAGGACTGCCCAGTCCAGAATAGGGTCTTGGATCATACCACAACATCCACTGCGATTCACCTCTTTTACTCCTGGGTTTGCTTGCTGCATATAGTGAGTTCACTCCCTCCGGATACAGCTGTTCAGGGTTCTGGCTGGTACGTTTCCTGGGGGCCCTCATAAGGAGAAGATTAGTAGGACTGCTACAGCCCCTCTCCAGTACTACAGTTGGTCTTGAGGCTGCAACTGATCCTCATCGTCTCCCTCTGCTCCCCTCGTCTTGCCCCAGCACCTCTGCTAGTCTTAGACTTTTGCTCACTGAGCTGATCCAGACTCACATTCCCAAAGGACTTCGACCTCTAATCACCCTTCTTAGCCCAGGCCTGTGTATTTGTCCCTTTACTGTTGAGATTGGCGGGGTACCTCAAGAGATACCCCAATTGGTCACCCAGATGTCAAATGTGCTCTCACTGCCCCTATTGTTTAAAATCTGCTTCCTGATAATGAGGAACTGTTACTCCTGCCAGCATGGTGTCCCTTTATCTTGCTTCTTGACACAAGGAGGCCAAGCAGTTCTCTTGGTCCAGTGTGATATAATGCAGGCTCCAGTGTTGGTGTATCAAACACTATGTCCCCCCTCAAACAGCAGTGCTGGCCAAGACGCTATAAGTGAAAACGACAAACCCTTACTCAAAATGCATCAATTCCACTGAAGATGAATTTCTGCCTTTTTTCATTCTGGTTGTTTGTTTGATTGATTTTTTAAATCGAGGACACAGTAGATTGCTGCTGGTTTATAACATATAAATTTCAAGTGTATAACATTATATTTCGACTTTTGTATAGACCACATTGTGTTCACAACAAAAAGTCTAGTTGCCATCCATCAGAATTATTCACAACAGCCAAGACTTGGAACAACACAAGTGCCCATCAACAGATGAATGGATAAAGAAGATATGGTGTATATATACTACACACACACACACACACACACACACTGGAATATTACTCAGCCATAAAAAGAATGAAATCTCACCATTGGCAACAACATGGATGGACTTGAGGGCATTATGCTAAGTGAAATACGTCAGACAGAGAAAGACAAACACCATATGATTTCACTCACATGTGGAAGATAAACAAACAGACAAACATGTACATACAGAGAACAGATTGGTGGCGACCAGAGAGGAAGGAGGGGTGGGAGAGGGTGAAAGGGGTAAAGGGGCACATGTGTACGGTGATGGATGGCAGCTAGACTTTTATTGGTGAACACAATGTAGTATTTTCTAAGTTAAAGGGGCACAATGTAATCAACCTGCCCCTGAGCAGCTGGCTGGCCTGTTCAAGTAATGGTGCTGTGCTGGGACTCTGTTGCTCTCTGCCACTATCGGGTTGGACACATAGCAGTGGCAGTAGCTACATCTTTGGTCAGTGGAAGCCCACGGTTCTTGCCCCTGCATAACCTCCACCCCTGCTGTCCCGACTACCCTCCTCAGGCACCGGCTGTCCTAGCCTCAGGGTGACCAATGATAGAGGCTGGCTGATGTCAGCTGGAGAGATCACTCTGTCTGTTTGTAGTTTGTCCTCTTCTGTGGTGGACGCTTCTTAGTTGACGTCGCTATGTTAACTCCATGCCGTCCACTGTAGGTCTATCCACATGATTCTTTCCCAAACCTCCTTGTTCTAATCTTACAGTATTTCCTCTTCCTGTCTCCTGAGCAACCAGCCAAGCTACTCACCACTCACCATGAGACCATATATATTCTCAGGCCTCTCTCCTTTCCACATGAGGTGGATGACCAGGTGGGCCACTTAAACTTCTTCCTAGTGGGAGGATCTCCCACCACCACTGTCTTTCAAGGACACCCTGAGTGATCTTGTGTATTGTAGTCCTTTTTTGTCTTGATCCCACCCAAGCACCCACACTTCTGTGAACCAAGTGTGGCCTTTTTCAGACTCTGTTAACCAGTCATATAGGAATGTCCACAGGGCGATAAGTATGACGCACAGATGAGATACTGGTGTACTGTCAGAGGATAACATGTGGGTTCACCTGCTTGTGGAGCTGCCTGTCACTCTCTGCCCTGCTTTCCCTGATCCTGGAGGTACCATATTTGTAACGCATTATAATCCATATTACAGCGAATTGCTGATGGTCCTGCCTGACCATATGATTTAGTGGGTCTGATGAAATCCTGCTCATGTTGGGTGGTCCTGGCCACACACTCATTTGATATCCCACAGTTAGGCACCCCACCTCTCTCAGGGCACAATAGCAGCCAAGAGCTCTTTTCAAATGTATGTAAGATTCTCTGCTTCAGATGACATGTCCTTGGTGTCAAACTCTGGAGGTCTCATCGTGATGCTTCTGTGGTGGCTTGCCATGGGCTACATACAACCTTTCTTCTGACCATACCCAGTACTGGATAGGAACAGCAATGTCAAGTGTGGAATATGCTGCCTGAAGAGCCTGAGGAAATCAAACAGGTGTTGTGTTCCTTCTTGGTGGTGAGAAGTACATGTGCGATAAGTTGTTCTTAATTTGGAGAGGATACTCAGGCATGCCCCAGCTCCCAAATACCCCTCAGTGATTGCAGCCCCCTTTCTGGCCAGTGCGTTCTTTTCATTTTAATAAATGAACCTCCTCTGAGCACTCCTTAAACACAGCCCACTGATGGGGTCCAGACTTTTGGGGGCACCTGCTTTAACATGCTCACTCCTCTGAGCCCTGCACCTCTTCCTCCACCACGTGCTTGGACTTCCTGGAACTTCCACTCCTCTCAGTATGGACCATCACTTTTCCCAAGGTGCTAGCCAGTCTGGCAGCATAATAGCACCATTTCCTGCAGTCCATCCCTGATACTAAATTCTGTATCAGGGGAGCTTAAAATCCCCTGTATCCAATCCCTCTTGACCCAACACACTCTAATTCAGTCCCGTTACTCTCAGAACCTGCCACATACGTTGGATACAGCTACTTCAGCTTTTAATCCCTTTCTTTCTTTCTTTAGCAGGCCTGACATTTCCACATTGTGACTCAACCCTAGTTGTTGGGATGATGACCAGGAGGACAGGTGGGAATAGATTATGGAGGCATGTGTTACTTGTAAGGCAGTAGCCTTTGCAATGTCTTCAAGTGCCAGCCTTCTATCAGGAGGAGTGGGCAACTTCTTCAGACCCAGAGTGTTCAGAGAAATCTGGAATTCAATATTTCAAGAACATTGATCTAAATATCCCCACTCCCAGTTTCAGAGCCCCACACCTTTCTAAGCAGGGGAAAGAAGTCCTGCCAGGGTTGAGAATTCCAGCTTCTCTGGAGCTCTGCCACTCATACAGAGTCTGGGCCTGATCTTCACCTTTTCCTGCTCCCTGACTGCAGGCAGGAGGTTCTCTGTACATGGTGCTGGGGAAACCCTCTAGCTCTCTCCCTTTGCCTTCTAATGGGGATTAATCACCATCTGCCTTTTATTTTCTTTCTCTGACACACTGAATGCTCCCAAGAGCCATCAATTTCCTAGTCTCTAATAATTATTTTTCTCCCAAATGTCTCAAATACTTAAGATGGCTGTTTCTAGTGGTACAAATGTACCCACTAATGCATTCTCTTCCACCAGGATCCCAGCCCACATCATCACCAGTGAAAGTTTTAACAATTTCACTGCAACTGTATGCCAAGGACTATCAGTACTGCAACTCCCACCAGCGATGGGGCCCTCATTCCCAGCCCCTAGCAGATGATGTTATCTCTAAAATCCCATTTTAGAGTCTACATCCTAAGACCACATCCTCTACCAACTGATGTGGGTTGAGTTTCCAGGGAAACAGACTTCAAGACTCTGAGATTTGCATGCAGAAAGTTTATTGAAAGTGCTCTTGGAACAACACCCATAAGGGAAAAGGGAAGCTATATGTGGCAGAAGCAGAAGTTAAACTGTGATGCTACTGCAAAGGAGATTTCAGCTTATCCTACTAGCTTCCCTGGAGCTGGGATGGCCCTTTGATGTTGCTCCCATTGAGGCCAGGAAGTTGGCCTTTGAAATGCTGAGTTCACAGTCATTGGATGCAGCTGTTCCCAAGGAGGGGAATAACCTTGAGTGGGACACCCTCCTTCATGGGAGGGTCACTGCTGAGGAGGGTCATTGTGAGATGTCAACAGCCAACACTTCTGAAAGCTGGGGATCAAGGGTGTCAGTTCTAAAGGGAGACTAAGCAGTGCAACACAGCATCCTCTCCTGGAAGTACAATGACCAGAATGCTTTATGCCTCCCCTCATGACAGGGTACCACGGAGTAGTTGAAAAAGACTGAGCTTTTGAGTCAGACACATATGAGCCTCCACCCTGGATCTTCCAAAAACAAAAGAAATTTCAAAACAGGGCTGATCACACGTATGACTCAGAGATGTTGTAAAGATTCGACACCTACAAAGATTTACCTGTTCTAGATCAGACACAGAGCCACTTCTTGCCCTTACCGAGATTTCACTAGAGTGGGAGGATATAGACAAGAAGATGGAGAATTCTCGTGGAGTGTGGTGATTGATGGGAAAAGGCCTTGAGCTGGACCTGAGGGCCTATGGAAGTTTTTCTAAATGAATCTGAGAAAATGCCTGCAAACGGCCTAGGACTCATTACACATAAAATGAAACCCATTGATCACATTGATGTGGATTAAGGCTGCCCCAGCCAGAGAAGCCCAAGGTGACCTGGCCTACATGCCAAACTATGTGACCTAGTGGACTTTTTTTATGGTATGAATTAGGACCGCCCCAGGGAGAGAAGCCCAGGGCATCCTCACCTGCATGCCGATCTATATGGCCAGATTCGTATCTAAAGTTATATGACCGCACAATAACCAGACCCCATCTGCACTGAAATCATTTAATGACTTTTTACATCATCTTTTCTTTTCTCCAGTAAAAATAAGTCATGTACCCATGCGTTATAAAATTAGCCCTAACCCTCAACTCGGGGCAGCAGGAGCTCTGACTGCCCATGGGTCCTGTCCCCATGCAGCAGCAGCAGGAGCTCTGACTGCCCATGGGTCCTGTCCCCATGCGGCAGCAGCAGGAGCTCTGACTGCCCATGGGTCCTGTCCCCATGCGGCAGCAGCAGGAGCTCTGCCTGCCCATGGGTCCTGTCCCCATGCCAGCGGGGGCAGCAGCAGGAGCTCTGCCTGCCCATGGGTCCTGTCCCCATGCCAGCAGGGGCAGCAGCAGGAGCTCTGACTGCCTGTGGGTCTTGTCCCCACACACTAGCTCTGCCTGCCCATGGGACCTGTCCCCATGCCAGCGGGGGCAGCAGCAGGAGCTCTGACCGCCCGTGGGTCCTGTCTCCATGCACCAGCTCTGCCTGCCATGGGACCTGTCCCCATGCCAGCGGGGGCAGCAGCAGGAGCTCTGACCGCCCGTGGGTCCTGTCCCCATGCACCAGCTCTGCCTGCCCATGGGTCCTGTCCCCATGCTATTTCACACTATTCTCTAAATAAAAGAGCACTACTGCCAGATCTTGAGAGTCTAAGAAATCTTTCTTTCGACTCCTCGGCTCACCGACCCCACATCAACATGATCCAAAAAATACTGGGCTGATTTTCCTATAGGTTTGCCTGTCTCAAGGGATGTTGAACATGCAACAGGCCTGAAACTGGGGGCCAGCTTGCTCTACCTATACTCAGTTAGTTGTTTGCTTGCAAAAGTACTTAGATAATGCATTACTAAATAAAGACCTCCCAACATCTCTGATGCTTGGGTCCCCATGGTAATGGGTGCTTAAGTTTTTCAGGAACTGAGTCAACTTCATGTCAAGTTTAGGATGGTTAAAACCACTGATTCATCAACCAGGCCAATAGGTGATCCTTTGATGTCAGGGGCTGAAAAATCCACCCTAGGATTCTGCTAATGCCTCCATTTTGTGAACGTGTGTCCTATGAGGAGCCATGAAGCTTGACTACACTTGTGCAGATCATCAATTAGCTCACTTCCGCCTGCCTCTAATCATCTGTCCCCACACTTCAGACCACCCTGCCCCTCGATCCCATTAGTCCCCCTAATCCCCATTTCTGGGGAGATGGATTGAGACTTGATCTCCCATCTCCTCGAATGGCTGTCTTGTGAATAACCCTTTCTCTGCTGCAAAATCATCATCTCAGTGACTGGCACATCATGTGGCAGGCAAAACAAGCCTGGCTCCCTAACAGGCCTCCAGGCAGACAGCAAGATGCACCATGGTGACTGGTCTTGCTCTCTGAAACACCTCATCTGCTTAGAGATGCGATCTGAGAAGGAAGACACTCAGGGGCTACTCAGACAGCTCATGAACATGTGCTTGCAGAAAGCACATCAGTGCTGCCGCTCCCTGCCTCCAGGACCCCCTCCTTATCTGCCACAGCTGTAGGGACACAGTGAGTGAGTGTGGCCGTGGCAGGAAGCCACAGCAGCCCCGAAGGACACCACGCTCCCCAGGAAGGAAGAGATGACAGGAGCAAGATCCCTATGGAGCACAGCTGGGCTAACAGTGCATTTGGATTAAGACAGCAAAATGTTAGGAAAAGAGAGGTGGGGAACCTGAGAGACATTCAGCCCCTCCCACCCCTCAGGGATTGAGTCCCCTCCACTGTTGGAGCTCCTCTGAACTAAGGAGGCTGTCTGAGGGATCCAGGCAGGCTGCTGGGAACCAGCTGGGAGCAGCTGCGGGAGGGCAGGTGGCAGGGGAACCCAGGAGAAGGTGTTGTGTAACTTCACAGGTATGCTCCCAAGGAGCCAGGCTGGCACTCTTTCCAAGGGTCACCTGAGGAAGAGATTCAGGGCAGTGCTGAGGCTGCCTTTGGGCATGCACTCCGACATGATTCTTAGAGAGCCACTCACTCAGCTGCCAAATTTGGAGAAGTGCATAGAAGTTCAGAAAGCGGGGCAGGAAGTGCAAACCTGTCTGCCCCAGAGGCAAATATCTTGTCAGAAGTGGGCCCTGGGAATTATGGTAAAATGGGGACATTTGTCTTCGACAAACACAGCCCTTCTGAGCCCTGAGGCTGTCCTCCTGCTCCTCCCACCTTCACACTGAGCTCCTACAGGATAGGATATGCAGGCCTGGGGCTTGCTGGGCCGGCAATGAGCATTACAAAGACTTTACCCTGCAGACATTTCACCCCTTGTGACTCCAAGAACTGCCCAATATTAAATTCAGCAACCTTCTCACGTAACTCCTGTCTCTGCCATGTTGGCCTTCACTCTCCTCTAGAAATGCCCGGTGCCTTCTTACCTCCTTGCTCATCTCTTTGCCAAGAAAGCCCACAGCCTCCTCTCCTTTGTGTCTTCAAGTGTCGCCTGTTCTTCAAAGCTCGCCTCAGCCCCCCAAGCTCTGGTCAGGCTTCCCCATTAGCAGATCAGAAACCGTCCTACTCAGATGACCCAGTGTGCAATAACTACCACACTCACTCTCGTTTCCCACTCCAGGCCCAGGATTATGATTTTCCACGTGTATCTTACCTCTCTAGATAGCACACCATCTTTCAGTGACAGATGCCTCACCCTTCATTTATGTCCCAGCTACCTGAGCTTAGTGAGTGTTTAGGAAAAGGACAGGCATTGACTTCTTCTTACCGAAGATCTCTTAAAGATGTACAAGAAAAACTTTTATACTCAGGTAAATATATCTGCTGATATTCCACATTTCTATTAACGATATGGACGAACTATCAAAGTAAATTTTACTATGTAAGTGGAGTCATCAAGCTGGCATGCCAATGAAAACTGCAGAATTCAGAAAGTCCTAAATGTGTAAAAATTAACAAAACTGATTTTACTTGTGGCAAACTTCTGCACTTATCTCTAAGGCGTCAACTACAGAAGCCTGAGTTGGTTAACCGACTTCAAGTGTGAGTGAGGGGTGGTTCCTGGGAGTAGGTGAGCAATGGCCAGCACTGTGATGTAGTTTGCAGAAATGAACTGAGCCTGTGTGGATAGAAAGCTCAGCTGTTACACCTGGGGAAGGTGGCAGGGAAACCGCCCCACTCAATCCAGGGCACACAGCCAGGACCAGGCCGGTGGTTCTGAGCACCACACAGTTGACAGATCATTTCCATGAGCAGCATGCAAGGTAACACAGACTTCAGGAGCTACGAATGAGGCCCACATCATGTGAGGAACCACAGCATAAAAGGAGAGGACCAGGAGGTGCAGGCCTGGTGGCACAGCAGTTAAGTTCACACGTTCCATTTGGTGGCCCAGTGTTCGCTGGTTCGGATCTCAGGTATGGACATGGCACTGCTTGTCTAAGCAATGCTGAGACAGGCGTCCCACATATAAAGTAGAGGAAGATGGGCACGGATGTTAGCTAAGGGCGAATCCTCCGCAAAAAGAAAAAAACAAAGGAGGGGACCAGGAACTTAGCCCAGGGAAGAAATGACACAGAGGCAGGACCAGCTTCCTGGGTGTGTAACCCATGCTTGTCTAATGCTCTGCTCTCATCAGTTTGAAATTCTTAATCACTTATGAACAATCACTCACTCTCCCCCTGTTTTCATTTTGAACTTGGCCCCACAAGTGGTGTGGCCTGCTGTCATGATCAGAGGGCTTTAGGGTTAAAGGTTGTTTTCACTGCTCTGAAGTGAGCAGCTAGGGGCAGTTATTCATCCATCACCTCATGGAGGATTTACTGAGACCCTCTGTATTCAGCACTATGCTAAAGACTGGTCAAACACCAGTCAAGCAGGCAGACTAGGGCTCCGCTCTGGTGGAAGTTACATTCCAGAGTGGAGAGAAGACAATAAATAAGTAAACTAGACTACGGGCTAAGATAATTTCAGATAGTGATAATTGCTATAAAGAAAAAAACAATCAGGCTAGGGTAACAGAGAGTGAGCAGTACTGGTGGGATGAGAGATCTTCTTTAGAAAAGGGATCTGAGGCCCAAATGATGAGGAGTCAGACATGCAGGTATCAGGAAAGAAATTCTGCACAGAGGGACAGGAATTTCAATGAGAAAGAGCACTTACGGTACACAGAGAACAGCTGTGTGCATGCAATGTGGTGGAGGGAACAATGCAGATGATGGGGCACAGGCAGGTGGGGTCTAGGCCATGTAGACCTCGAGGGTTATGGTAGAGAATTTGGGTTTTATTTTAAGTGAAGGAGGAAAGCATCAAAGGATTTAAGCAAGGTACAAGTAGAATGAGTGGGAGAGTGAGGTAGGCAGATCTGATTAAGAAATGAGGAAGAAATTAACAACATTAGGGCTACTGAATGGGCTGTCATCCTGCATGTGATCAGAAATGGGAAACCCATTCCAGAAACTGGAGGAAGAGAGCACGTATGTGAGATGGGAGGTGACCTGGGCACCTTTGAGGTCTCCCCTGGGAAGTAGATCTCAGGGTCAAGGCAGGAATCCTCCTGAGTTGGACCAATAAGTGCCTGATGTAAAGTCAGACTCTATCATTTATGCTGTGTAACACTGGGGAAGTTACTTAGTGCTCTAAACTTCAGGTTTGTTTGTTGTTGCTCTTGTTATTGTTTTCATATATAAACTACAACTTATAGTATCTACAAATAGTACCTACAACATAAAGTGTTGTGCTGATTTAACAAGATGAGGTACACAAATTGCTCAGAACAGTGCCTGGCACTTAGTGAGGGTTAAAAAATGCAGCAATGTTATGATTGGTGACACACAACCAGGTTAGAATTCAGAGCATCACACTGCACAACATGGGCATTGGCCAGCCTGCCTACAAGTAACGCCCTCTTTGTGTAGGCATCATATGTGTCACTTTTTATATCTGAAAGATGGGATTAAGTCAATGCCACACCAGGGGTTCAGTGGTAACTCCAGGACAGACAGTCTGCCTGATGCCAGTTGACCAGTAAGAAAGTGGTTAAACTCCAGGAGAATCAGGAAAGAACAGTGGCCTAAGACAAAGCAGAGGTTGAGTCACACGGAGGCAGCTCTGGATCCCAGGTGCTGAGGCCGGAAACCTTCAAGTTCACGGCAGGACGGGTTTATCTTGCTCTCTCTTATTCTTCCCTCTGGGTGTGCTGGGCTGCTGTCGTGCTCATAGCCAAGGCAAATAGGGACTGCTTTTAGTTTGAGCTTAAGCCAGCATTAGAGCATTAGAACCCAAATCTCCAACTGCCAGGACAGGTGAGGGGTGAGTGGCAGGTTTCTGAAATTTCCTTAAATTGAAGGATTGAATAAGCGTGTGGGTGAGAGGAAAGAACAAGAAGAGATCTAGTAGAAAACCTGTAAGTGTTCTAGTGGATTAAAAGACAAAAGGGTGGATGTGCTTAATAAGTTAGAAAAATTCTATACAAATGTGAGAAAGACGAGAGAAGAGCAAAACCTGCTTACAGCCCTCCACACACCCCACAGAACACACGCACTTTGAAAGCGCGAAGGGCCACTCCAAGCAAAAGTAGTTGAAATGTGTTTGTGATCCCTGCTTTATGACAGATTATTTTTCCTCTAAGTGAAAAAAAATCATTGCTTTCTCCAGGCTAAGGGAAATTTGAAACAGGGATGCACTTGAGAAAAACATAAGAAAGGCAGATTCAAAATTCCATTGCCAGGCCAACGTGTAAAGAGGTTGGAAACCAATGCAACTATCTTGAAAACTAGAAAAAAAGGCTGAACAAACTGAAAAACAACAACTCTCCTTAGATGGATCAGGGAATTGAGCTCACAGGCAAAAGGCTGACCTAATACAGTCATGTGCCCCTTAACAATGGGGACATGTTCTGAGAAATGCATCCTTAGGTGGTTTCCTTGTACAAACATCACAGCGCACTTACACAAACCTAGATGGTATAGCCTACTGTACGCCCAGGCTCTACAGTAATAGTCTTTTGGGACCAGCATATGTCACACATGCAGTCTGCTGTTGGGTGGAACATTGTTATGTGGAGCATGACTGTGAGGGACACAGAGGCAGATGCAGAGAATCACAGAAGCCCAGGAGCGGACACCGCTGCTGGCAGTGCTGGGAAGAACGTCTAAACTGTATGTGACTGAGGAGCTGCTGCAGGCTCAGTGCTGACTAACTTGAGACTTAAAATACAGCCAGGTGATCTTTAACACAGGAGCTGAGACAGCTCAATGAAGACGGGATAGTCTTTTCAACAAATGGTGATGGAACAGCTGCACATCTACATTCAAAAAAAGGAATCTAGACCCAGAACTTACACTTCTCACAAAAATTAACTGAAAATAGATCAAGGACCTAAATGTAAAATACAAAACTATCTAGAAGATAACATAACATAAAATCTAGATGACCCTGTTTTGATAATAACTTATTAGATATAATACCAAAAGCCAAATCCATAAAAGGAAAACTGCTAAGTTGGACATCATTAAAATTAAAAACCGTGCTATGAAACACTCTTTAAAAGGATGAAAAGAGAAGCCCACAGACTTAGAGAAAACATTTGCAAATATTTGATAAAAGATGGGTACCCGAAATATGCAAGGAACTCTTAAAATTGAGCAATAAGAAAACAAGCACCCAAACTAAAACATGAGCAAAAGATCTGAACAGACATCTCACCAAAGAGGATATACAGATGGCAAATAAGCATATGAAAAGATGCTAAACATCATATGTAATTAGGGAAATACAAATTGAAACAATGAGAGATCACTACACACCTATTAGAATGGCTAAAATCCAAAACACTGACAACACCAAATGCTGATGAGGATGTGGAGCAACAGGAACTCTCACACATTGCTGGTGGGAATGCAAAATAGTACAGCCACCTTGGAAGACAGTTTGGCAGTTTATTACAGAACTAAACTTACTCTTACCATACGATCCAAGCAAGCTGAAAACTTACATCCACACAAAAGCCTGCATATGGATATGTACAGCAGTTCTATTCATAATTGCAACCACCATGTTATTCAATAGATGAACAGATAAATAAACTGTTGCATATTAATACAAAGGAATATTATTCGGCAATAAAATGAAATCAGCTATCAATCCACAAAAAAAATGGAGAGAACTTAAATGTATATTCTAAGTAAAATATGCCAAGCTGAAAATGCTACATACTGTATTATTTCAATTATATGGCATTCTGGAAAAGCCAAAACTATACAGACATTGAAAAGATTAGTGGTTGCCAAGGGTTGAGAGTGAGGAAGGGAGAAGTAAATAAGCAGAGCACAGGGGATTTTTAGGACAGTGAAACTACTCTGTATGATACTATAATGTTGAATATGTGAGAGCAAGAGTTTGTCAGAACCCATAGAACTGTACAACAAAAGAGTAAACCCCAATGTAAACTATGGACTTTAGTTAATAATGATGTATTGATATTTCTATGTCAATTGTTACAAATGTACCACATTGATGCAAGATATTAACAATGGGTGATACTGAGGGGGGTGTGTGGGGATACATGGGAACTCTCTGTACTTTCTGCTCAATTTTTTTGTAATCCTAAAACTGCTCTAAAAAATTAAGTCTATTAATGAATAAAACAAAAGAAAATTTACAAACCTCCATAGCCAGTCTTCATTTCTAGGTAGAATTGTGTTAGTGTAATATAAGAGATTAACTAAAAAGGGAGAAAAATTACATGACTTCTTAATAAATTTTTTTGAACATTTGATGAATTTCATTCATGGTGAGAAATATATCTTAGGTTAGGAATGGAAGGAAACATTATTGACCTTATAAATTGTATCCACTGACATAATTTATGAATCATTTGAAAAGTCATATAATTGAGTCATATGAAATTGTCATTCTTGTAGATCTAAACTCCAAAACAAACATTATACTTACAGTGAATTATTGAAAGAACAAGAAAAGGATGCCTACTTTGATTGCTGCTATTCAATACCGTACTGGAGATTCTAGCCAGTGCATAAAACAAGAAAAAGAAATAAAATACATGAATACTGGACAGAAGGAAATAAACTTTACCTATAAACATGATTGTGAGCACAGGACTAGAAGAATTCATGTAAAAGTTTTTAGACTTAATAAGCAGTTTTGTTGTAAAGATTTACTCACACACACGCTCCCGCAGCCTTATCTAACATAGACCTGGCACAGTAAACACTCAATAGAAGTTAGTTGTATTAGTTTTAGTAGCGTGCCACTTATGTCAGGTCTGAGGGGACAGCATATGGTCCATGATTTAAGCTTGGAAATTTCCAAGCTGCCAGGGTTGTAGCAAAGAGTTTCCAGCAGCACGGGCCAGCACTTGTCCATCGCCATCCTGGCGAGAAGTAGAAATTTTTGTGTTGCTGATTTGTTGAGGGATGTCAAGCAGTTAGCGACTAAACTGTACACAGCACAGTGGTAGCCTTCACTCCATGTGATGCGGGTTCGGTGAGGCAAGGAGTCAAAAGAAAGATTTCTTGGACTCTCAAGGTCTGATAGTAGTGCTCCTTTATTTAGAGAATAGCATGTGGACAGGACCCATGGGCAGTGAAGAGCTGCAATGGGTTGAGGGTAGGGCTAAATTTATAAGGCATAGGTATGTGAGTTATTTCTTTACAAGACAAAGAAAAGATCATGAAAAAAATAGTTAAAATGGTATCAGTGCAGGTGGGGCCCGAGTATTGGGTGGTCCTATTGTTACCGAACCTGAAGTGAGTTCGCTCACCTGTTGCACAGCAAGCCAATCTCTGACACCGGGTTTGGTGGAAGAAAGTAGGAATTTTATTTTTTTGCACAGCGCTGAGCAAGGAGAGAGGGCAGCTAACGCTCAAATCCCAAACTCCCCGAAAAGCTAAAAGGAAGGGTTTTTATTTAGGGTTTTAGGTAGGGGAGGAGGAGCACATGGCCTTGCTGGTCAGAGTTTTCCCACCAGCCTGTCTTTGGCCTTGAGACACTTGCAGAGAGGAGGCAGCTCATGACCTTGCTGGTCAGCAGCTTTCCCACCAGCCCATATCTCTTTGCGGGAGGAGATAGTCCAGGTGCTTGTCCTTGATGGTGTCTGTCTCCATGAAGAATAGTGGATTCTGGAGCCAGGAAGCCAGAGAGCAAGCAGGGAATGGGTGTTTTGCTTTTAACCCCATATATGCTGGGTTTAATGTGGGGAAACTGATACCAGGGTCGGTATCACTATATCTTTGGATAGAAATCAGGTCAGATCACCTTAGGACATCCTATGCTTCCTGGAGGATGATATAGGTCGGTATGTAGGCAAAGACGCCTTGGGCTTCTCTCCCTGGGGCAGCCTTGATCCTCATCACATGGAACTTCCATTGCATGTCTGCTTGTCTGTTTTTCCCTCAGGATTATGAATTCATTTTGTGGACAAGATCTGTTTATTTTGGTATCCCCAGCACTTGGCAAAGATTTAGTTTATAAAAAGGCATTGCAAGTGTTTGTGATTATTGCATATGTGTATGTAGGGGATCAGAATTGGTCACCCCAAAATGTTTCTCTTTGCCTTGATTATTTTAAGAACAAAAGATTCTAAAAGAAACTTTGACCTCCCCACTAATTGCCTAAAAGAATTTAAGATAGAAGGCCTGTTCCAGGACAGGCCATGACCATAGATAACTCTGAGTATTGGTAAACCTGGAGGGTCCTTGCCAAACCCATTTTTATCAAAAGATCTCTTTCAGGTTTTTCTGGAATGACAGGTTTCAGAGCCTGGCTCTCAGGAACTGAACTGCATTGCATAATAAGAGTTGGGATTTTTGAAAGGGAGATTTCAACGCTGGTGCAGTTCTTGGTGATGACAAGGTCAGAGCTGGCTACAGGAACCTGTGGCTGAAGTGGAGTGGAGGAAAAGGTTGTTGGAAGTGAACAAATAGAGGGACCCAGAGGCCACGATGTTGGCATTTAAAACTGTACCAGAGAGGATCCAAGATGGCACCGTGAGTAGTCCTCTTTGTCTCTCCCTCTTCGAGTCTACAATTATTTGGACACTCATTGCTTAACAAAGGATATCCAGATAGCATCTTAGGACGTCTGAGAGACCCACGTGACTATACATCGGAAGGCGGATGGACTTCCCTCCGGGAGGATGTGGAGATAGGTGAAAACTCTCCGACCCCGACCGAACAGCTGAGTACCTGCAAGTGGCTTTCTTCCAACGGACACCCCCAGAAGATCAACACACACCTAGGGCAGGAGCAAGCACACACCAGAGGAGCGACGGTGGAAACAGGTGACCAGAACCCTATCCAAGCCCCCCGCAATTACTCCTCAACGCAGAGGGAGACTCTAGAGTTACACACCCGAGCCCACGGGGAGAGTCTTGCCCCACCATTGGCGGGGAGATCCCGCCTAGTGTTCACGGTGCCCGGAGGGTCCCAGAGAGAATCACTGAGGGTACAGCGGCCCCCCGGCTGCCACTGCCTGCACAGTGGGGAAAGGGATTGCCAGAGATCTCAGAGAGGACTGGGGCTGGGTGAAGCTCCAGAGGCCAGCTCTGTGCCCCAGAGGGGAAGCTCCAGAGTTCTGCCCGGGCAGCAGACAAAACTCACTGTCTGCCATTTGCGAAGCGGCCACGCCCAGCATTCACAACTCCGGGAAAGTCCAGGAGAGAATCCCAGAGGGCGAGGTGACCCCCAGCTGCCGTTGCCCACCCCATGGGGTAAGGGATTGCCGGAGATCTTGGAGAGGATGGGGGCTGGGTGGAGCTCCAGAGGCCGGCTCTGCAGCCCAGAGGGGAAACTCCAGAGTTCCGCCCGGGCAGCAGACAAAACTCTCTGTTTGTTATTAACGGAGGGGCCACGCCCAGCATCCACAACACCGAGAGGGTCCCAGAGAGGAGAATATCAGGCAGGGCAGTAGCTGACCAGCTACCACTGATCAGGATCTCCGGCTATCCCCCAGACAGGGCAAAGGGCTCCCCGAGTTCCTGGGGAACAGGACTGGGGCTGGGTGGAGTTCCAGCGACCCAGCTCCGTAGCCTAGGGGGAAACCTTACAGGCTCACAGCAGCCTCAGGGAAAGCCTCTGCACAGCACTAGTAGAGAGCACCCATCCGGCAGCCACAAGGCTGGAAGACCCCAGGACAAAAGTAGCATAGCTAGGTGAGCTAACCACAGACTGTAGAAGATGCCAATAGCTCTGCTGCGACCCATAGTGGACAAGTGAGATTTTGTGGGTGCCGACAGTGACGGAGTGGCAAATATAAGTGATCCTACACCTGACCACTGGAAAAGCCCATAACACCGTTGCAGACCCCAAGGAGGGAGCACGTCTAGGTGTGCTGCAACAGTAGGCACCAGCAGCCTGAAGACCCCCCGTGACGGCCCCCATGGCAGAAGAGGGAATCCAAAGGACCACTGTGACTACGAGGAGGGGCCCAGGCCCAGTTAGCAACTGTGGATAGGGTTCCTGGTTGGTGCAGTATAAACAGCTGCTCCCCCACCACACCAGCAGAAACAAGTGGAAGGAGCAACTAAACTCTATCTCTATGCGGAGACACAAATCTACAACATCAAGCAATATGAAAAAATACATTAAATCTCCAGAACAGAAGGAAAATAACAAATACACAGAAAACAATCCCAAAGAAAATGAGATATATAACCTAAATGACGATGACTTCAAACCAGCCATCATTAAAATACTCAATGAGTTAAGAGAGAATTCAGATAGACAACTTAACGAGTTCAGGAGCTATGTCACAAAAGAGTTTGATATGATAAAGAAGAAACAAACAGAAATACTGGAAATGAAGAACACAATAGAGGAGATTAAGAAAAATCTAGATGCACTGAACAGTAGGGCCGATAATATGGAGGAAAGAATTAGCAATTTGGAAGATGGGAATATAGAAATGCTGCAGGCAGAGGAGGAGAGAGAAGTAAGACTAAAAAGAAATGAAGAAACTCTCCGAGAATTATCAGACACAATTAGGAGATGCAACGTAAGGATTATAGGTATACCAGAGGGAGAAGAGAAGGAGAAAGGGGCAGAAAGCCTATTCAAAGAAATAATGGCTGAGAACTTCCCAAATCTGGTGAGAGAGATGGATCTTCAGGTGACAGAAGCCAATAGATCTCCAAACTTTATCAATGCAAGAAGACCAACCCCACGGCATATAGTAGTGAAGCTAGCAAAAGTCAACGACAAGGAGAAAATACTAAGGACAGCCAGGCAAAAGAGACTAACCTACAAAGGAACCCCCATCAGGCTATCAGCAGATTTCTCAGCAGAAACTTTACAGGCTAGAAGAGAGTGGAATGATATATTCAAAAATCTGAAGGACAAAAACCTACAGCCGAGAATTCTCTACCCAGCGAAAATATCCTTCAAATATGATGGAGAAATAAAAACTTTCCCAGATAAACAAAAATTAAAGGAGTTCATTGCCACAAAACCTCCTCTTCAGGAAATTCTCAGGAAAACCCTCATTCCTGAAAAATCAAAAAAAGGAAAGGGGCTACAAAACCAAGAGCAGAGGAGATAAGTAGAAGGACAACAACAGAGAGTAGCAGCTCTTCATCAGAACAGATTAAACCATGGGACGAGAAACAAAGGAAATTGAAGAAAACCGGAAAACAAGACATAAAATGGTAGTGCTAGGCCCCGACATCTCAATAATCACTCTAAATGTAAATGGATTGAACTCCCCAATCAAAAGACACAGAGTGGCAGGATGGATCAAAGAACAAGACCCAACAATATGCTGCCTCCAGGAAACACACCTCAGCCCCAAAGACAAACACAGACTCAGAGGGAAGGGATGGAGAACAATACTCCAAGCTAATAATGAACAAAAGAAAGCAGGTGTCGCTATACTAATCAGGCTATATCAGACAAGGTAGACTTCAAAGCAAAACAGATAAAGAAAGACAAAGAGGGACAGTATATAATGATAAAAGGGACTCTCCACCAAGAAGACATAACACTTATAAATATATACGCACCCAACACAGGAGCACCAAAATTTGTAAAGCAACTCTTAATAGAACTAAAAGAAGACATCAACAACAATACAATAAATAAATAGTAGGGGACCTCAACACACCATTAACACCAATGGACAGAACATCCAGACAGAAAATCAACAAGGAAATAATAGAATTAAATGAAAAATTAGACCAGATGGACTTAATAGATATATATAGAACACTTCATCCAAAAACAGCAGGTTACACATTCTTCTCAAGTGCACATGGAACATTCTCAAGGATTGACCATATTTTGGGAAACAAAGCAATCAATAAATACAAGAGAGTTGAAATAATATCAAGAATCTTTTCTGATCATAATGCTATTAAACTAGAAATCAACTACAAGAAAAAAGCAGAGAAAGGTGCAAAAATGTGGAGACTAAACAACATGCTTCTGAACAAACAATGGATCATTGAAGAAATTAAAGAAGAAATCAAATATTATCTGGAGACAAATGAAAATGAGAACATGACATACCAAATCATTTGGGATGCAGCAAAAGCAGTCCTAAGAGGGAAATTCATCGCAATACAGGCTCACCTCACTAAACAAGAAAAAGCTCACGTAAGCAACGTCAAACAACACCTAACAGAACTAGAAAAAGAAGAACAAACAAAGCCCAGAGTCAGTAGAAGGAGGGAAATAATAAAAATAAGAGCAGAAATAAACGATATTGAAACAAAAAAGACAATAGAAAGGATCAATGAGACAAAGAGTTGGTTCTTCGAAAAAATTAACAAAATCGACAAACCTTTAGCCAGACTCACCAAGAAAAGAAGAGAGAAATCGCAAATAAATAAAATTAGGAATGAGAGAGGAGAAATCACAACAGATACCAATGAAATACAAGGGATCATAAGAGAATACTATGAAAAACTATATGCCAACAAATTGAACAACCTGGAAGAAATGGACAAATTCCTAGACTCCTACAATCTCCCCAAACTGAATCAGGAAGAAATGGAGAATCTGAATAGGCCAATCACAAGTAAGGAAATAGAAATGGTAATCAAAAACCTCCCCAAAAATAAGAGTCCAGGACCAGACGGCTTCTCTGGAGAATTCTACCAAACATTCAAAGAAGACTTAATACCTATTCTTCTCAAACTATTCCAGAAAATTGAGGAAGATGGAGTACTCCCTAACACATTCTATGAAGCCAACATCACTCTGATCCCCAAACCTGACAAGGACAACACAAAGAAGGAGAACTACAGGCCGATATCACTGATGAACATAGATGCAAAAATCCTCAACAAAATTCTGGCAAACCGAATACAGCAATACAGCAAAAAGATTATACACCATGATCAAGTGGGATTTACACCAGGGACACAGGGATGGTTCAACATCCGCAAGTCAATCAACGTGATACACTACATCAACAAAATGAAAACCAAAAACCACATGATCATCTCAATAGATGCAGAGAAAGCATTTGACAAGATCCAACATCCATTTATGATAAAAAAAAACCCTCAATAAAATGGGTATAGAAGGAAAGTACCTCAACATAATAAAGGCCATATATGACAGACCCACAGCCAACATCATACTCAATGGACAAAAACTGAAAGCCATCCCTCTGAGGACAGGAACAAGACAAGGGTGCCCACTTTCACCACTCCTATTCAACATAGTACTGGAGGTGTTGGCCAGAGCAATTCGGCAGGAAAAAGAAATAAAAGGAATCCAAATAGGTAATGAAGAAGTAAAACTCTCGTTGTTTGCAGACGACATGATCTTATATATAGAAAACCCCAAAGAATCCATAGAAAAACTATTAGAAACAATCAACAACTACAGCAAAGTAGCAGGGTATAAAATCAACATACATAAATCAGTAGCATTTCTATACACTAACAATGAACTAATAGAAAAAGAACTCAAGAACTCAATCCCATTCACAATCGCAACGAAAAGAATAAAATACCTTGGGATAAATTTAACCAAGGAAGTGAAGGATATATACAATGAAAACTACAAGACTTTCTTGAAAGAAATTGACGACGACATAAAGAAATGGAAAGACATTCCATGCACATGGATTGGAAGAATAAACATAGTTAAAATGTCCATACTACCTAAAGCAATCTACAGATTCAATGCTATCCCAATCAGAATCCCAAGAACATTCTTCACAGAAATTGAAAAAAGAATCCTAAAATTCATATGGGGCAACAAAAGACCGTGAATTGCTAAAGCAATCCTGACCGAAAAAAACAAAGCTGGCGGAATCACAATCCCCGATTTCAAAACACACTACAAAGCTACAGTGATCAAAACAGCATGGTACTGGTACAAAAACAGGTCCACAGATCAATGGAACAGAATTGAAAGCCCAGAGATAAAACCACACATCTATGGACAGCTAATCTTCGACGAAGGAGCAGAGGGCCTACAATGGAGAAAAGAAAGTCTCTTCAACAAATGGTGCTGGGAAAACTGGACAGCCACATGCAAAAGATTGAAAATTGACCATTCTTTTTCACCACACACCAAAATAAACTCAAAATGGATCAAAGACCTAAAGATTAGACCTGAAACAATAAGTCTTCTGGAAGAGAATATAGGCAGTACACTCTTTGACATCAGTTTCAAAAGAATCTTTTCGGACACTATAACTCCTCAGTTGAGGGAAACAATAGGAAGAATAAACAAATGGGACTTCATCAGACTAAAGAGCTTCTTTAAGGCAAGGGAAAACAGGATTGAAACAAAAAAACAGCTCACTAATTGGGAAAAAATATTTACAAGCCACTTATCCGACAAAGGGTTAATCTCCATAATATACAAAGAACTCACATGGCTTAACAACAAAAAAACAAACAACCCGATCAAAAAATGGGCAGAGGACATGAACAGACATTTCTCAAAAGAAGATATGAATATGGCCAATAGACACATGAAAAGATGTTCATCATCGCTAATCATTAGGGAAATGCAAATCAAAACTACACTAAGATATCACCTTACACCCGTTAGATTGGCAAAAGCATCCAAAACCAAGAGCGACAAATGTTGGAGAGGTTGTGGAGAAAAAGGAACCCTCATACACTGTTGGTGGGAATGCAAACTGGTACAGCCACTATGGAAAACAGTATGGAGATTTCTCAAAAAGTTAAAAATAGAAATACCCTATGACCCAGCCATCCCATTACTGGGTATCTATCCTAAGAACCTGAAATCAGAAATCCCAAGAGTCCCTTGCACCCCTATGTTCATCGCAGCATTATTTACAATAGCCAAGACATGGAACCAACCTACATGCCCAGAAACTGATGATTGGATAAAGAAGATATGGTATATATACACAATGGAATACTACTCAGCCATAAAAAAAGACAAAATTGGCCCATTCGCAGCAACGTGGATGGACCTCGAGGGTATTATGTTAAGCGAAATAAGCCAGTCAGAGAAAGACGAACTCTATATGACTCCACTCATAGGTGGAAGTTAATATATTGACAAGGAGATCTGATCGGTGGTTACCAGGGAAAAGGGGGGGTGGGGGGAGGGCACAAAGGGGGAAGTGGTGTACCCACAACATGACTAACAAAAATGTACAACTGAAATCTCACAAGGTTGTAATCTATCATAACATTAATTAAAAAAAAAAAAAAGATCTCTTTCAGGCCCCATTTTCAATAGAGGGCCCAGCAAACATTTGTTTAACAAACATTTACATTTCCATCTCCATGTGAATTGCCTTCCTCCCTTTTGAGGTCCCAAACCACTAACCCCAACATCCTCCTTTGTCTTTAGCTGAAGATACTTAAGGCAGAGACTTCAGCCATTCTGGTGAGTTACTCAGTTTTCCTGGGTTTCTCCCATGTATACATCTTATGAAACTTTTATTTTCTCCTTTTATTCTGTCTCATCTCAATTTAATTCTTAGACCAGCCAGAAGGACCTAAAGGGTAGAGGAATTGTCTTCCTCCCCTACAGGTAACTTACTTATCTTACTTCTTAGATGAAAATATAGTATCAACTCCCTTTTAGGCATTATATTCAAAGGACCTTGGGAAATTAATTGTGACATATACCCAGCTCTGGAGCCCACATCACTTCGGACCCTACCTAAATATGGTGTCAGCCCTGGAAAGAACTCTGCCACCTCCAACCTGAGGTGGTACACTATTCCATTATACAAATATGTCCAAGGTCACTTAAAGCTTCTCCTATTGTCTGATGCAGGGGCCATCTCTAAAATAGAATGTACCCAGCAGATGTGAGGAAACATTCCACAGGGTAAAGGAAATTTATAAATCTTAGAAAGAAGGAAACTTTGTAAAGTCCATGAAATGCAGGTTAATCTTATTTTGAGCATTTCACTAAGATCTTTTATGCATTCAAACAATTAGTTCAGGGACCTGATTTACATCAATGGTTGCCTCTTTGTTGAAGTCAACCAAAGCTTCAAAGAAGCCACAAAAGGAAAGGAACTTCAAATGCCCCTGAGGGATCAATTAACACCTTGAAATTTTCATCTAAAAACTTTCTTAATGGATACCTGACTAACACATGCTTACATTCTAATAAGGACTGATAATAGAATCCTAATAGAGTTGTTTGGGGTTGTTTTTTAAAACAGCAGTACCCATTTGCTAATCTACACTTAGCAGTAAATAATGAGAGTATGAGGAAGAATCTAATTTTAAATAAATAAGCACAGTTGTTCATAGCAAAAAAAAGCAAATCAACAGTAAAAACATTTTTGATGATTTCTTCTAGCTAGTGTATTCTGCTATAAACCTTGTCCTTAATATGATCTATGATTATAAGTTTCAAACAGATATAAATATATTTTAATATTCATGATTTTTACATAAACTTTCACTTGATGAATAACATATCTACATAAACGTATGCAAATATGTGTATACTCTGATGAATTTCACAAAGTGAACACACTTGTGCAACCACTGCCACCAAAAGCAATGAATAGAACCCCTCATCCTGGTCCAGTCACTGTTCACATCCTCTCCAGAGGTAACACTGTCCTGACTTCTAGCGTCATAATTTAGTTTTGGCTGGTTTTGATCTTGAAGTAGAGTAGTACATGCACCTTGGTGTCTGCTTTTTTGCTCAGAATTTTGTTTGTAATATGCATCCCTGTGGTTGGGAGTAGCAAGAGTTTGTTTTTATTGCTGTATACTATTCCATGATGTGAATATAACACAATTCTTTGTACTATTGATGTATACGTGGGTTGTTTCTCATTTGGCACTATTAACAACAATGCTGCCACATCCACTCATGTACACAGTGGATTTATGATGCATTGTGTGTTTCTCATGGGCGTATACTAAGATGTGAAATTTCTGGATCACCATAGGGTTGCATAATTACACTTTAGTAGATATTGACAGCCAGTTTTCCAAATGGCTTTACCAATCCATACTCCATCCCTCAGGAATGAAGATTTCAGTCAATCCATGTACTCTCCAACATTTGATGGTGCCAGCATTTTCTACACCCAACCTTTTTGGTGGGCATATATCATTACCCAATTGTGACTTTAATTTCCATTTCCCTGATGATCAACTAGTTTGACTGCCTTTTTCATGTATCTATTGCCGATTTGGATATCCTGTTTTATAAAATGAAATACATATTCTGGATAAAGGTGCTTTGTTTAATATAGGTAATGTAAATATCTTCTATACCCCGGCCAGTCTTTGCTCTCTCAGAGTGGTTTCTTTAGATGAACACATAGCCCATTTATCAGTCTTTTGCTCCATGTTTCATTCTTTCCCACGCAAGTTCATGAAAATATTCTCCTTTGTTACACACTAGAAGCCTTATTATTTTACTTTTCACATTTAAATTTACAATCTTGGAAATTATTTTTTGTTTGTTGAGTGAATTAAAGGTTAAGATTAATTTCCCCTTCTTTTCACCATCTCTTACTCTTAAGGCATAATCTGCTGAGTTTGTTTGCTCTTGGATTCCCTCCAGTTTATTCTTCATTTTTAAATTTATCTACTTCTTTCTCAGGTTACACTGTCTCCTTTCTGAGCTTTTCTAATTCTTTTTTGATGCTGATTATTCAGATCTTATATTATTTTCTTAGGTATTTGGAACTTGTTTTGAAATATTAGGTTATAGCTTTCATCTGTTTTGTGAGCATATCTTTCTGACATTCTTTCTTTGACTATAAGAGTGTTATGCTATTTCTCACTCTCATTTGTCTTATAAAAACATTATATGGAATTCAACTATCCTCCTTTTCTGTTGCTCATTCTTATATCACATTGGTTTTCCTAGACTTTTAGAAGGAGGGATCAGGAGAGCTTTTCTGGCTTCACATCTACAGCTTCTTCTTCTGTTGTTTTAGTAAAATGGAAAAAAACATGGTCTGGTACTTTCTGTGGTCACCTAGGTCTTCCCCTCCCCACTTCTGTCTAGACCTCCCATTTCTTTGCCCCATTGGCCCTATCCTGCTCAGTCTGGCTTCTCTTCCCAGAAGGTTATAACCTCAGTGTGGAGTTTTATCTTGGAAGGCTTCTTCAGGGTTAGTTTTCACAGTGCATGAGGCCCAGATCCTCAAGCCCTAAAAACATTACAGAGGGCCCCTTGCATTCACCCATGAATTGGAGCAGGCCAAACTCTTCCTCGTTTCAGCTGCTCGGGTCAAATTGTCCCACCGTGTTTACCAGTGCTTGTCTTTTGGCTGCTTACGGGTTCTGCTGTTAGGCCCATTGGACACCCTCTGGTTTCCCTCTGTTTCATCCCAAACAATGCTGATACCATACAGGACTTAGGACAGTCAAGCGTTTCCTTATCCACTCACATTTTGAGGTTCTAAGGGATGGTGTGTTAGGTAGTTTTGTTGTATATATTGTCTTACATTTCCAGTTCGCCTATCCTGTATGTTCTCATGAGTGATCTCAGGGAGATTAAAAATCTAAGTGTAGTTGCTGTCATTTTCACAGAATTCTTTCAGGAGGGTCTGTTTTCCTTTCCTCAAAGTTTTAGAATTAGGTACATCCCAAGTGGGGTGGAGAGGAAGATGCTTTCTGTCTACCACGCTCTCTCCCTTATTAAAATGTCCAGACTACCTCACCCACACAGGGCCTGGGGAAGCTAGCTTGGAAAGTTCCTTATTAGAGATTTTAGGGACTACGCCTTGTAAATCCAAACTCATTCCAGGGCAAGAACTAGCACATTACCCTCCACCTTGGTTAGCTGTCAATCAAGAGCAAGTCCACATCAGAGAAACTCAGGACGTGGAAGGACACTTCACGCTGTGGCTTCCCAAACAGTGTAAGGCTTGGGTCGATGGTAAAAAACAGGAATTAACTCAACTCCTTGAAGACATGGATCAGGACATCTGTGTTTGGGGCTTTTAGGGGTTACAGAAGATAAAATAAGAATGAGAAAAAATGTAAAAGCAGCAGCAAAGGCACCACAAAGCGCTCAGAGTTCAGATTTAAGTAAGCCTCATCTATAATGTATTCTCTGTCTGATTGATTAGGAATACAAGAAACATTAAATAATGAGTTAGAAAGCACTTCTTTTTTAAATTCTGAAATACTTTGGGGACACACTTCCCATCCATGTACTAGTAGACACTACGGCAATCTTACTCCACTGAAGAAAATATTCTTACTGGCATCATGGAACAGGTCTAATTGCTCTCCCTGCTTCCAATCATTTGAAAACATTCAGTCAATATTTTGAGCCCTGATATATGCCAAGAACAGTTGTCATGATCAGTCAGGTTTCAGGCTTGATGATGTGCAGTTGGAGCAGGAATATCAGAAGAAATCAATAAAGGAGCTATTTACCAATGTGTGAGCAGGGTCAGGGAAATCAGCAAGGACAGTGCAGTCTCCAAGGGTGGGCAACACTGGGGGTTCTTAGACTCCTAGGCCCAAATGGGCATTGTCAAGACCCAGGAGAACCAAGACCCTCCAATCTTCTTCCAGAGGCCCCCTTGGAGCTGACTGAAGCCCAAGGCTGGGAGCCCCATGGATGCCTTAGAATGGTTCAACCTCTTGCTGCACAGAGCAGGGGAGAGTACAGTGGAGAGAGGATGCAGAAGGTCAGGGGACAATCTCCAACACCTCAGACACACGCGAACTAACAGCAAAAGTCCTGGTCCGAAAGCAGCTTATATTCTAGTGTGGAAGGAAGACAATGAACAAATATATAATTAAAGTTCAGTAGAAATAAAAGCCAGGTGAGGGAAAAGAGAGTGATAGGCAGGCCAATGCTGAAGCCCTCAGAGAGGCGTCTGGGCACAGACTGAGAAAGTGTCATGTGAGCAGTCCTGAGATGTGAATTCCTGGGCAGAGAAAACATGTGCAAAGTGAATGGGAACGTGCTTCAGAAGCTCAAGGCACATCAGGATCAAAAGGTGATTTTTCTCCTATTTGGCCACTGAACGAAGTATAAGGACTTTCCAGTAAATATTACTTTCTACAAGCAAGGATTCCTATGAATACCTAGAAAGAAATCAAGGGACACAGTACAAAAACAGAAGTATTCTTAAAGACCAAGATAGATGTTTTCCTTTGTGTCTCAAATGTTTAGGGAAGTCACATCTCCCTTCCATCACGGCATCAGGTTTTGCCCTTGTGAGGAGATGGCATGCACCAAAATGGAAGCCTGGGAAACATGAAACTCCTCTCCTGGAGGTGACATAAAAGATGGAGAGAAATTCAGGATTGAAACTTGTAATCTTGGGAACTACCATCTCTCCACAGGTAGAGCCCTCACCAAACCCTAGGGTCTTAGATAGGCCAGTGTCTCCTGGAGACACCTGGTTGGGTAAAGGAGAAGGAAGGGGAGGAGGAGGAGGAGGAGGAAGAGGCGAAAGAGAAAGAGGAGAAGGAGGAGCAGTCAGTAGCATTTACTGAACACTGACTGTATGTTAAGGTTGTTCTCAGGACTTCACAAACTCATTTAATCCTCAGTCTTGTGAGGTAGATACTAGAATTATGCTTATAATTGTGCTTTACAGATGAGGAAACTATATTTTACAGGTTATATAATAAAGTTTATGTATATAAAAATATAAAATATAGCTTATTTTATAGATGAGGCACAGAGGAGTCACGTAACTTGTTCCAAGGACTCAGGGAGTAAGTGGAGAAGCTGGGATTTGAGTCAGAGGGTCCCTCTAGGTTGTGCTCTTCATCACAACTTCTTCAACTGGAGCCTCAAAGGATGAGCGACTTCCACCACAGCCACAAAACCTCCACCTGAACCAAGCAAAGCAGGGAGCCCTCCCTCCCACCCCACATATTCTCAGGCAGACCTTGGAGGACCAGCCTTTCTTTCTAAGACTGTCCCTGATTATAATTTCTCTAAATCTCACTTGGGGTGGTTGGGAGGAGGGAAAAAAAAAGCGAGCCATACACAAAGTGTTTCCCTGTTTGGCGTCTTATACTGCCAACTCCCCACTTTTCCCTAGCCCACTGATAGCCCAGAAGGCCCACAGAGTCACAGTGGCCTTCTACTAGGCCATCCATTGACCAGCTCTCAAGAAGAGTCAGACTTTGGTGAGGTACCAATTGTATTAGACAGAAAGCAGATCCAGGCACACTCAAATTGGTCGTTTGAGTGACTATAGATACAAAGGAGGACAGAGAGTAGAGAAAACACTAAAAATAATCAAGTTCTCCAAGACTAATAACAGCAGGCTCCTCTCCACACCCACCCCCTACCCCAGGCCTGAAGGGGCGAGGAGATGACTCAGGACTGGAAGCTGGGGAGTGAAGTTGTGCGGAAAGAGCCACCCAACAAGAGTTGCACCTCCAAAAAGGAAGGCAGCCAGCCAACCCAGGGCAACACCACAGGGAGGGAGAGAAGGAGGGAATCCACACCCTGGCCTTACTCTCCTCCTCCCCCCGTCTGTTGTCAGCTTTCCCCGTTGTGAGGCCCAACCGGCAGCCAGAGCACAGGGGCAGAGCTGACAGGTGAAGCTCCCAGGCCTGGATCTAGAGGGCAGATGGACATGGCCAGCGCAGTCAGGCAAGTGCTAGCACGCTAGCGCCATGGACCGAGTACTGGAGACAAAGTGTGGGGCGTCCAGATACTTGATAGGCAAACCGCAGCTCTGCTCCTGCCTGTCCCTGCACAGGAAGCCTGTGCAGCCCACCCACCCGTCTCGCATGAGGAAACACCCATGACATTGTGTTAGGCTGTACAATGGCGTTCTGCTTCCCTGGGTCTCCTCTGGCATTCCTTGCTATGGAGTGCAGTGAATCTACTTTATATTTTATTGTACTCTGCTGGTTATACTACAAGTAACAAACAAATGTGGTATATAAACAGCAAAACCAGAAGCCAAACTCTGGCATGCTGACTTTAAAACCTATCATGAGCACAGAGAGGTTAAGCTTTATTCCCATAGCAGTGCCTATAGCCACTCGCAGCAAAGCTAGCTTTAAGGGGATTTGGGTCATTAAATAAATACACACACACGTATATACATACAAGTTTTCAGAGAGAAGAGGTTATTAAATTGTAGAAAAGGATATGCTGGGGAATCTGAATTCTTCCAAGATGGTTTTAAAAAGTGGACAAGAGGTTGTCTAGGATAAGTCTTTATTAGGCACAGGCATTGAATCCAACAATATTGAGAGGCACAAATTGGGTTGCTTAGAAAAACATTTGATGGGCAGGGTAGGCTCTAAGCAGAATGATAAAAGATACGAAGGCAAGCCATGTCTAGGGGTCTTCTCTGACATCGCCACGATTCTTTCCCTCCTGCCCAGTCCTCCCATAGGATGGTCCCATTTGATCGCCTCCAATCCATCCTTATTCCCATCCCTGTTCCCTACTCCCTATAATCCTAAAGTGCTAAGTGACAGCAGAGCAATGGCTAATGTGTTAGCTGATAATAAGGAATAATCCTGAGACAATTACTAAGGATATTTACATTTTAGGGAGCTCTTTCAGAGAGCCTCCCCTCTTATTGGTGGTCAGCTCCAGACTGCCTGTCTGGACTCCCCACCCCTGAAGCTAACCTGCAGGGAAATGAGCACTTGGCCCAGCACTTCCTCAAATTTGCTGACCTGGTCTAATATGGCTCAGGGGTATTCTAGACCAGGCAAGGCCTGGACTGGTTACGTAAACAGCCTCATTGCAGCCCTAGGAGCTCATAGGGCAGCAGGAAATCGGGGATTAGAATCTTACCTACACATTTTTACTTTTAATTTCAGACCTAGATATCCAGTTAAATGTTTCTTACTTGGAGATGCTGAATGAAAACAGGAGTCAAGATACTTCTAAGAGAAAAACATGTTAGCATGGGCAACAAATTTTGGTTGCCCAATCTCCTGAGTAAGATAGATTCTGTCTCCTATACAGAGCCATTTAGTGTACAATTTATCACACACCTTACCCCCATTGGGATATACCGTACTGCAGATCAGGGCATTACTGCCTTTGTATGTAGGGATCAAGGGAGCAGGAGAAGAGGGGGATTTGGTAGCAATGACCCTCATTTTTCCTGTTCGAAAGGTAAAGAAGGTCATAAATCCACATTACAGAGGTAGCAATAAAGACACAACGGCAGAGAAAGGGTTCATATGAAAAACAGAAAGGACCATCACAGAGGACCTCTCCCTACAAGGATGATTTGACTTCATCAGGGGATGAGGAGTGACAAGAAGAGGAATATTCCTCATGGAACAGAAACAGCACCTTAACCAGAACAGATCAGACCCTGAGTCCATGACATACTGACCTCCAGCCTATGCTCTCCCTGAGGCTCTAGGTGTTGGCTGTGATCTAGGAGACCTTGATGTACTGAGCATCAATTTGAGGCTCAAATGAGCATCAGGAGAGTGGAGGTAGGTCCTGATTTTTCACAAATTAGCACGTGAACTTGAGAAAGTCCCTTGACCTTTCCATTTATAAGATGATAGGAATCAACAAAATCAATTATTTAGAGTATCATTAATAGTGAAGTTACAATCCTAAATCCCCTGTTATTGTAGAGTGTGTAACTTTCTAAAGTACAAAAGTCTAATTATTGTAGGGTTGAAGCTCATAACACATTGATTCATTGAATCATTTGCTTGTTCATCTACACATTCAGCTAATATTAATGGAGCATGCAACCAGTAAGGGAAAAAGAGAGCCCATCTTCAACAGGCTTTGAGACCATATTTAAGCTTCCGCCTGTGGCTTTCTTCCGCAGCATCCATCTCTTAGGTAACCTAATCAGTTATTATTTTCCCAAGGAAAAACCAGAGATAAATTCAGTATCGGAATTAATTGCTTGGCTATCAAATCCACCCCCATTCTTAGTAACAACCTTGCAGATCTGAAACAGACAGGTTCCCTCTCCTGGGATGCTCAGAAATTTCCTTTTCACCTTCCAAGGCTGCATTTTCATTATCTTTGACAAGTTCTACAGTGAAGATACATCATCAAACTCTGGTTTTGGCAATGATGGAGTAACGGGAACTTATTTAACCTCCTGCCATAAACAACTGGACAAAATATACGAAACAATTGTTTTGAGACATTGGATGACAGTTATTGCAGAGTGTGTGAAAGCTAAGCGGACAGAACCGTGCGATGAGCCCTGATTGTGCTGCAATTGTATCTGGAAAGAATTTCAAGACTGAGTGGGGGAGGGGAAATCCAAACAGAGCCTGTTGAGAAGAGAGAGATCAGAGGCTGGGGAGGTGGATTCATCCAGAACTACAGAGATAAAGAGCTCCAGAAATATGCAGAGGGTCCCCTTGAAACTTTATTGAGTACTAGGATGTGCATGTTTAGAATGAATCTCCACAAAAGCTGGCTGAGAATGACCATGGAGTTACAAGCTGAAAATTCCTGGAGCTCATCTATGGTGGAGAGATGTTCCATTCTGTCTTGGTGAACTTGGGCTGCTATAAGAAATTACCATAGACTAAGGGGCATAAACAACAAACACTTATTTCTCACACTTCTGGAGGCCAAGAAGTCCAAGATGAGGGCACCAGGAGATCCACTATTTGTGAGCGCCCCCTTCCTGGTTGGCAGACAGCCATCATCTCATTGGATCCTCACACGGTGGAGAGGAGAGAGAGAGGAAACAAGGTTTCTCCTGTCTCTTCTTGTAAGGGCACTAATCCTATCATGAGGACTCCATCCTCATGACCTAATTACCTCCCAAAGACCCCACCTTCAAATTCTGTCACTTTGGGGGTTAGAGTTTCAACATATAAACATGCAATCCACAACAAATTCCAATCAGCCACAGTGAAGAGTCTTCAGGGGCTGGCCCCGTTGCCCAATGGTTAAGTTCACACACTCCGCTGAGGCAGCCCAGGGTTTTGCTGGTTCGGATCTTGGGCACGGATGTGGCACCGCTCATCAGGCCACACTGAGGCGGCATTCCATGTGCCACAACTAGAAGGATCCACAACTAAAATACACAACTATGTCCTGGATTTGGGGAGAAAAAGCAGAAAAAAAAAGATCAGCAACAATTGTTAGCTCAGGTGCCAATCTTAAAAAAAAGAAAGAGTCTTCAGTAAACAGTCAACATTCAGTGGAACATTGACATTCAGTAGAGATGATGGAGGAGACACCTTCATAGTAGCGCTGAACTTTCCCCAGAGTGAAAGTCACAGTATACCCATCCAAGGGAAGACTTGTGACAGCACTCAGAGACAGCAAAGTGACCCACAAGCCACTCGACTGCCTGTAAAACAAAGTCTACTACTCTTTAAAGGAAGACAATAAAATCCAGGCACTTACAATATAACGCATAACATCACCACCACCCAATCAAAAACTAAGCAAGCAAAGAAGCAGGTAAATGTGACCCAGGAAGAAAAGAAAAAGAAAACTACGAGCTAATATCTCTTTTAAAAAGGGATGCAAAAATTTTCAACAAAATAGTAGTGAACCAAATCCAGCAATATATAAAAAGGATTATTAACCATGATCAAGTGAGATTAATTCCAGTTATGCAAGGTTGGTTTAACATCCGAAAATTAATCAATGCAACACACCATGTGAATAAAATAAAGGATAAAACCACATTATCATCTCAATAGATGCAGGAAAAGCAAGTGACAAAGTCCAATACCCTTTCATGACAAAAACAATTAATAAACTAGAAATAGAATGGAACTTCTTCAACCTGATAAAGGCATCTGTAAAAACACCACAGTTGACACAATACTAAATGGTCAAAGGTTGAAGTCTTTCTCCCTAAAATCAGGAATGTCTGCTTTTTCCACTACTGTTCAATATTTTATTGGAAGTTCTAGCCATTGCAATTAGTGGGGAAAAAAGAAATAAAAGCATATATATTGGAAAAGAAGAAGTAAAACTGTCTCTATTTGCAGCTGACATGATCTTCTATGTGGAAAATCTTAAGGAATCCACTAAAAAACTATTATAACTAATAAATGAATTCATTGAGGTTGCAAGATAAAAGATCAATATACAAAAATCAGTTGTATTTCTATACACTGAGCAATGAAAAATCCAAAAATAAAACACTTTCATTTGCAGTAGCATCAAAAAGAATAAAATACTTAGGAATATATTTAATATACTTACCAAAAGAAGTGCAAGACTTGTACTTTGAAAATTGTTGAAATAAATTAAAGACCTAAATAAATGGAAGGTTTCCCATGTTCACAGGTCTGAGAACTTAATACTGTTAAGATGGCAATAAGCCCCAAATTGATCTACAGATTTCATGTAATTCCTACAATAATCTCAGCTGAATTCTGCACATAAATAGAGAAGCTGATCCTAAAATTCATACAGGGATGCAGGTAACCCAGAATAGCCATAATTATCCAGAAAAAGAAGAGCAAAGGTGGAAAACTCACATTTCCTGTACTATCAGACCTAAAAATTCAAGTGCTGCTTTGACACCTCTGAGCCGCACAGGGCCCCATGAGCCCATTGCTCTCACCAGACATGCTCCCTCACCCTGCAGGAAAAGCTCTCTACTCTGCTAGTTCCCCTCTGACCCGGACCAGCTGCACCCCACCTGCTCCTCAACTTAGCAGGTTTCAGTTCCCTGCCAGCCTGTGAAATTACTCAAACAAGCCAATTATATCTTCCCAGCTGTCCAGTATCAGATGTCTCATGTTCAGTCATCTCATACTTTAGGGTGAGAGACCACCCCCTTTATGAACAGAGCAAATAGGACACTCCCAATTCAGAACTTATTACAGCCATACTCAGAACACCTCCCACTACAAAACTTATTACGAAGCTATAACAGTCAAGGTTGTGTGGTACCAGAATAAGGAGAGATCGATATATTAGTATAATAGAATTGAGAGTCTAGAAATAAACCCTTCCATTTATGGTCAGTTGATTTTCAACAATGGTGTCAACACACAGTTCAATGTGGAAAGACTAATCTTTTCAACAAATCATGCTCGGGCAACTGGGTAACCACATGCAAAAGAATGAACTTGGACCCTATCTCAAAATAAATAAAAGATGAATGAAAGACCTAAATGCAAGAGCTAAAACTATAAAACTCTTAGAAGAAAACATGTGTGTTAATCTTCATGATCTCGCATTAGGCAACAATTTATTAGATATGACATCAAAAGCACAAGTAACCAAAGAAAAGAATAGTAAATTGAACTTCATCAACATAAAAAACGTTTGTGCTTCAAAGGGTATTATCAAAAGACAACCCATAGAATGGGAAAAAATATTTGCAAGTTATATATCTGATAACGGACTTGTATCCAGACTATACAAAGAATGTTTTTAACACAATAAAAAAAGACAAAAAAAAACAATTTAAAAATGAGCAAAGCATTTGCATAGACATTTCTCCAAAGAAGATATCCAAAGGCCAATAGCACATGAAAAGATGTTTGGCATCATTAGTCATTAAGCAAATGCAAATCAAAACCACAATTAGATATGACTTCATACCCACTAAGATGGCCACAGTCAAAAAGACAGACAATTGAATTGCTGAGAAGGAGAAGTTGGAAAAATTGAAACCCTCACACATTGCTGGTGGGAATGTAAAATGATGCAGTGCTATAGAAAACAATTTGGCAGTTCCTCAAAATGTTAAACACGCAAATACCATGCGATCCACCAATTCCACTCAGGTATATATGTATGCAAGATAACTAAAAACAGACTTCCACACAAAAATGCTTATAAAAGCATTAATCATAAAAGCCAAAAACTAGAAACAATGTATATGTCCAACAATTGATGAAGGATAAACAAAAAGCGACATGAGCATGTGGTGCAGTGTTATTTAGCAGTATAAACACACGAAGCACTCATACATGCTACAGAACAGAGAGACCTTGAAAACGTACGCTAAGGGAAGGATGCCAGTCACAAAAGACCACACAGTGTACCGTCTCATTTATATGAAATATTCAGAATAAGCAAACCTGCAATGATAGAAAGTAGATTAGTGGTTGCCAGGGGCTGGATGCAGGGAGAATCAGGAGTAAATGCTGATGGGCACGGGGTTTCTTTTTGGGATGGTGAAAATATTCTGGAATTAGAATACACTAACACAACTCTGAATATACTAAAAACCACTGAACTACACACTTGAAATGAGCGAATTTTATGGTAGTAAATTACAGCCCAAGAATGTGGTAAAAAAAATTTAGATGGCAATGCAAAGATATAATATAGCCAAAACAATCTTGAAAAAGAAAAACAAAGATGGAGACCTTTTATTACCTGATTTCTAGACTCATTATAAACCTGCAGTGGTCAGGGCAGGGTCAGGTATGGGTCAATGAAGCAGAACAGAGTCTAGAACAGACTCTTAGAGTATCAGTTGATTCTACAAAGGCACTAAGGTAATTCAGTGGGTATAATCATTTCCGCAAATGGTGCCACAAAGCTGGATATCTACATGCAACAATAAACAAACAAAATTTACCTTTATCTCATACCACAGACACAAAGTAAATAAAAATGCGTCAAAGACCTAAACATTAAGAGCTAAATTTATAAGACTTGTAGTAGAAAATAAAGGAGAAAATGTTTGTGATCTTTGATTTCTTGAATATGATGTAAAAATATGAACTATAAGTGGAAATTTTAATAAAGTTCATAAAAATTCAAATTTTTGTTCCTCAAAAGACATTGTTAAGAAACAGCAAGACACAGACCGGAAGAAAATATATGCAAAACACATACTTAACTTCAGAATATATAAAACATTCTCACAACTCAATAATAAGAATACAAATAACAATAAAATAAGCAAACTATTTGATATTAATCAATTAAGACATAAAAATGATAACGATCATTTATCTCAACATCATTACTGATTAGGGAAATGTACATTAAAACCATACTGAGAAACTCCTACACATCCACTAGAATGGCCAAAATTTAAAAGATGTCAATATCAAGTTTTGGTGACAAAGTGGAGCAACTGGAACTTTCAAGCATTATTGGTGAAAATGCAAAATGATGCAGGCACTTTGAAAACCATCTGGCAAATTTCTATGCGACGTAAATACCTGCCATATGATCCGGCAACACCACCACTACATATTTATCCAAGAAAAATTAAAATGGGTAGCCACACAAATACTTCTACTGGAATGTTCACAGAAGCTTTATTTATAACAGCCCCAAACTGTGAAAAAAGAGGATAAACAAATTGTCATATGCTTCCACAATGAAATACTATTGAACAATTAAAAGAAGTGACCTGCTGATGCGTGCGACATCGGGAACACATCTCCCAAGCCTCATGCTAAAAGAAGGAAGACAGACACAAAGACCACATGCTGCATGACTCCATTCACAGGAGTTCCAGAAAAGGAAACACTACAGCGACAGAAAAGGTTCTAAGCTGCCAATGCCTAAGGTCAGGACCCGGTGGACTGAAACGGCACCCCTTTTCCCTTAGGGAAATCTTCTGTATTTTGATTAGGGTGATGGATATACTTCTATGCACGTTTGTCAAAAATCATCAAATTATACACTTAAAATTGCTAACTCTTGTTGAATGCAAATTATACCTGGATAAAGCTGATTAACAACAATATCTGAACTTTACAGGTAATTGGCAAGACGGCCGTTGGGAGGGAAGTGTCGCCATGTACTAGGGTAGAATAAAACCACGCGACCCCTTATTCACAGAGATCTGCATGAAGAAAAGTGTGTTTAAATAGTCACAGAAAGAAGTATAGTTAAATTTAACAAGACACACTACCCTCCTCTTTTGGAAACTGAAATAGGAAATAGAAGAGCAATGTTCTTCCTGAGTGTGGCTTCTTCCTTCTGCCTGGGGAAATTTGGTGCAGAGTCTTTCCTTAGAGCACCAACCTGAACCTTGGGAGATGTTCTCTGAAGTGTGCCTTCAAGGCCCAGAGGCAACACCCAGCAGGGGACATGCGCTGCGACCCCAGGCGCCCACTGCAGGGCTGCAGGGTTGGGCTGGTGGCCAGGCATTCATGCCTCTGAGTAGATGTCAGGGGCTCTGTCTGACCACTAGATGTAAACACCAGACTCTCTTTTTTAAGTTATGATTCAATTTCCAGGCCTAGGGTAAATCAAGGTAGAAACAATATAAGTTTAGGAGATACTGAGTTTTTTTTAATTACTTTAAGCCATCTGCAGAAAAACATGATCTTCAAGGTGAAACCTTGAGTTCCACTTCTGGCTTCAAAGATCTGGCTCCTCTGTTCTCAGTTCTACCTGCCTGGCATCAGGACACTAAGTTATCGTTACAGATTCTGAAACCCAAGTTCTGGACCAGCAGACAGGTAACCTGTGTACACACCTGAGTGTTATGTTGGATTTTTGTTTCGTTTTTACCTGGAGAAAATGGAACAACCAGTCTATTCCCACTCTTGCAAAGTATATTTCATCTTTCACATAAATACCACTCTCTGGCTTATTCCAGCTGGTAAAGCCTTGCTCCCTACCATTGTAACTTACGGAGGACCGTTACTGCTCTTTGCAGTGGCTGGACAATAAGAAATCCTTTCACTCATTGAGAGAAATATGAAGTGAAGAGAAGTGGACTCGTTTAGCAGGTATAAAGAGAAGCAGGAGGAGGGCCCTCACTTCGGGGTACACATCAAAGCTACGGGCTCCTGCCTCTCCATCAAGGAGCCACAGCTCGATTCCCAAGCCAGTTTCCTCCCCCAGCTCAGGCCGAATTATTAGAAGTGTCAACAGAAGCTGTTTAAAGAGTCTTTCAACCTGGGGGGATCCTCCTGCTAAAGCCAGCAGCTCCGGTGGGGGATGGGCCCTGGGGACAGGCTGCTCCAGTTTCAAAGAAAGGCATGTTTATGGGGCCCCACAAGGCTCCAGGCAAAGATTCTACTTATTTAATGAGGATTCTTCATCTAGAGATGAGATGAGGTACCATCAGGGCCAGGCGTATTTCGGGTACACACCCTAGGCTGCTGCAAACCCAAGGACTCCAGGTCCAAAATCAGAGAAACATACTTAAGAAATGCTTTAAAAAATTAAATATGGCTCCTTTACTTTCTGACCTTATTGAACGAGCGCACACATGATTGTGTCCAGACACAGGAACACACAGACACTAACAGCCTCAGTGACAAGCACTGGCAGGTTGTCACCCCACTGTGATTCAGTTTCTGCATCTGTAAAACTATCACAGAACCTGCCTCACCGCGCTCCTGGGGGGGACAGCGGAGACAGGGCACGCGCAGCACCGGAGGAGCGCCGGCCACGCCAAATCACGGGCAGCTTGTGGTCTAATTACTATGCGCACGCCAGAACACACAGGCACCTGTGCGTGCACACTTGCACATCAGCATCACAGACGCGTGCGCACACTCACACGCGTACAGCGTGGGCAGTCTTTGACCCATCGGGACATAGGCGGATGTGCGGCTCCACAGCCCTGTGCGCGTGCTCAGATGCAGTGGCACCCTCCTGGGGCAGGATCGCAGTGGTCTCCTGTAACCTCACAGCTCCTGATTCTTGATGCCTGACCGTCCCTGTCCCGTCCCGTGTTCCTGTGTTCTCTGAGGTGCACACGCCGCGGGACCCCAGCTCTCCTAGGCCGGTGCCCACCGCCCCCACCCCGACCCCGCGCGCAGCAGCCCCGCCTGTGGGGAGAGCCCACACCTCTGTACAGTCCGCAGCTGCCGTCCTGAGCCATAGGCAGGCCCGCGCCCCCCAGCTCCTGGTGGAAGTGACAGCCTGCACGTGCGCCTGTTGGTTTTAGGGGAGGCCCCGGCCAGGTCAAAACCACCAGCGTCTCCATTCGTTCAAGTGTGAAGTCCAGACTCCTTGAAACCGCCTGCAAGGTCAGACCCCACCGCCCTCAGCCTGCCTGCAGCCTCTGCTCCGCTCACCGAGCAGCCCCTCCCCCCCGAGAACCCTCTCTGCTGGCGCAGGCTTCAGGGCCCTCCTTACGCCCTTCTCCACCCAGCAGGCTCCTCCCTGTCTTCAGAGCCCAGCTCAAACTTCAGAGCTTACCGGAAGGGACCTCAGAACGCGTCGTTTCTTTCTCTGTGCCCCTGCCCAGGCCCTCTATGCAAGATCGCACTGCTTGTGCTGCACTGCGAGGATTTACTGGGGGTAACGTCCACCTTCTTCCACGAGCCTGTTCTGTCCTAGACCATCCGGCCCTACAGTACCTCCCACCTCACTTTCAACCACTCTTTCCTTTGCTCATGGTTCCATTCCCCTTAGCCTCCATCCTGGGCCTCAAATGTGTCAAACTTTTTCTGCTTCAGGACCTTTGCACTGGCTGTGCCCTCTGCCCCTGGCTATTTGCATGACCTTTGCCTTCTTAGCCTTCCATCTCAGTTCAAATGTTCCCCCTTCGGAGAGGCCTTCCAGACTCCTCATCCGAAAGATCCTCCTTCCCCCAGGTTCTGACCCTCTTGACTCCCTTCACAGCACTTTCCACAGCCTGTAATTACTTTATCTGATTGTCTGTCCCCTGTGTCTTGTCTGTTCCCCCATTGGAATGTCAGCGTGTGTTCTTGGCGACGTCTGCCTTCCCCACTCTGTGTTCCCAGCACCCGGCATGGCACCTGCCGGGCAAGAAGTGCTCCATGAACAAAAGGTCTGCTCCCCAGGAGGTACTGAGTGTCTGTAGGACAAGGCTGTGGTTAATATCCACGACTTTCTCTTCTCGGGACTTGACTGTCCAGGGGTGACAGGAGCACTTTGTATGCAAAGGTAAAACTCTGCCCCTTGGTGAGACTAATAAAGCAGAGCTGCTTTCTTTGAAGTAGGGATGCGTGGAGCCCATACAGGCACACGTGCATGCACACACGCATTGCACACACACACACACTTTCTCTCTGTGGTTTGTGGTCCCTCCCTAGAATCACTGTGGCTCTGATGAGCTGAGGTGAAAAACACACCAAGGAGTTCTCTGAAGTATGTTGCTCTGGTCCAAATTGTGTCCCCCAAAATCCGTATGTTAAATCCTAATTCCCAATGTGAAGCTATTAGCAATGGGGCCTTTGGGAGGTGATGAGGTCATGAGGGTGGAGCCCCCGTGGATGGATTAGTGCCCTTAGAAGAGGGACCCCTTCCTTCTGCTGTGTGACGACACAGCCTGTGACGGGAAGACAGCCCTCAAGGGAACCTGGCTGTGCTGGCACCCTGATCACGGAATTCTAGCCTCCAGAAGTGTGAGGAACGGATTTCTGTCATTTACAAGCCACCCAGTCTGTGGTATTTTGTTATGGCAGCCGAATGGACCAAGACAGAAGTCTTCCCCACCCTAAGTTCCCAACTCCCTGGGTGAGGCAGAGGTGAGCAACCTGAATTACTGCTGCCCTGCAGGGCGAGAGTCCGCCACCCACGGGGAGAGTGGGGCCACAGGCCTGCCAGTGCACCACCCACATCCCGGCCACTGGGAGAGCTTAGCTTGACAGGAAGCAGGGGCTGGAGGGTCTCAAGCAGATGGAGAGGACTCCTCAGAGGGCATCCAGAGCACCGCACCTCACTGTGGTCAGTGAGGCCACCAGGGTCCCCAGAGCCAGACAAGTGGGGCCCCTGGTGAGCCACTCCTTCTTAGAAACACAGACGTGCAGAGACAGAAAGGGCCTGGGGTGCCTCGCTGTGCCATCTGTTCTCCAGAGGGCAGAGCCAGCAGGGTGTGTGGAGAGAGGCTTCTTTTAAGGAACAAGCTCACATGACTGTGCAGGCTGGCAAGTCCAGCAGCTGCGGCGCTGACAGAAAAAAGCTGAGTTTGCAGTTCACGTCTGAAGGCTTGTGCTGCACGATTCCATCCTGCTCAGAGGAGGTCAGCTTTCTGTTTTATCCAGGTCTTCAGCTGATTGAGTGAGGCCCACCCACATGGGGAGTGCAATCTGCTGTACTCAAAAGTCCACCAATTTAAGTGTTAATCTTATCCAAACACACCCTCACAGAAACCTCCAGAACAGCATTTGACCACATATCTGGACACCATGACCCAGCCAAGGTGACACATGAATTAACCACCACATTCACTCAACACCTTCATTTGTCACAACAGAAATCTGAGCCACAGCGCCCACCTGGTCAGTGCCCCAGGCCACAGATCGGGCAAAGCCCAGAGGAGGATTCACGGCTTCTCTGTCTGGGGCACCCACTGTCCACAGGCTGCCTTTCAGAGCAGGGATGGAGCTGGCCCACAGACACACAGCTCACCTGACGAACCTCCGAAACTCGTTTTCCTTATCCCTGCTGCCAGTCAAGCCATTGTCCCCAAACCCCGGGTGTCAGAGCACTTCTTCAGAATTTCCCCTGAAGTTACAGTGCATGGGTGAACAGAGAGCCAGCTGCCCTGGAACATCAGCCTTTACTGTCCCTGCAGCTCTCACACCCCTGCTGGTCCACGTGGCACCTCTCTGTTCTGTTTCCTGCTTTCTCTGAGTGTCTGCCTGCTCTGTCTGCCCAAGGATCCTTCCCCATCACGCTGCATCCCTCACCCTCTCTCTGCCCCTTCCCACTCAGTACCCCCTCCTCCACCTCCTCCCTTCCCCGCCAGCCTGCTCCTCCTCCTCCCCGTCCTCCCTTCCCCTCCAGCTCCCTCCTCCTCCCCCTTTTCCCTTCTCCATCACTGTCCCTGCCCCTCCTCCCTTCCCCTCCAGCCCCCTCCTCCTCCTCTCCATCTCTTGCCCATCACTGTCCTGCCTCTTCCCATCCAGCCACTCACCCTTTTTTGTGACCACCTTCCTCTCCTACCACCGCCAGCCCTCTGCAACCCTCCACCCCTGAGCTTCTTGCCTGTGCCTCTGCTCCCTTAGTTTCCACAGGATTAAGAGTTGGGAGCTAAGACCCGACACATCTGGCCAAGCAGGAGGGGCAGTATCTGAAGGCAGAGCCTGAGTAGTTGGGAGTCAGGAAGCCCAGCTTTTAGACCCATTTGTCTTGTTCTTTTCAGTTCTCTTAATATTCATGGAACCAGCTTCTGACAGTACCTAAACATCCTCACTGACAGAAAGCGATGACAGTCATATACCCTTGGGTTTGAGGTGACAGGGGGTCATCCCAGGTGAGACACCCAGTGGAAGACAGCCCAGCATGGAGGCAGTGTCCTGACACCCAGTGGAGGACAGCCCAGCACGGAGGCAGTGTCCTGACACCCAGTGGAGGACAGCCCAGCGTGAAGGCAGTGTCCTGACACCCAGTGGAGGACAGCCCAGCATGGAGGCGGTGACACCCTGCCCAGGACTGTAAAAAAAATCTTGGGTCCAAAATAGGGCCTGAGTGGGATCTGAGATGACAAGTGGCCTTCAAGGGTTCAGGAACTTCAGCTGCTGGCATGTCCCCACCATGCAGACACCTCCCAGACATGGGGTGCCTACACGCAAACCCCATGTGCACAGTGTGGCGGTCGGCCCTCCTCAGCCCTCTCCCGCCGCCATGTTCCCCTGCCCTGCACCAGGGTCTTCAGCCACAGTAACAGGAAAATCCGCTAACAGGGACATAGCCATGAGGAAGGCCGCTCTCTCAGATGCTAACCACAAGGCTGGATGCACATCAGTGCCCGCCCAGACTGGTGAAGCAGCTAAATGATTGCACCAAGGAGGGCCCACGTTCCGTCTTCCCGCTCTGCGTCCTCAGGGATTGCTGACACCTCCCTTCCTGTTTGCAGAATGGCCGAAGCAGTTCCCGGCTTGAAACGTAGGCGTAACCATGTCCAGAAACAAAGAAGAGGGACATTTTCTTTCCACAACTGTTTCCAAGGAGGAAAACCTCCAAAACTCCCCATCTGGCTTTCCCTCAAGCTCCCTTTGCCTAGAATTGGGTCATAGTCCTGTGAAGTAGTCAGAAAAGAAACTGGGAAAGCAAAAAGCTGACATCTTCGGCCCATCCTGGGCTGATGGAGAAGTGATTTGGGAAAGCAGACTCCAGTGTGTGGGGGGGTGGATGTACACCAAGGGGCTCACGTTCCCCAGCACAACAGCCTTGGTGCATCCTGTTCCCTCTGCCCTTATTGCCGTCCCCTCCCCAACCCTTTCTTCACTTGCAAACTCCTCTTCGTCTAGAAAGTTCTGTCACTTCCCTGTGAACTCCCTCGACTCCGCCATAGAGCTGCTTTGTTAGATCCAAGTGTGCGTGACGTATTTCCTTAGCTTCCACATCCATGACTCGAGTGTGAACGCCTTGATTTCAGAGACCACGTTCTTGCTTGTGTATGCTCCAAACCTCAGCGTCCACGCTCCCACCAAGACCCCTCGCCGAGCCCAATGTCATTCAGCTTGTAGTCTATGCTCTGTACCTTTTGATGAATGAACGAATGAGTGAATGAGCAAGTAAATAATTGACTAGGTTAAGATATAATCTACACGGTGCAAATGTCACTTACCATCTTTGGAGCGCCTAAGGAAAGTCACAGTTGGGTACGGCCCTCTCTAAATCAAGAGGACTGTGACTGCTCATTGGTTTGGATGCTGTTCCTGTTCTGGGAAGAAAGAGATGAAGATTGCTGTTCCCCAGAGACATGGGGCTAAGCTCGGTGTGTCCAGGCCTTAGGTGTGGCTCCTCCTGTCAGTACATCCAGAAAATGTCGTTCTCAAAATCCAGTATGTGTGTTCGCTTCCTGTCGCTGCTGTAACAGGTTATATTGCACGTATAGTGCCAGAAAACAGTACAAATTCATTGCCTTACAGCTCTGTAGTTCAGAAGGTCAACACAGGTCTCACTGGATTAAAATCAAGGTGTGAGTGGGCTGCTGTCCTTCTGTCCTTTCTGGAGGTGCAAGGAGAGAGTCCACTTCTTGCCTTTTCCAGCGTCTAGAGGCCACCTGCCATTCCTTTGTCCAGGAACTCTGTCTCCAACTTCAAAGCCAGCCATGTGGGCCAGGTCCTTCTCCCACCATATCTGTCTAACCTTTCTTCCTTTGTCCCGTCTAACTATCTAACTCTCTACCCCTCGCTGGGGAAAGGTCTCTGATTTTAAAGACTTTCATGATTAGATTGAATCCACCCACTAATTCATGATACTCTCCCTATCCGTAACCTTAAGCACATCTGCAAAGCCCATGTTGCTGTGTAAGGCACCTTACTCACAGTTTCTGGGGGTTAGGATGTGGGCATCCCGAGGGGCCCTTGTTCTGCCCACTATGTATGTGGGAGACTTTGAGGAACTTGGTAGGGGGCGTCTCGGACCACACCTGCAGAGATTCTGGTCCAGGGTGTCTGGGGTATGCCCAGGGTCTGCATTTATAACAGCCCCCAGACAATTCTGGTGAGGGTGGCCTAAGGAGCTCTCCGTGAGAACCACTAACGGGGCCCTTACGAGGCATTTCCACTTCCGTGATTTGGAGTGATGTGCACAGGAGCCTTTGGAGACAGGAAGGTAGGGACCCTTGTGCCCATTTCAGAGACGGGGGCCCGGCCCTTGGACTGGCCTGAGAAGGGCATGGTATTGAGCGTGACGGAGCGAGGGCTGCAGCTTAAATCTTCAGGCACCAAGTCAGGTGCTCCTGGCACCTTCTCTGCCAACAAGTGTCACCACAGAAAATGACAGTGTCCACACGTCCCTTCCCAGAGGCTGGGGATGGCAAGCTGCACCACAGGGTGAAGGACACAGCTGGCCCTGCTCTCTGCAGGGGAAGGATGGCACTCACACAGTCTCTCTGGCATGAATCGGACCCCCTCCCACAGTGTCCCCGCGGGCCTGAGCACTGGCTGGGGAGATTGCCGCCTGCCCCGGCCCCACACAGAGGTGCCTCTCCAGCGGGCTCTCCGAGTGGCTGCACATGCTGAGCTCCTCCACGCCCCGCACGGGTGGTCTCTGCTTCTGGAGAGATTCCACCTGCAGGGATGGCCGGGCTCTGGGTCTGCAAGAGCCACTTCTGCTGCAGGCCTGTGTGTCTGTGTGCTGCGTTCCAATCTAATTGTTCGTAATTATAAAGTAGTGGGATGTGCAACATTGATTGAAAAATGTTGGTGCTTACCTTCTGGAGAGTGTGTGTGCCTGTCTGATTGACAGGAAAGGGATTGTATTTTCCGGATTTTCCAGATCATTGATTTGTCATCCTTAAGGCTCCAAATACAGAGCTGTGTGAGTCAGCATCGGGAGCACGCTTCTCCCATTTGTTTACCTCAGACTGAAGTTGCCTCCAGCTCTCTGAATGCTAAAGCAGACTGGATTCAATTTGGCATGATGGCCACCCTATCCTGTCAAGGTTTATTCATCTCATTGATGTTCGGAAAGGATGATTTTGGCGAGACGCTCACGATTATCTCTGCACTCTGTTGACTGTAGAGAGCATGTCCTGGGGGCTTGGCACACGGTGCTGTGCCCACCGTGGAGGAGGGGCAGGGAGTGCCGACCTCACTGCTGCGTCTCCTCTCACCAGGCACACCCAGAGCAGCTCCCTGAGCGAGGCGGTGGCATCTTAGCCATAACAGGAATTTCTTGGAAGAAGCATCGGTGGGCAGTGAGAAATTGGCAGGCTTCACGTGGCACAGGTTTGGGATGTGGGTGCCAGAGACAAGATTCCTGATTGAGGCAAAGGCCCATCAGTCTCAATAAAGAGTCCACATTTCCATAAACCTTGCCTGCTGGTCCTGTGCCCCTGGATGGTCACACCTTGGGGCACAGATTCCCTCCAACTGCGTGCCGGGCCCTGCAGGTGCAAAGTGTTCCCTCCTGACTCATCGGGAAGTGGGTGGTGCCAGCATCCTAGGGCACAGTCGTACTGTCACTCACAGGGACACACTCAGGAACAAGAAGACAGACTCATGGTCATGTGGTCCCCCCAAAGACACACACAGATGACAGTCACGCAGATGCACACACTCACTTCCTGTTGCCTCACTTTTTTTCATTGCAGTTGTTACTAAGCTGAAACGCATTAATTGTCTTGATTTTTATCCTGGATATGTTCACCAAGTCTCTTTTGTCTTCCTTCTGGACCCACGGTTGGACTCCTCGCAGGCCCCCTCGGAGGTGGCTGTGCTTGGCTCTTGTGCCAGCAGGAATGCTGGGAATCACTTCCTGGCACCATACTCCATGCTTGCTCCCCTTTCTGCCCTCCTGGAGCAGGTGAACTCCATGCACACACTTCGAACTTCACATGAATAAGAAATGGATTTATATAGCATGAAGACACTGAGATTTTGGAGCTCATCTTAGAGCACCTGGCATTACCTGGACTCATACCCTCCTCCAACCAGGAAGCCGGCTCTGTGAGGGCAGAGACAGCTTCTGCCTAAGCCACCTGTACCTCCAGCACCCTACACACAGCAGACTTTCAATCGGAGGTTGTTGGATGAATGAGTGAATGAATGAACTAACAAGAGGATGGAGGAAGGTGCCCTCCCCTGCCTGCTGTCCACTTCTCCGGCACGGACGCCACCCCTCTGAGAAGCTCTCCTGACCCAGCCCTGGACACCCTTCCCTGGGCGCGCACAGAGGCTGGATGTGTTCTCTGGGGTCAGGGGTCCCCTGCCAGCCCATGAGCTCCCCACGTAGGACCACTGGGATCGGTACTGTTGCATCCAGCTCCTGCTGCCGTGCCCCCATCCAGCGGGAGCTCGTGAACATGAGTTACGGGACTAAACCGATAAAGCAGCATTTTGAGCCCTCCGCGCCTACAAAGCCTTCCACAGACCATCGTCCCTCACCATCCAGATGCGTTTGATTCCTGGGCTCAGACAGTGAGAGCTGTGGTGACAACGAGGACAGTGTGCTCTCAATCTGCTGCTTCTTGAGCAAGAGACAGCACGTACTGAGTGTGCCAATTTTAACAATTACCTTTACAGTTACTCTTTCTAGCTCCTGGGTTCAGATTGTAAGGGTTTTCTGCACTTTAGTTCATTTGATCTTCACAATAATCCTCTGAGGCTTAAGCATCCCCATGATCAATGACAAGCCAGGTTCAGAAAGGTTGACTATTTTCCAGAAGATCCACAGCATGTTAATGGCAGAACCCAGCCTGGAACTCAGCCACAGAATTCTCGCTTCCTTTGTGTTCTCTAGAGAAACCCAAGAGGTTGTCTAAGAATAGCAGCAGCACGGCCTGGATTTTCTGAGAGAGCCCTGATTTTAAATCGTTTTCCCATTTTGCCTGTAACTGCATTAGAACTTGTCAGGCACTCGTACAATTCCCACTTGGAGAACGTGATTTCCATTTGTCCAGGGTACAACCCAAGTAGACGTGGCATGCTGTGCATCAGGTCCCTTCAGACCCTGGCCACCATGAATCTAGCCCCTGGAACCTCCCACCACAGTGCCCTCCCGTCCACCACACACTCTCTGCCTGCCAAGCTGCCCCTTATCCCTTACCACCCATCCCCGCCAGAGACCTCCCGTGCCCTGGAAACAAGGGGCCTCCTGGGAAAGGCCTTTCCTCTTTTCCTGGCCTTCAAGACTTCTGGGGTCAGCAGACAAGGAGTGGAGCAAATTCAGGGCTGGGAGAGCTGCCAAACCAGGGAGCCAGGCATCAGACCACAACTGAGCCATCTCACTAAACACCCACCGCTTGAACTGTCAGCAGCGTAACTGACTTCTGCAGCGGAGAAAATGTAGGTCAGTGCTTCACTGCAACGAGAAAAACACGACCGTCGGAGCAAAAGACAGAAGGGAAGTAATTACAAAATGTAGATTAAATAACCACCAGATAACAAGCTGAATAACAAGCATCAATACGTGGAGACAAAGGAAAACAATTAAGTCAGTGGGTTGTAACTGGTTCCCAAACTTGTCAGGAGTTCCCCCTCCTTCCCATTTATGGCAAATGTAATTCTGCCCCTTTCCTGCAGAATCTGCCTCCTCTTCTCTCTGCCTGGTACCTGGAGCCGCCACGACAGGGGCTCTTCTTTGTCCCACAGGAATCGGGGCCTGGTCCCTGCTGCAGGCTTTGCAGGCTTAGAAGCAGTTGTGGGTCCTAGAAGAAGGAGGCACCTCGAGGTTGGGTAATAGAGACACTTTTTGACCAGGTGTCAGGACGCCTAGGTCTAGATTTGATTCTGTTGGTCTGTTATGAACCCACTGTGTAATCTTGGGCAAGTGGATTAACTTCTTGGGGCCTCCATTTCTTTGGCAGTAAGACAAGGGTTTCAGGAGCTGGTCTGTGAAGCCATCATCTTTCTAACAGCAGGAGTCAGGCACCCTGGGAAGGTCGCTTGTCTGCTCGATGGATAAGATCCAGCCCGACTCAGCCCAGTGGAGGGAGCCTGCCCTTCTCATCCTCAAAGGACCTGAGGTCCAGCTGTCACCTGCTCTCCTCGCTAAGCTGGTCGTCACGCCTGCGGTCCTCTGTCCTCGCTGTCATCCCTCTAACCTGATGAGAAGCTGCCTGCCCTTTGTGGTCACTTCTCTCAGCTCCTCGTGGGGAACAGGAGGCCCAGCAGCACGGGAGGTGGAGCTCCGAGGCCCCGGCTCTGGAGCATGTCCAGTCCTCGTGCCGATGAGCAGACAGGTCCAGAGAGGGACGTGCTCGCCAGCTCGCCCTCTGCCAGCCTGGGCTTCGAGGAGACCACTGTGCACTCACCTACACACTGGGCTTCATACCACCTGTTCACAATGCTGTGTGGGAAAAAATTAAGAAACGTGCGTAACACCCAACACAGGGCAGGTCGTCAAAGGTGGTGGGCATTTTTCACACCACAGTCTCATACTGAGGCTCGGCAGGCCTCCAGCTGGACCCCAGGTTTCCCAATTATGAGACCCATCTTCTTCCTACTACAGCTCATTGCTTCTGAAAAGAAATGACTCCCGTCCCCTGCCCCTTAGACACCACCAAACAGAGGACCTGGGAGGAGTCCACATTTGCTAACAGACAGCGACGCAAACTTGAGTAAAGCAGGGGGTTGAAGACCTGTGTTCTAGGGTCAGTGCCACAGGCGGGCGACTTAGCTGGGGGTCTGGGCAGATCCTTAACCTTTCTGTACCTCCTGTTCTCACCTGTCAAACAACCGTAAGAGCGCCTGTCTCACTAACCTCACGCTCTGAGGAACCGCCAGGAGCATAGATACAAAAAGACCTTAAAAATATAAAGATATTGGTCCAATGAAAAGATTTGTTATTCTAAGGGGTTTCCCAAAGTTTGTGTTGTTATGAGGGTTAGGAAAGCTTATGAATGTGAAGGGATTTTGTGAACGTTAAAATGCTCAGCAAATGTGAGCACCGTTCTTATCAAGCTGTGGGGCTGATGGAGGCAAGGAGGGACGTGCTGAAGATCACACAGCCTGGTCTGCAGGCCCAGGACACGGAGGCCTGACTTCCTCCCGGGCATTCTCCTGAGCCTGCGCCTGCCGCACATCCTGCAGAGAAAGGAGCCGTGGGCGGGCTCCCAGCTGGGTTTGTTTGCCTGCTGGAACCCCTTCTGTTACAATCCCACTTATCGAAGTGGCTTCCATTTGTCAGAAAGGGCAACTTTGCATAACAAATTACATTGGTGTAATCAAATATTTCCATAGATTGAATTAGGTTTAATTGATTGTCCTCAAGACTTTCCCCTCCTTCCCAGCAGAGCTGGCCACGCCCTCTACTGCCCCTCTGTGCCAGGAGCAGCTCCTGAAATGGCCCCTAAGCCAGGCCCAGGGGGGAGGCCTGGCCTGGGATCCCCAGCGCCCAACTGGGTGCACTGGGGCATTTGGCCAGAGCGTGGGCACGGGCACTCCAGACCCTACATTCCCTTAGCACTCAGAGATTGTTTCATATCAGTACCTATAGAGTGTTTACTCACTTCCTTTTAATAGCTGTAAAGTATGTTCTTGATGGATGTAGCATAATTGATTTATCTCTATTGATGGAACAGATTGGGGCGGAATCTCAGCTACACGTTCACTTGGACAAGTCACTTTATTCTTGAGTCTCAGTTCACTCTTCTGTAACTAGGAGGAGCTGAAACCTGCTTTGCATACCTCACAGGACAGTTATCGACTCAAATAACACTAACCACGCACTGTGGGTCGTACTGAGCCAGGGAAACACTCCAGGGCATCATTTCTCTCAGTCCTCAGAGCAACCTACTGAGCAGGAGTTGTAATTCCTGGGCACAGATGAGAAAACCAAGCACAGAGAGCTTGGATAGGATTTGCAAGGTTACATCGCTCAGAAGTGACATAGTGGGGCCAGGTTTAACAGAATGAGGTGTGCGGAGCAATCAGGAATGGAAAAGCCCCATCAGACCAGTCTTGCTGTTGCCGTGGGGTCAGGGACAATGCAGGCGGATGTCCCCGTGGGAGCCCGGCTGCCCACTGATCCACCTGCAGACACCTCACGCTGCACTAGATGGAGCAGAAGCCAGGGTGGCTGGAAGCCCAGAGGGAGAGGGGCTCGGACGCGCCTCCCTCATCTGCCCGCCCGGGCCCCATGTCTGCGCTCTCTGCCTTCAGCAGTGCTCTCACGACTGTCCTCACTTCACTGCTGTTGCTCCTGTTTGGATTCATGACTGCACCCCCAATGCACAGCTCAGTGCGTCACACAAGATAGATGTTTAATCAGTGCATGTTGTATTGAATAAATTTCCTCTAAATGATTAAACAAGAAACAAAATTTAGAGAAGCCAGTCTCTGGATGTGAACAGGGCAAGGGTTCACCGGAGGAAGGCAGGCAGAGAGCAGGAAAAAGAGCTGGTGAAACTCCTCCCGCCACAGGCCCTCCCACTTCTGGGCTGTCTTCCTGGGGAGGTGGCCCTGCAGGGTCTCAGACAGTCTCCCATTCCAGGAACCTGTCAATCACAAGCCAGGAAGCAGAAAAGCAGGGCCTCATCCTCCCACAGAACAGTGTCCTCTGTGCAGCGTGTCCCTCCCCGGGGTAATGTGAGTGGCCCAGGCCTGAGCAGCGGTGGGGTGGTCACTCCTTCTGCCTCTGCACCACGCGCTGCGAGGGGCTGGTGAGGACCTGGGGCAGGGCTCCTCACGCGGCCTGGCCCCAGTCCCGCCGCTGCCTGTTTTTGTAAAGAAAGCCTATGGAAACAGCCCTGCCCGTGAGTTCAGAGACCGTCTCTGGCTGATTTTTCTACAACAGTTGCATTTAGTAGTTGTGAGAGAGACCATATGGCCCGCAAAATCTAAAATACTTACTATCTGGCCCTTAATTTGCCAAGCCCGGCCTAGAGAGAGGCTCAGAAGCCATTCCCCACTGCGAGCAGCTCCAGTCCCCCTCGCATCGTGTCTTAGAATGAGCACAGCCCAGGCAGGGTGACGTTCAGACGCTGAACAGCTGGTGTGACACAGCACCGCCCCTCGGAGCAGAGGCCTTGGCCCCAGCAGAGGCTGAAACCCTGTGCTGTGCCACTGGCTTCCGGAGGCCTGAGCAGCGGGGCCACAGCGCGTAGGTGGCCCTCAGGAGCCTCAGGGCCCAGGCCGGCTACCAGCATAGCCATACCAGGCATGTTGCCTGCGTAGTAAATGAGAAGACGAGACAGAAGAAGATGTGCCAGAAGCATCACGCAGGTGCGGCTGCCGAGTCTCTGCCCTCCCCGACTTCAGTGACTGGAGCAGGCCACCGGCATGCTTTGCCACCCGCCTTATCAGCAGTTTCCGGGTCAGACTCTCCGCCTGAGCTGGGCACAAGATGTCTGGCGAGGCCCTGCCTGGCTGGTTGAGACCTGCTCAGGCCCCTTAGAAGCCACCCTGTGCCTCCTCGCTTGACCAAACCTCCTCGGGCTGGGGAGAGCAGATAAGCGCCGGCCAGAGGGACAAGTGCCCGGGATGCCTTTCAGCACGCTTCAGCTGTGACCCATAGAATAATCTAAATCCAGCTGGAGACTCAGCTGAGAACAGCTTCCTAAAAATTGCAGGAGAAATTGGACACTTTATTTCAGTGACAAAATAACAGGGCTGCTGAGTCACTAGGGGGAGGCTCATTTCAGTGATCCCAGTTCAGGTGGATTGCTGAGGCTGGCCCGGCGGGGGGCTGTGGGGCCCTCTCCCTCCGCTCCTCCCCAGGCAGGGAGAGGAAAACAGCCCATGCTGGCAGACTCCCCAGGTGGTTACACCAGTCCTAGAAGGAACTTCACTTCCCAGATTTCCCCCACTGATCCGAGTTTCCCAAAACACTGCTTCCCGTCTATCGGAGGGGGCAGCAGCCTGTCTGTTTTCTCGAAGATTTTTAAGTCTGAAAGGCCGGGCCTCTGAATGCTGACTTGATCCAAGAGGAAAACTCTTGAAGACTAAAATGAAGACTAAAATCTATTGCTGCTAGAGTAAGAAAGAATGACGCCGTCGTCTTCCTGGACGCAGTCTTCTGTGGTCATTAGCCCAAGTAATAGCAGATGAACAGAACTTCTATTTGCCCAGGTCTGCACTTTACAAATACCTTCTCCAAAGCTTGTTCTGTTTAACCCTCATAACAACCTTGAGAGATAGATAACTCTATTTTCCGTGTTTCACCGTTGGGAAAACTGAGGCTACTAAACCCTATGTACCTTTTCCCAAACTAGGTCTTAGTAAATGGCAAAGCTGCAAATTGAACCCAAGTCCTCTACTTCAGAATCCCATGCTGGCTGTGGGTGTTCCACCAACCCGAAAGGACCTCTCCTCTCCAGGAGCACAAATCTCTTCCAGGAACTCATCCAAGAGGCAGGCAGCATGGCGCTCTGGAGGGAACGTGAACTTCAGAGATTAGAGTCTCGGTTACCAACATCTCCTTGTCCTGGAAGGCTCTGGAAGGGTTCTATGGCGTTGTGCTGATAGATGTCCACCTCACCTGTGCTTGTGGGTAGAAGTCCTCAACCCACGTCCTCACCCGTGCTTCCTCAGCTCCCTCAACCCTCGGCGTTGTGGTGCACACCAGAGGCGTCACTGGATGGAAGCACCCCATTCTCTGGCCGGCTTGGCCAGCTGGTGTAGTAGTCACTGTAGCAGTCACAACAGGAAAACGCTTCTTCTGCAATAAGTGAAATAAGCCAGATAACTAGAAAGAAGAACAGGATAAATTAAAAATACCATATTTTTAATGGCACTAAAGTTCCAGAGAGAAAAGAAGCTTACCTGGTGAGCCGAGGATCGTAAGCTCCTTTTCCCCACAGGCATATTTGCTGATTCTGGGCTCGCATCAATGGCAGGGCTGGGCCCAGCCCTGCTAGATGAAAGAATAACTAGCGAAGGTTTTGGCAGTTGTGCAGGGCTGCAGCAACAAGTGGGATATTTCAGGTTCTGCAAACACACAACTGGACATTTGCTGAGGTAAGGCAGGGAGACTGTGGAAGCAGCTCAGAGCTAGGCCTAAAGCTCCTCAAAATCAGAATGAAGTCCCCTGAAGAAGTCTTGCTGTACTCAGGAAACAAAGTCCTACTGGAAGGAAGAGAGCCTGCTCAAAAACGCTGCAGTGCCCCCTCAAGACACGTGCAGGCTCTGAACCTTCCAGGGTCCCTAGGCTGGAGTCAGAGGCTCTGGAGCTCTGAAGGGCAGCACTGGATACCCCACAGGCTTTAGGGCTGAGCAATTGAACAAGGGCAAGCCAGAGAGAGGCTGAGTGCGTTTGCTTTCTGCCTAACTGTTGGTATTGAAAACGCACATCCTCTGCACGGTGAAGAACGATGTTGCCTTTCATCCAGTCTGACAGCCTCTGCTCTCTGGCTGGCGCGGCTAGTCCCTTGACACTGAGTGTGCGCGTGTGGTCAGGTCTACACCTGCCGCCTCACCTCTTGTTTTCCATTTGTCCTTTTGGGTTTTGCTACTCTGTTGCTCCCTTTCTGCCTGATTTGGGGTCAGTTAAAAATCTTTCAGCATTCCAGCATTTCCTTTATTATTATTTTGTTAATGGTTACTCTGGGGATTACAATATCCATCCTTATCTTTCCACAGTCTAACTAGAATTAATATTGTACCACTTCACTCCTGGCTTTCACCATTCCTACTTCATATTTCACACACGGAAGACTTTTAAAAGAGTATAATTTCATTTACCTGGCTCCATTATTTGTGCTCCTGTTGTTATATCTTTTACTTCCACATGGTAAATCCCTCTTAAAGAGATATTTTAGTTTTGAATAAGTCATCTGTAGATAAAGAAAATTAATAGAAGAAAACAAATGGTTTTTCCATTGAGCAACACATTTAACATGTCTACCGCTCTTCGTTTCTTCCTGTAGATCCCAACATTATCTGGTATCCTTTCCCTTCAGCCTGAATAGCGTCCTTTAGTAGTTCTTCCAATGCGGTGTGCTGGGGACAAATTCTCACAATTTTTCTTTATCAGAAAATGCCTTTATTTGTGCAGCCATATTTGAGGGACAATTTCATTGGATATAAAATTCTGGGTAGGACTCCATTTTGTTTTTCCATTCAGTTCTTTAAAATGTTGCTGTGTTATCTTTTGGCCTTCACCATTTCTCACGAGAAGTCAATGTCATGTGTATCATTGTCCCTTGTATATGACAGGTCTGCTTGCTCAAGTGGTTTTCAAGATTTCATCTTCACTTTTGATTTTCAGGAGTTTGACTAGGATTTGCCTGTGTATGATTTTCTTTGTATTTATCATTCTAAGGGATTTCTAAGCTTCTTAGTTCCGTACCTTGATGTTTTCCTTCACATTTAGGGTATATCTGGCCATTGTTTCCTCAAAGAATTTTGCCGCCATGTTCCTATCATCCACTTTTTCTGGCACTCCAGTTACATTGGGTGATATTGTCTCACAGGTTAGTGGCACTTTGTTCTTTTTTTCCATTTCTGTTTCCTCTCTGTTCTTCAGATTGCATAATTTTTATTGAACAGTCTCCTAATTCATTAATTATTTTTATTCCACTTTCAGGCTGTGTTTAGCCCATTCAGTGAATTTTTTCATGTAAGTTATTCTATTTTTAGTCCTAAATTTCTTTTTGATTATTGTTTATAATTTCCACTTCTTTACTGATAGTGTCTATCCGTTCATTCATTAAAATTAATTTTTTTAAAGTCCTTTATCATATTTACATAACTACTTTGAGCTTTTTGTCTACTTAACTCAACATTTAGTCTATCTCAAAGTAGGTTTTGTTGTTGTTGTTGTTCTTGTTTTGAGGAAGATTAGCCCTGAGCTAACTACTGCCAATCCTCTTTTTGCTGCGGAAGACTGGCCCTGAGCTAACATCCATGCCCATCTTCTTCTATTTTATACATGGGATGCCTACCACAGCATGGCTTTTTGCTAAGCGATGCCATGTCCGCACCTGGGATCCAAACCAGCGAACGCCAGGCCACCGAGAAGCAGAACGTGCAAACTTAACCACTGCACCACCAGGCCAGTCCCTCAAAGTAGGTTTTTATTAATTGATTTTACTTTTTGCCAAGGAATCAGATTTTCCAGTTCCTTTGTTTCTCTAGTCATATTTTATAGCACAACGCTAGACATTAAAATCACACGTTGTAGAAGTTCTGTCTTCTATTATGTTCCTCTGAAGAGTGTGGATATTTGTTCTGGTAACTAACTCAATTACAGTGAACTGCCTTAAACACAGCCTTGGTTTTATGTGTTGTTGTGATGTGATTTATTTGGGAAATCAAGCCTCTAACTGGCAGGGCTCAACCTCCAAATTCAAAATTATTTTTAAAGCATTTAACTAATTTCAGGCTTTGTTAAGGCTGCTGTGCTCTCAAGAGTGGTCCTTCCTTCAAAGCTGTGGCCTTTCCCTTGTCCCTGCCAGATGCCTGGGCTGCGTGAGTTGGTCCCACTGAGGCGAGGCTGAACCCTGCCATCGCTCAGCACCAGCAGGCCTCCAGCACCTCCACTCTACCCTCCGACCCGTAGCAACTGCTCCACGGTGGGTTTCACACAGTCTTTCCCTGCCCTTAGGCATCCCAGCCTTTGGAAAAGAGCTCAGAGAAAGTCCCTACCCAGATTTCTGCCACCTCCCACTGCAGGTCTCCCTGCTCTAGTCTTTTATGAACTGACTCTTATTAAGACTACAATCTAGCCCAAATTCAGCTTATTTTGTTATTGAAGAGATAAGCCCTTCCTCCTTCTGCCTAACAGCAGAAAAAGAAAAACTCTAACTTGAGGAGTAAACATTACCTAGAGTCTTTAAAGCTCTTGTATACGCAATATATGGCAACAATAGAACGAAAAATTAGTAGGCAGGCAAAGAAGGAAGGAAAATGCCTACTGATTCAGAGAAAAAGCAGACCAATGATTACGATAACAGAGTTAGCAGCAAAAAACTTTAAAACTCTGATTTATAATGTTATGAATAGTTAAAAATATCAACAATATAGATGAAAAGTTGGAAATTTTTTTAAAGATTTCATTTTTCCTTTTTCTCCCCAAAGCCCCCGGTACATAGTTGTGTATTTTTAGCTGTGAGTCCTTCTAGTTGTGGCATGTGGGACACCGCCGCAGCATGGCTTGATGAGGAGTGCCAGGTCTGCGCCCAGGATTCAAACCAGCGAAACCCTGGAACGCCGAAGCGGAGCGTGAGAACTTAACCACTCGGCCATGGGCCTGGCCCCCAAAAAGATGGAAATTTTGATATGTATAGTTAGAACCTATAAATAAGCGGAAAATGCAATATCTGATTATTAATCAATTATTAAGTATTGATTAATTATTAATATTTAATTGATAGATTTAAAATCATGTTGGATATAGCCAAACACAAGGTTAGTGAACTGTAAGAGAAGTCAAAGGAAAGTACACAGAAAAAATAAGAATGGAGAATACATCCAGAGGTCAGGAGACATGCAGGACACACTCAACAGGTCTAAAATGAGTATAAGGGCCAGCCCAGTGGCGCAGCAGTTAAGTTTGCACGTTCCACTTCGGCAGCCAGGGTTTGCCGGTTCAGATCCCAAATGTGGACGTATGCACAGCTCATCAAGCCATGCTGTGACAGGTGTCCCACATATAAAGTAGAGAAAGATGGGCACAGATGTCAGCTCAGGGCTAATCTTCCTCAGCAAAAAGAGGAGGATTGGCAGTAGATGTTAGCTCAGGGCTAATCTTCCTCAAAAAAATAAATAAAATAAAATGAGTATAATTGGGGCAGCTGAATGATAAGAATGATGAAATGGGGCAGAAACAACATCCGAAGAAATAGTGATTGAAAACTTATAAAAGATGGCAACACACAGATTTAAGAAATCAAGCAAACCTCAAGCAGGATAAATACCCAAAAAATATACTGCTAGGCAGAGTATAGTCAAATTGCAAAAGAAAAGAAGAAAGGAAGAAAAGAAGGAAGAAACAAATGAAGGAAGGAAAGAAAAACAACCAGGGGTTAAAAAAATTACCTTCAAAGCAACCATAATAAGAGCTGACATCTCAAGAGAAAGGACTGAAACCAAAGATAATAGAATGTTGTTTTTAAAGGACTGAAAGAAAAACGTGAATCCTGAAAAAATGAAGATGAATTTATTTTATACAAGCCTTTGGATAAACAAAAAGTGAGCAAAGTAATAGCCAGCAGATCTTAATTACAATAAATACTACAGAAAAGTAATCAGTTTGAAAGGAAATATCCTAGATGAAAACACAGAATTGCATGCATAAATGAAAATAACTGGAAAGTGAAAATATATGGGTCAGTTAAAATGAATATCAAGTATAGAAAACAATAATATTAATGGCTTGTAAGTTTTCAAATATATGTAGAATTAAAGTGAATAATGATAATAATACAGCAAAAGACAGCAGGAGTGAATGGAGCTGAAACGCTGAAACATTCTAAAGTTCTGGCAACATCAGAGAAGCGGTGAAAATAACATTTGTATTAGATAGTGAGAAGTCAAAGATGCATGTTGTACTGTCTACAGTAACTATGAAAAATAATAAAAGAAGATATACATAACAAGTTAATAGAAAAAAGGAATAATAAAAAATGTCAGATTAATTTTTTAAAAAACTCAAGAAGGAAGGGAGAAAATGAACACAAAGCTGTTAGTTCAACTGGGAAATTAGCAGCAACATGGTGGCTACAGGCCCATTCACATCAGTGATAACACGAGATGTAGGTGGAGGGCTGGCGAGGCTCTGTTTCCTCATCTGGAGCTCGTTACCCAGGTATGTTCAGATAGTGAAGATGTAAACTTATGGTTTGTACCCTTTTCTCTTTGTATTTATAGTTGCTATATCATTTGAAGGGTATTTTTAAGCAATCTGGAAATGCCTACATTCTGGAAAGCTATATACCAAAATGTCAAAGGTAATGGGAAATGGGCTTATGAAAGATATTTTCACCTTTTATTTATGTATATTTTTGAATATTTTAACAATTTAAACCTATATACTTTGCATAATTACCCCCAAATTAAATAGAATTTAAAAGCCAATGAAAAATAACTAAATACAAAGATGGTAGTGCCAAAGTCTGTCTCTGGCCCCTCTCCTGAGTTCACCGTTCCTGCCCCCTCGTGCTGTGTGCACAGGGAACATTCTCCCCTTCCCTGTACCTGTCAACTTACCTGGGCTCCCAGTTCAGAGAAGAAGCTGACCGCAGTTTGGAAAGGTAGGGTTCTTAGTTATTGGGGAGCCCGAGAGGCTCTTGTAAACCTGTGATTTCTCTGGTCTTCCCTCCTCTGCCCTTTCTCCCAGATCGAGCAGGACACTTGAGCAGCACTGCGTGTACAGAGGGACCACCCTCTCTGCGGGGCCAAATGCAACACGGGCAGCTCTGGGGGCTGGGCTCCTTGGGCTGTGAATGCTCCAAATGGGGCCACAAATAGGGACTGTATGGGCAACAGGAAAGAGGAAGGAAGGCTCTCTGCTCTCTCATGTTGGCTAGAAAACGTTGGAAATTCTTTACAATGTCTCCTAGGAAAAGGACTCAAGCTCAGTGCCAGTGGCTGAGGTGTCTGGGGTTCTCTTCAGCACAGGGAAGGGCTTTAAGCCCCAGGGAGCTGGGTGTCTCTCTTGGTCCAGGTCCTGGGGGCAAAAATACCGATGTCAACAAACTCCAGGGACCAAAGTGGAGACACAGGAACAGGTGTGGGGCTCCAAGGCTGGATCCTCATGGTCAAAGTCAAATAAACCTCCCTGCCTGCTCGTCCTGCTCTCCCACCCCAGTCATTCCTGCAACATTGTGTGAATTTGAACACCTGGCTGAGGGAAGAACATGAAGGGAGGGGTTATGAAGTCTCCAGTTAGGCGTCTATGGGTGCCCCACACTCAACACATCCAAGATTAGCCTCATCACCTACCCCCAAATCTACTTCTCCTCCAGTGTTCTTTTACACAAACTAGAAGTCTGAAGGCACCCCTCATCACCCCTAGGGGCCTTTTTTTCTGCAAATCTCACCTGAGAGTCATGTAAATCTGTGCCTTCTGCTTCCCTTTGGCCTTCATCATCGACCTATCACACTGTAGGTCCCCCCTCCGACACACCACCTGTCATGCTGGCCCCAAGACATCTCATCATGTCAACTGCACTCACACCCCAGGAGGTTCTATGTGCCAGCAGGATGCAGACCAGCCCTCCCAGCTGGACAGCCAGGGCTTTTCACTGCAGGGTCCCCGCCGACGTCACAGCCTCCCCTCTGCTTCCCTTCCCAGCACACAGCCACGTGGAATTTTTCTAACACTGGAAGGAGCTGTGGTATTTGGCATCTCCAAGCTTTGGTCCACGCTCCTTCCTTCCCTGCATTCTTCCCCCTCCATCTCTTCTTTCGAGACCTGGCAGAGATGCCCCATCTCACAAGAAACCTTTCCTTTCCGAGATCCCTGCTCTTGCTATGCTTTCAGAAGGCTTTGCACATCTCTCTTTTTTATCATCAACTTGCAAGCATTTACTACATATGAAATATCATGCAAAATGCCTTAAATCACTCACAATTTAATGCCCACAACAATCCTGCAAGGCAGGAACCATAATCATCCCCACTTTACTGATGGAGAAAATAAGCCATAGGTTAAATAACATATGCAAAGTCTCCAATCCAGACATGGCTGAGATTTTAAGGCAGGTCTATGTGAGCAGCTCTCAGAGCACCGTGCCATCTCCGTCCACAGGCCACCAGCTTCTTGGAGACGGGTACGGGCTCACAGAGGAGCTCAGTCCTCTCTCAGGAAGGGAGTGGCAGTCCCACTTTATTTACTGTGGGCTAGTGAGGAGGCCGAAGCCATGTATAAGGACTCTCCAGTCTTCTTTTTTTAAATGACCCTCGAGATAATTCATTTCAAATATTAAAATTCACTGAGTCCTCATTGTGAGGCTGGAGACACAGAGATGAGCAAACCCAGTCCCTGTCCTTGAGGAGCTCACATCGCATCACATAACAATCTAGCTGGAGAGTGGCCGGAGAAGCAGCCCAAGCCCAGGGCTGTGCCACAAAGGCGGGTGCATTGCGCAGGGGTCAGAGAGCAGGAACACGCCCACGGCCACGGTCAGGGTCAAAACCACCCTCACCTCACCCTGCCCCCCACCCCCTCAGGAGACTCGCCACCCCTGAGCACACACCTGAAGGACGGTGTGGCCTCGGCACGTCAACAAGAACTGCTCTATGTGCCGCCATGGGAGACAGGGAGCCAGGCACCTGTCAAGGGTGCATGCTCAGGAGCCAGATTGCCTGGGTGTGAACCCCAGGCCGATGGCTTCCTCGCTCTGTGACTTTGGGCAAGTTAATTAGCCTCTCTGGGCCTTCATTTCACCTTTTCTAAAATGGGTATTATAATAATGTACCTTCCTCCTAGGGATTTTGGAGGACTAAAGAGTTGCTCTGTGTAAGTTCCATAGACTACTGTCCGTCATGCACTAGGGGCGGCCCTAGCTCTCAGCACTTTTACTCTTGACGTGGGGCCTATGCAGTGAGGCATTCAGCTGCAGGGAAGGGCATTAGAAAGAGGGCCTTCACAGTGTAATTGTTGTACTTGTAATGCACAGAATGGGGTTAACTTCCTATTCCTTGCTTTTGCCTTCACGTTATGTTAAACTCCAGGAACCCCTGTGGCCCCCAGTTCCCACCCCCGCTGCCTAGGACAGAACAGGAAGCAGCTACTCAAACCTGGAAACAAGACCAGAATGCAAGGTGCCGGGCGAGGCTGTGTGGCTGCAGGTTCCTGGAGGGTGGAGAGTGGGCAGGCCTCAGCTCAGACTGTCCTCTCTGGGTGTCCTCCATAACCATCAGAGGGGTGAGGGGTCTGTCCTCTGTGCTGTTCTTGCAGCAACATCCAGTCTTGGCCCCGCTCAGCACTCCCCGCTCTGTGCTGTCCTCCTCGGTGTCTGCTCTGCGCAGCGGGGTCTCAGATGCAGGGCCTGTGGGGACTTCGGTTAGCCTTAGCCATGACCATGGCTCCAGGAAAACAGTGGATGCTCGATAAATATTAGGTAGCTGAATGAATAAATGAATGAATGAATGAACTTCCAGGGCAAGATTGGAGAGATGAGAGGTGGAGCCACACTAAGAGAAAATGTTAGTGATGAGAGCTCCTTCACCATTGGCCATTCAAGATGGCAACACGTGTCTAAGAGTGGGGCCCGGAAGCATCGCGAGTGGGAGGGCACACTTGCAGTGCCTGTAACAGTCACCAAAGAAGTGACAGACTTGGTGTTTTGCTGATTAATATCTTCATACAATTCATTTCCAGTTGTGTTTCAAATATGTGCATTTGCAAGTATTGATTTAACACAAATATTAAATAAAACAGAATATTTACAAAACCCTTTTTCTGGACACTTTGGGCCAGAATTTTGAGAAGACTCGGAAAACGCAGTGAAAGGCCTCTGTCTAAACAGGGACAGGCAGACCACCCAGAGATCGCTGGTAGCTGTCGGACGACACCAGCCTCTGCTGAAGGGCCTTGCACCAGAGAGCACCTGACACTTCTCATGGAGACCAGGAGACTGGACGACAATAACATGGGCCCAAACATCGGTGAAGCTCTGAGGAAGGGACGTGTATCAGCAGGGCTAAGCTAAGCTAAGAAAAACAAGTCTCCGTGAGATGTAAGTGTCAGCTGCTGCAAGACCAGACCAGGGCTCCTGACTCAGAGCCTAGGGCCCCTTCCATGCCCCCGTCTGGAGCAGCTGCAGAGACCAGCAAGGCTGCTGGGTGTTTCCTGAGAAGAACATCAGGGCCCAGCTAGAAAGAGAAACCACAGCAAGCCTTTTTCCCTTTTTCTCTCCTCTTTCTATGCCGTCCATCAGCAGAACCCTTCTGGCTGATGCTGACAAACCAGCCCAGCCCCAGCAAGCAGCAGAGGGCAGAGGGCAGCGGGCCCCTCAGGAGCAGGCTCCATACCCCATAACCAGTACAGAAGACAGAGGGGCCTGGGGTAGGGGGAGCAAGAGCTTCCAAAGGCCCACAGGGCAGTGGGGCTTCCCTGGTGGCTGGAGGAGATCAGGCAAAGCTTGGACACTGGACACTGCAGACTCTGCAGGAAGAGGGAGGAAGCCAACAGAGTCCCCAGAAGGCAAGGAGCAAGGATCTACTGAGGGAACAGGGTGTACCAGGCACAGCCTCTCTCTGAAGGTGGCCAGAGCCCTGAAGCCACCCTCGGGGCCCAAGACCACCCACTGAGCACAGCCTGGGGCCCCGGGTGTCCTCCCACCCACAGTAAAGGGCTTTGTCAAGGAGATTTCCATTCATTCACTCAACAAACATTCGTGAAATGCAGAGCCAGGCCTGAGAGCTATGGCTAGTCACAGCTGCCTGCACAAGGGGAGGTGGGGTTCTGTTCTTGAGATGCCCTGGACCCAGTGGACCCCAGCCCCAAGGGGCTGGCAGTGAAGACAGTGAGCCTGGGGGAGGTGTGCCGGGCTGGGCGAAATCCCTCCCCGGGGATCCAGAGGGTGTCTGCGAGGACACAGCACAGAGAGGTGCCAGGCCTTCCTGACCTCCTGGGCACCTGCACCTTGGCCAGAGCCTGGCTGCTATCTGGATAGCACGGAGTTCACAGAGGAGATGAGCTCTCCGCAGCTTTCCCTCGCCAACTGCCGCGCGGAGGAGAAATGAACACCTCAAATGATTTTATTTTTTTTAAGCAAGTGGAGGAGGGGGTAAAAAATAACAGCACCCAGTTCAGGAGCCACTGAACTTCTGTGCAAGCTAATGAGTAACCAGCCCTTGACAACTTCCCCCAACTGCTGCCGACAGGATAATTGTGTCTAATTTCTTAATTTTAATGCCGTTGTTGCATTTGGCTTCTGCTAATGAGATGTAAATATGTGTTCCAGCTTTGTGGATTTGTTTAATTGCAGGGTAGCTAAACTGCGATTGGCCAGAAGGTTCGTCTCTTACTTATTTTTATTTTCACGTGCCCAGGATGGCAAAGAAAGTGAGCTGGTGAGGGGTAGTGTGGCGGCGCTTGCCTCCTTCCCGCCCCCTCTGCTCAGGGAGAGGGAAAGGAGGACCCAGTACCTCCTGAGGGCTGGTAGTTCGGGGTTTAGGAGGAGGATGAGAGGGGGCTCCCTCCCCAGGCCACCACGCCCTCCTGGGCCACACTGCTCTGAACAAGGCCTGTCCTGCCACTGCCGGAGGAGGAGGACTGGGGCTGCACCAGGGTCTGCCCGGGAGCAGCAGATGGGACTCAGACTGGAGCCACTTCAAAGTGGCAAGAACTCCAGCAGGGGCAGTAGGGCAGGGGGGCTGCAAGCAGGGCTGGGACGTGGCCCTTGATGGATCCGCGTGAGGCCATGTGATGAGGGGGAGGCAGGTAAACGAGGGTGCCCGGGCCTGTCCTCATCTCTCAGGGGCCCAGGGCAGAGCATCTCGATGGCTACAACCCCAGCAGAGGCTCGCGACGTGGCCAGGGGAGGGCAGAGGGGCCTGGACAGGAATCAGGAGTCGAGAGAGGAGTGAACATCATGGATGTTGTGGGAATGTCCAGGCCTAATGGTAGGAGTGCTGTGGTGGCTGAGAGCTGGGAGCATTCTTGGTGGTCCCAGGGCCCTGTAAGGCAGGGCCACCCTTATCCCCATCTGACAGGCAGGGAAACACTCTCAGAGAGGTTTGTAACTTACTCAAAGTCACAGAGCAAATTAGTGGTGACAGTTTGAACCTGGCACAGTCTGACTGTAAGGCGTATGCTCTCTGCTCTGGCCACCTCCCTCTCATCTATCAGTTCCCTTTGCTGGTCCCCACAGAACACTTGCCACTGGAGCAGCCGTGGCCAGAATCTCAGGCGTCAAAAGGGGTCGTGGACCACAGACTCCCTGGGCTTGGAGGCCATCTAGTCCACTTGCCTAGGCCCTCCATGGCAGGGAGGCGCCTGGTCATCTGACACTGCTGGGACCTCTGCTTGAGTCCACCACATCCCAGCAGGGGCAGGTCTCCTGCAGCCACCATGCCAGTGCTCACAGCCCTGTGAGGGGGGAGGTTCTCCATTATATCTAACTTAAGTCCTCGATTCATGGTTGTAAATGGAATCTCTTCACCATCCTCTCTGCAGAACATCCTGCAGATACTTAAAGGAAGACACTTCCTGGGGATGAAGGATCTCAAGTGCCCCCAGCCCTTCCTTCTCACCCAGGTTTCTCTGAGACCCTCTGCTGATGCCCCTTGAGTCTTGCTGAAGCTGTAGACCACTGACTGACTGGAGGACACACTTTAATCAGAGTCAGAACAGCAAAAACATTCTCCTACTTCTTGGTCTTAACAAGAAGCAATGCTTAGACGTTGGCAGTGTGCCTCTTTGGAGCCCCTCCCTGCCTTCTCTCTAGACCTGTGGCACCCGGCCCTCTCGTCCACCTTCCACTTTCAGATCACTTTGCTCTTTTTCTGGGGGAAGGAGCTGATAAACCAGTTCCTCTCATTTCACCTTGTGTATTATTTCTCCCAGAGGATCTATGTTTAGACTGAAAACCTTTGTAATCCAAAGAAATGAACATCTAAAGGTAGAATTTACTAGTCAAGGAAGAATAACAAAATTAATTTTACAAAAAGAATATTCAAAATATTTCAGTATCTGGGAGGGGCACAAACACACCCATGGGTGACAATGGCCCTGTCTACACGCCCAGTGTCTCCCTGTGCTCCCTCTTTTTTGGCACCTTTTTCTACTTCTGTGTCTCCTCCTGTAAGCCTCGCGCCATTTGCTTTCCTCCTTATCTTCATGAAAGCATCCAGGTGAAGCAGAAAGTCAGGAGATGGCCTCCAGTCCCAGCTCAGGCAGCCAACAGTGGGCTGGAGAAACGCATGCCTCACGCTTCTCAAAGGCAAGGGCCCCAGCACTGGAGTAAAGGCATCTGCTCCTCCTCCACCTGAAGTTTCCACACTTCACTGCACCTTCCAGGCGAGTGCTTGGAGCCTGTGCTTGAAGCCTTCTGAGAGCCCATTCCTTCCCCTGAAGTCCCTCCATCCAGGAGAAGCTCTGAATAAGGACTTCTTGTATTACACTGGCTGGAAATGGGCCTCCCACTGGCTTGGAGTCATGGGTTCCAGCCCTCCCATCAGAGGAGGCCAGGCGGGAAGAGCAGGAGTCAGGGACCCATCCCTCCCAGCAGCCACACGCTCTGGAGCACTTGCTGACGCTTTTTCAGGCTTCCATTCCTCATCTGTATAACAGGAAGAATAATCTCCGTCTCGAAGTGGTTATTATGAGGATAAGATGAGCTTATGTTTGTAAAGTGCTGGCATACAGCAGGAGGATGACTAGTGGTAAGCCTTGCACTTCTCTGGTAGGGCCCCTTCGAAGTCCGCACACAGCCGTGACGCCCTCGCCTCCCCTCCACAGAGAAGCGTCCTGTAAAATGATTCCACGTCCTGTCACAGTTCCACTTTCTCCCCGAGAAAAGCATGGAGCAGCCTCACCTGCCCTTTCTACCGCAAAGGGCCCTAAGTGTCAAACATAGTCATAAACACACTCAGTAAGATTGTAGGGTGCTCTACCAGTTAGGTATTCTTCTTTTTTTAGTTTTCTTGTGTGTCTTTCTTCCTATATTTCTCTATATCTCTTGCCACTTCCCCTTCTCTCTTCAATCTTCAGCTACCCATCCATCTCTATCAGTCCTTTCTCTTTCCTCTTCTCTCTCCACTGCTCTCTGCAACAGCTCCACGGGGCTCGCCACATTCCTGCTTGCTGGGGAGCAATGATCTGCATGTAAGATGCTCATTAAAATTACAAGAAAATCTTTTCAGGCCAGTACCTGGGTCCTATGCTAAGCCAATTATGTCCATCTTTAGGCTTCATGTCTGGAGGTTGTTGCTGTTGTCCGTTTGAGAATTTAAAAGAAAAACCACCCAATCCCTAGGATGGCTCTCTGAGAAGAAGGGGGCTGTGGTTCTGGGTCCATGAGGCAGAAGATACCAAAACAAGTTCTATCCTTGACCTCCTAGAGCCACAGGAAGAGGCCATGTGCCCTGGGATCCGCGCATGTAGCTGCAGAGCCTGTAGAGAGCTCTCGCCAGGCTCACCCCAGAGGATGGCTCGTCCTCCCTGGGAAATGGTCACGTGGGGTGCAGGCGTCTGGGCCACGCTGGCTCTCAGCAGGACCACACCAGCAGCAACCCTCAGCTGAAAACAACACAGAAGCAGTGTTCAGTTAGTGACACCACGTGTCAGGGAGGCGCAGGACATCAGAGACCAGGCCTCCCTTCTCACAGCTGTGTGTGGAAGTAGACCTGACTTCCTGTGGGCTTAGATGCCCTAGAAAATTTCAGACAATTCATAAAGAAAGCCTCAAAAAGTAAATAAAGTACTGACTTCCCTACCAACAATATTTCAAGTGTCAATATTTGATGGGAAAAATGAATTAGCTGTATCTCTATTTGCACCTCAAGTTTGCAGAGCATCTCATACAAATTGTACAAAAAGAGCTAGCACATCCCAGCTTCATGTACGTTGGTATTTAACCTTGCTCATGGCCTCAATGAGATCAGCTACATTTCAGGGGAGTAAATCTCCGAGTTCTTTGACCATAGTTTGCGTCATCCCTGAATCCTCAGTTTCTGCCCTCTATCCCTCGATTAGTCCTCATGTCGGTAGAGGCCATTGGCACAACACTGATCTTCACAGATCCCTAACCCTGGGCTTGGGGACTACCGACTACCCTGCATCCCGGCCTGCAGCATTACCTGCCCTGAGCTGAGCTCTGCTCCCCAGAGACGGCAGTGCTTTGAGAGGCTGGGCTGTCCTGGAGGAGCACTGGTGAGAGTCAGCAGGCCTCAGGTCGAGCCCTGGATTCTCCACTTGCTGTGCTTCCTTGAGGCGAGCCCCCTCAATTCTCTGGGCTTCAGTTTCTTCATCTATAAAAGGAGGAGGCGAAGCCAGATGATCTTGGAGGCCTTGTTAGCTTGACTGTCTGTGGTTGGTCATGGGAGGTGCTGGTAACAGGGTTGGAAAGGACCTTATTAGAGGTCAATTTCTCAACCCTCTTGCACCAAACCATCCAGGATATTTGATCACCTCATCTGGTTTCTAAAATGTTCAGGCACATGGGCTTTTTAAAAATCTCATACATTTATTCCTCTAAAATGTCGGTCTCTGTGATCCAACTTCTATGCAGACCTATGACATTGAGAAAAAAACATGACAATTATAATCCACTGACTCAACCTTCCTCCAGCACAGTAACCTAAAGGCTTGTTAAAATCTATTATGTCAGCCCCAGGCATCAAGCCTCTGTGTGTTGAGCTTTGCGACAAGCTCTCCCTGGATAATGGGAGCTTGAGGAGAACTGTAATGGGTGAGTCCTGTGGTCAGGGCAGGGCATGGTGCCATGGACCACACAATAGAGGGTTTGCACCAGAAGGACAGAAGCTGCAGGCAAGGTCCAGGAGGGCAGTTCCAATTCCAGTAGCCAACGAAAAGAAACTGGGGATGCTAGGTCAAAAAGGGCTGTGCAAGTAGCAGATAAGGAAGAGCTGAGGAAGAAAGAGAAAAACAGATTCCAAATGAACAACTGGGCGTAGGGCCTGGATCTTTTCTTGGACTGCACTCCAAGTGGCTGTGGAGGCTTTTTCTCTGGTCCCTGAGGCATTTAAAGGGGAAATGCCAGAGTGGACTCTGGGTACAGCGGGCATAGACTTACTTTTTACTTCTTTCTTTTAATTTTCAGAGAAGAAGCCTCTGTTCTAGATTACAAACCCCATTCTGCCTAGACATCATGAATCTCAGTCCCCAGGTCAACACAGAAGAACTTCCCTCCCCAGGAAAGCCATGTATTTGCCTCACCAGGTACCCGCAACCTCAACCACTGTCAGATACAAAAAAACATTATTCACCCTTTGATCAAAAGTGTTGGGGACTTCAGTGCATTAAAGTGATGCATGAGCCCTGAACACTTTCTGAGCAGCTTTTGCGTTTACAGAAGAATTGAGGAGAAAATATACACAGTTCCCATGTATGACCTCACCCTCCTCACCAGTTTGTCCTATTGCTAACGTCTTATTTTGAAGTGGTACATTTGTTACAAGTGATGGGCCAGCATAAGTGCATTATTATTCACTAAAGTGCATAGCTTGCATTAGGGGTCACTCTGTGTTGCACATTCTATTGGTTTGGACAGATGAATAATGACAGGCATCGACAATTCCAGCGTCATACAGAGTACTGTCACTGCCCTAAAACTCTCCCGTGCTGCACCAACTCATCGCTCCCTCTCTCCCCTCGAGCCTCGGGCAGACACTGATCTTTTGACTGTCTCCAGAGCTGTATCTCCTCCAGAACGTCATGTAGCTGGAATCACACAGATAGAGCCTGTTCAGATTGACTTCTTTCACTTAGTAATATGCATTTACATTTTCTTCCATGTCTTTTCATGACTTGATAGCTCACTTTTTAAATTACTGAATAATATTTCACTGTATGGATGTACAAGAGTTCATTTATCTATTCGCCTATTGAAGGACAAATTGTTTGCCTCCGAGTTTTGGCAATAGTAAATAAAGCTTCTATAAACCTTCGTGTGCAGGTTTTTCTATGGACATAAGTTGTCAACTCATGGGTAAACACCAAGGAACGTGATTGCCTGATGATATTGTTAGAGTATGTTTAGTTTTGAAAGAAACCGCCAAACTGCTAGAGTGGCTGTACCATTTTTTCATTCCCATCAGCAACAATTGAGAGCTCCTTTACCCCACATCCTCTCCAGCATTTAGTAAGAGAGAGAAATCTATGTTTATCTATATCTATATGTATCATCTACCTATCTACTTATCTATCTCCATGAAAAGATTTCTTATGAGGAATTGGCTCATGAGATCATGGAGGCTGACAAACTGGAGACTGAGGAGAACCAATGGTGTGGTTCCAGTCTGAGTGTGGAGGCCTGAGAACCAGAACAGCTGATAATGTATTTCCAGTCTGAAGGCATAGGCTCGAGACCCAGGAAAAGCTGATGGTTCCATTCAAGTCCAAAGGCAAGAAAAAGCCAACATCCCAGTTTGAAGGCACTCAGGCAGGAGGAGATCTCTTTTACTAAAGAGAAGGTCAGCTTTTTTGCTCTATTCAGGCGTCCAGCTGGTTGGATGATGCCCACTTATATTATAGAGGACAGTCTCCTTTACTCATTCCACTGATTTAAATGTTAATCTCATAGAGAAACACACTCACAGAAACATCCTGAATAATATTTGACTGGATAGCTGTGCACCCCATGGCCCAGTCAAGTTGATGTACAAAATTAATTACCACAGTTATCAAATTTGTGGGCATAGAGTTGTTCATAATATTCTTTTATTATCTTTTTAATGTCCAAAAGATCTGTAGTAATGTCCCTTCTTTCATTTCTAATATTAGTAATTTGTATCTTCTCTATTTTTTCTTTGTTAACCTAGATAGAGGTGTACGATTTTATTAATCTTTTCAAAGAAACAGCTTTTGGTTTTGTGGATTTTCTTTATTGATTTCTGATTTCAGTTCCATTGATCTCTGCTCTAATTTTTGTTACTTCTTTTTTTCTGCTTACTTCGGTTTTAATTTTGTCTTCTTGTTCTAGTTTCCTAAGGTGAAAGCCCTGATTATTGATTTAGATCTTTCTTCTTTTCTCATATATGCATTCGATGCTAAAATTTTCCCTCTGGGCGTTGATTTTGATGCATCCCACATATTTTAATAAACTGTATTTTAATTTTTATTTTGTTTGAAATAATTAAAAATTTTTCTTGAGACTTCTTCATGGACCCATGTGTCACTTAGAAGTGTCTTGTTTAATTTCCAAGTATTTGGGGATTTTCCAACTATCTTTCTGTTACTAATTTCTAGTCTAATTTACTTTTATTGTGGTCTGAGAGCATATTTTGTGCCATTTCTATTCTTTTAAATGTGTTAAGCTGTGTTTTATGGCCCACAGTATGGTCTATCTTGGTGAAGGTTCCATGTGAGTTTGAGAAGAATGTGTGTTCTGCTGTTGTTGGATGAAGTGCTCCATAAATGTCAATTAAGTCCAGTTAATTGATGATGGTGTTCAGTTCAAAAATATCCTTAATGATTTTTTACCCGCTGGATCCTGCTTGCCTGCTTGGTGATGAAGTCTCCAACCCTAAGAGTGGATTCATCTATTTCTTCTTGTAGTTCTATCAGTTTTTGTCTCAGGTACTTTGTTAGGCACATGCACATTAAGGATGGTTATGACTTCTTGGACAATTGACTCCTTTGTCGTATGTAATACCTCTCTTAATCTCTGACCATTTTCCTTGCTTTGGCATTTGTTCTGTCTGAAATTAATACAGCTACTTCTTCTTTCTTTTGATTAGCATTAGTATGGTACATCTTTCTCCATCTTTTTACAGTTAGTCTACCTATATCCTTATATTTAAAGTGGGTTTCTTGTAGACAACCTATACTTGGGTTTTGTTATTTTATCCTTTCCAATAATCTTTGTCTTTTAATTGGTGGATTTAGATCATTGATATTTAAAATGATTATTGATATGGTTGTATTAATATTATCATATTTCTTCCTCTATCTGTTGCCTTTGTTCTTTGTTTCTTTTTCTTTTTGTCTTCCACTCTTTTTCTGCCTCGTCTCATTTTAATTGAATATTTTGTATGACTCCATTTTTTTCTCCTCTCAGCATATCAATTAGACTTTGTTTTTTAGTATTTTTAGTGGTTGTCCTTTAGTTTGTAATATACATTTTCAACCAATCCAAGCCCTCTCTCAAGTGACACTATACTGCTTCACAAGTAATGCAAGTGCCTTATAATAGAGTGCTCCCAGTTCCCTTCACCCCCCCCCACATCCCTTATAGTATCATTGTCATTCGTTTCACTCATCCATAATCTATAATCATCTAGTACACTGTTGCTAGTATTATCTTGAACAAACTGTTATCTGTTACATTAATTAAGAATAGAAAATTAAAAGATTTTCTTTTGCCTTCATTTATTTCTTCTCTAATACTCTTGTTTAATTATATAGATCTGATTTCCTGACCTATATCATTTTCCTTCTTTCTGAAGAATTACATTTGAGGCAGTCTACTGATGACAAATTCTCTCAGTTTTTTCTGAGAAAGTATTTCTCCTTCAATTTTGAAGGTTAATTTCACTGGATACAGAATTATACATTGGTTGTTCTTCTCTTCCACCACTTTAGATCTTTCACTCCACTCCTTGCTTGCGTGGTTTCTCGAGAGGAGTCTGATGTTATTCTTGCCCTTGTGCCTCTATAAGCAAAGTGTTTTTTCTTTTGGCTTCATTCAAGATTTTGTCTTTGTCTTTGATTTTTGAAGTTTGAATATGATTTACCTGCATGTCAATTTATATATATATAGCCTGCTTGGTGTTCCCTGGGCTTTCTGGATCTGGAGTTTGATGTCTTTCTTTAATTTGCGGAAATTATCAGTCATTATTTCTGTGGGTGTTTCTTCTGTCCTTTTCTCTCTTTCTTCTCCCTCTAGTGTTACCACTGCATGTATGTTATGCCTTTTGTAACTGTCCCACAGTTCTTGGATATTCTGTTCTATGTTTTTCTTTCTTTCTTCTCTCTGCATTTCAGTTTTGGACGTTTCTGTTAACATTTCTTCCAGTCCACTGATTCCTTCCTCAGCCGTGTCCAGTCTGTTGGTGAGCCCGTCAAAGACATTCTTCATTTCTCTTACAGTGTTTTTATCTCTAGCATTTCCTTTGGATTCTTGCTTAGATTTTCCATCTCTCTGTTTACATGACCCATCCGTTCTTGCTGTTGTCCAAAGTTTTTATTAGAACTCTTAGCATGTTAATCACAGTTGCTTAAAGTCCTGGTCTGATAATTCTGGTGTCTCTGCTATATCCAAGTCTTGTTCTGGTGCCATTTTCTGTCCTCAAACTGTGTTTTTTGTGTCTAGGATGCCTTATAATTCTTTGTTAAATGCTAGATGTGATGTATTAGGTAAGAGGAACTGAGACACATAGGCCTTTCGAGTGAGGTTTTATGTTCCTCTGGCCAGAGGTCAAACAGCGTCACTGTTTGCTGTCACTGTAGCTGTCAGAAGCTAAGATTTCCTCTGGTGTCTTTGTTTTAATCCCCCTATTTTCTCTGGATTTCCCTAGAAACCGCTTCTTAAATAGAATCTGAATCTCGCCGTTCTTTTAGCTGCATTCCCTGTTATTCTACAGGAGCTTTATTGAGGTGGTGGTAAGATACAGGCAGCGGAAGCCTTCTGCAGTCCTATGAGTAGGTCTCTGTCTTTCGGTGAACTTGTGTCTCTGGGCTGCGACCTTCATAAGTGCTTCCTGGTTTTGTTGTGTTTATTCACCTTAGATGAGACAGGGAGGTCAGAGGGTCTGGAGTTGGGTATTTTTCTACCCCACGTGGAAGGCTGGACAGGGCTGGAGCTGGATCTTCCCCTTTCTTAGGTCAGTTATGCTGTGGTAAAACTTCAGTGGGTTAGGATCTGGTAAAATAGTTTCTACTTAGGGAAGAACAAGATGCTCTGTGTGTTTCACAATGGCCACTTTTCCCCTCTCCTTGCCGGAAACATGAGGGGGTTGTTGTCCCATCTTCACTGTGAGAATCTGGTGGGGCTCCTGGAGGTAAAACTCACAAAAGTGTATCAGTTCCTCTGAGACTGGGACCCTGGAGTCTTTCAATGTCCACACTGAGCCTCCAACAATCTGTCAATCGCCCTTTAGGTTCTGCTGCTCTGGGACTGGTTCCTGTAGAGCTTCCTGCCCATGGATTTCTGCTCCAGTGAGATGTGATTCTCTGCATCAGCCTGTCTGGCTCTAGGGCCGTAGTCTGCCCTGTGATCTCAATTCTTTGAAGAATCTTAGAACAGTGGTTGATTTTCAGTTTGTTCAATTTTTTCTTGTTTTAAGGATAGAAGTTATAATTTCCAAGCTTCTTACTTGCCAGGTAAGAAACCAAAAGTCCTTTGGCAATTTTTTTAATTTTAGGATAGTTTTAGATATACAGAAAACTTGTGAAGAGAGTACAGAGAGTTCCTATATACCCCACACCCAGTTTTTCCTATTGTTAATATCTTATATTATAAATTTATCAATAATATTCCTATTGTAACATCTTAAATTATACACGATATTTGTCACAGCTAATGGCCTGACATTGATGCGTTATTATTATCATTAACTAAAGTTTACAGTTCATTCATTTTTGTCTTTACTTTTTCCCCAATGTTCTTTTCCTATTCCAGGATTCCATCTATAATACCTCATTACATTTTATCATCACATCTCCTTAAGCTCCTCTTGGCCATGATGGTTTCCCAGACTTCCCTTGTTTTTCATTATCCTGACAGTTTTGAAGAGTAAGATTCAGGTATTTTGTAAAATGACCCTCAACTGGGGTTTGTCGGATGTTTTCCTAATGATTAGACTGGGGTAATGGGTCTTTGGGAGGAAGACCACAGAAGTAAAGTGCCATGCTCATCACATTGTGGCAAGTATACATACTATCAACATAGCTCGTCACTGTTGATGTTAACTAGATGAGGCAGGGTTGGTCAAGTTTCTCCACTGTCAAGTGTTATCCCTCTTTCCCTCCTTGGAAGGAAGTTGGTATTTGGCAAGACTGTTTCAACTCAGGATTCTCATTCCCCTACAGGAGAAGGCACACCAGCAGTCCACATGCTCTCATTCACCCTCTCATTCACTCCTTCATTCATTCAGGAATCACTTATCTGGTGTCCACTACATGCCTTACCCCATGAAAGGCCCTGGATATCAAGTGCAGAACAAAGCAGACCAGGTTCTTGTCCTCAGGAAGCTTATAGTCTAGCAGAAAGAGAGACAGTAACAAGCAAACACAGAGTAAACTCAAATCACAGTGGTCATGAAAGCAGGAGAGTGTGGAAGAAATCAAGGGGCCAAAGTTAGATGAGGTTGGGCAGGAAAACCTGTCTGCATCCAGAGTGCCAGGGATGTCAGCAGGCGAGGGGGCAGAGGCTGAGAGCTGTGCTCAGCCCGGGGACCAGCATGTGCAAAGGTCCAAGTTTGGGAGATGACGAGTAGCTAATCCAGTGCCGTTCTCATTGACTTTTTTCATCAGACTTCTCCACTCCAGGTCAGACACTGTGTCTTCTCCTCTGTATGCCTTACTCACTACAGGCAGACGGACACAGTCAGGGCCATTGTGGAGGTTTGTACAGTTTGTTTGGGAGCCAACAAACCATCCTTTGTACCTGTTTTCTGCATCACTGAAGAGGTCATGTTTAGGAAGACAAGGGAGGGAGGGCCTCACAGACAGAGGGAAAAGGTGCCAGCAGTCAGCAAGGACACAGGCACTGCCAATGAGGCAGATGAAACAGGGCCCAGGAGCAGGGACCACAAAAGCCAGTGGGAAGATGCTCTCAGGGAAGTCAGTCAGATTTCAGACTCCCGAGCTCACCATTCAGCCTCTTAGCATTTAGTGGAGCTGCATCTTCCAGAGCGAGGACCAGCAGATGTTCTCTGGATATTCTGACCTTCCAGGCACATGGTTCTTGCAAGTGGTGACACACTCACCCCTGGCTAGCTGTTCCTATTCCTGCAGGCCTGCCCCTGGTGTGCGGAACACGGGATCCAGAGCAGCCCTGGGTGGGCGGGAGAGATGCAAAGAGAAGGGAGAGGAGTGCAGACTTTCCAGCAGCTGAGTCTTCCGTAATAAAGCCAGCCTCCCTCCAGTGGGGACTGAATGCGGTGTGTGGGCCTCTGCTTTGCTCACAGTGCAGTTAGTAGGCAGAGGGAGGCAGACAGAGGATTTCTAGCACCCAGGCCTCAGGCTCCTCTCAGGCCCCTAGGCGCCAAGCCCACTGATGCTCTTTTTGCAACTTCTCACTCTCCTGACCACCACGGCCTCTTTGCAGTGCTCCTTTCTGCAGAGGTATACACACATGTGGTCACACACACAGGCACGCACTCACACACAGACACTTGCATGCACACATTCATAAATACATGCACATCAAAACTCCCCTCACCCCATGTGGAGCCTGCCTTCTTTACACCCGTGGCCTGCAGTTGCCCTCTATTGCCTGCCTCCTGTGTGTCAGCAGTGGCAATTCTGAGATTGATGTCACTGTCTGCATTTTACAAATGAGGACACACTCAGAGTGATCACATGATTTAGGCAAGAGAATGGAAGGACTGCAAAGGGGAGCAGGTCCATCTGCCTCCTAAAACCCGTATTCTTCCTATTACACGCACATGCTCCCTCAAGGCAGCAAGAAAACGACTAGGAAAAGGGTACATTTCTCCTAGAGAAAAGAGGATCGGGTTGGAGGAAAATAGTGCTCCCACTGCACCAGGTCACAGTGTGACAGCACAACAGTGTATGACCCAGAGCAAGATGGCTGTCCCGTGGGATAGCAGTGCAAGAGTCCAGCACAAGCTTGCCAAGTCCTTGGGCTGGGACTGCCTGCACCCAGGTCCTAGCTTCACCACGTATCTGCTGTGTGGCTGGGCAAACTGCTTAATGTCTCTCTGTCTACCCCGTGGGGTGCTCATGAGAACTGGAAGAATTCATGCCCGTCAAGCCCTGATGCAGTGCCTGGCACAGGGGAAGTGCTGGGTGAGTACTGGCTCTCAGTTACGATCACATGTCCCCAGTCATCCACCCAGGGAGCTCCCGAGGCAGCTCTCCATGCCCAGATGGTGCCACCCACGGGGCCCTCCCAGTCTAGGTGGCAGCCAGCTCTGCACCCGCCATCTCCAAGCTGTTGGCACTTCCTGACTGCCAGCACAGCCCGTCCTGAGCACCAGACTCGAGACCTACTGCTCGGCAGGCTTTCTGGTTCTATGATGGACACACAGGAAGGAAGGAATGAGTGCAGAGGGCCTGCCTGCTCCGGATGCTCCCAGCCTCACTGTGAGCAGACAGACCTTCTCACTGGCTCTCCTTTACAGGGAAGGGTGCTTGGACTAAGTGATTTGATCAGAATTATGCAGCAAGAAAGAGTGAAAGTGGGGCCGGCCTCACAGCCTAGTGGTTAAGTTAGGTGCACTCTGCTTCACGGCCTGGGTTTCGTTCCTGGGCACAGACCTACACCACTTGTCAGAGGCCATGTTGTGGCGCCGACCCACATACAAAATAGAGGAAGATTGGCACAGATGTTAGCTCAGGGCCAATTTTCTCAGGGAAAAAAAAAAGAGTCAAAGTGTAGACTGCAGCCTCTGAGACTGAGGGGAATGTGAGGCAGTCACACCCTAGCTTTGGAGGCAGATGGGCTTTACTAGCTGTGTTGCCTAAAGCAAGCCCATTAGCCTCAGTTTCCACATCTGTAAACTGGGGTAATGATGCCCCATGAATCTATTTTGAAGACAGAACGAGGCCGTGAATATGAGGCGCTTGCAGCTAGGAGGACTCAGCAGCAGAACCACCAGCAGCACTAACGTGCAGGCTGATGGTTGGGGTCCTTGCTGACCTGACCCCAACAGAGAGAAGCATTCGAACCTGTGTTTGCTTGGCTCCTCTTTAAGATCATAGCTCCTTCACCCTGCCTCGCTCCCTCCTCCTCCCTCCAGCAAACTTCCATTGTATATGAAGTCCCCGTCCAGCAGAAGGGCTATAATTAATTTGTGCAGGGGCCATAATAGATTCCAATGCAAACTGTCTCATTGCCTCCAGCTGTGCTCTGACTGCCGTTTGCTGCAGGCGTAGTTCCGTGATCGCTGTGGGACGTGGCCTCCTGCAGCAGGCCCTTCCCCAGCTCCTGGGAAGAGAAGCAAGAGAAGGGAGAATGGAGGCTCGGGCTCTCTGCCCCTGGAGATGCCCGGAAGGCTCTCCATGCCCCACCCAGAAAGGAAGGAGCACGCACCTGGTAGCTAGACCTGGCGTGGAATCTCAGCTCCTCCTCATAATTGCTGTGTGACCAACGACAGTCACCCAACCACTCTGAGCCTCAGCTTTCTCATTTATAAAAATGGAACAATACAATAAAATATATTCCCTTAGGGTATTTGTGAGGATTAAATCAGACAAACTTTTATAAAACATTCACAACAATATTAGGCACTCACCATGTACTTCATAATAACAACTACCAATACCAGCTAATAAATCATGAGCATTTACTGTGTGCCAGGCGCTCTGTTGGCTCTCTCCATCCTCACGACACCCTGTGAAGTTGGTCCCTTGGTGACTCCCTGAGCATCACGGGAAGAGGCTAACCTAATAATGTGCCCTTCTTTTTTTTTTTTTTTTCCCTTGAGGAAGAGATTAGCCCTGAGCTAACTGCTGCCCATCCTCCTCTTTTTGCTGGGGAAGACTGGCCCTGAGCTAACATCTGTGCCCATCTTCCTCTACTTCATATGTGGGACGCCACATATGAAGTAGCATGGCGTGCCAAGTTGTGCCATGTCCACACCCGGGATCCGAACCGGCGAACCTCCGGCCACCGAAGCAGAACGTGGGAACTTAACCACTTTACCACTCAGCTGGCCCCAAGTGTGCCTTCTTTAAGAAGGGCCTGTCCAGTGGGGCCAGTGGAAGGCCGGCCAGCGCCACTCCTGGGGAGGAGGCCCTGCCTGGACTCACAGCCAGGGCGACACCTGGCTGCTGCCCTGCTAGGTCTTTTCAGGGGGCAGAGAGGGGAGAGAACAGGTGGTCCACTTCCAAGGAGATTCCCATCACTCCCAGATTGCAAGGATCTCAGGAGCGAGCAACTCAGAAGTGGAGATGGCACATCGAGATTATCAACTCGGAAGATGGAGAAAAGGGGAGCTGGGACTGCCTGCTAGGAGGGAGCCAAGCAGAGCAAGGATCCGGGAGCAAAGAGCCTGAAACAGCTTGTTGGCCCTGGAGACAGATCAGAGAAACAGGTTCCCTGAGACGCTGAGAGGGCCACATCCTTTCTGACCAACTCACAGGACCACCCTAGGCTCCACACAGGACTCTCCCACACACTTAGCACACTCACTTTCTCTGAACATTTTGCACTGCTACCCACTCCCCAAACAGGACACCCGACTGCCGAGCCATTTGGTCTTGGTGTCACAAGGCATGAAGGTACGAGTGCCCTTGAGCACACAGCGCCTTGTGGGCCCTGCCAGGCGCCCGCAGCGCTGGAGCCGAGGGCCCGCATCCTCCAGTCCTCGTCTTCGGGGACCTCGTGCTTCTGAACCCATTTCTCCCCAACCCTGATTTAGGTGTCTGCAGAGTGCCCACATGTTCCTGATGGTTTACAACATATTTTTCTTGTAATTTGGCTATTGCCCGTGTCCAGTAAAATGTCAGATTTGGAGTTATGGGCTTTTAAAAATCTTTCTAAACTCCTGTTTAAAGCCTGTGTTTAAGCCTGTGATAGTGTTTGCAACACAGCGGGTTTTCAAAAAGTAGGTGTTGAATGAAGGAGTGAGCAAAGTAAAATACACTGTCCTTCTCTTCTACTTTGTCTACAACGAACCAGGTAGAAAGCCACCCAGGGATGTGCAATACACATGTGTACACTTGTACCAAAACATGTGCACACATATGTGTGGTGTATGGGGAGGGGGAACCCCAGCAAGAAGAAACCTACCCTTTTGCTCAGGAAGCCACGTTCCAGGAGAAAAGTGAGGCCACAAGCTAAAAAGAGAAAACGTCAGACAAACAAACTGATCTTTAGAACTGATGCCGTCCAGCACCGGGGAGCTGGGTGTCTGGATGCAGAGAGACTGGGTTGGTCAAGAGCTTCCTTGACACCCCACAAGGCAGGCCCTGTGTCCCTACAGCATGGAGGGGCTGCAGCTGCCACCAGGCCGAGTTTGACCCAGAAAGTGAGCACAGCCAGCCTGCCAGTGAGCGAAGGGCTCAGCCCCATAGGAACGGGGCCCTCAGTCCGAGCCGCCCTACAGGAGGTCAGCGTCTCCTCACACACTTTCCCAGTGGAGCACAGTGATGTTCCTCTAGCTGGTCACTGAGGTCACTGAGGTCACAGAACCAGGTGTTGATGGGAACAAGAGTGCCCAAACCTTAGCTTTGGAAGTCCTGAACTTGCCGCGGGGTTTGCTGCCGAACCGTGGACGAAGTGCACTAACGTCTCAGAGCCCCAGTTTCCCCATGGGTGACCTCATGACTCAGTTTGCAGAGGACCATCAGGGTGGCCAGCAGACTGATTAGTCACACCTCCTTTCACTTCAGAAGAGTCTCAGTTTGGATAATAAATGATACTGTGACTCTAATAAAGTTTGCTAAAGGTTTTGTAAGGATTAAGAGACTTGACACGTGTGATAGTGGCCAGACAGTGTCTGGTACAGGAATCCCAGTGAGCGCTCATGGGAGCAGTTAAATACCAAATCCCCTGCACCCTGCCTGCCTGAGCCCCTGGGGCCCGGTCCCACTGCTATCTCTGACCACTGTCTCCCTCCAACCCTCCCCTGTGGGATCTGCTGCTTTCACCTCCTCCCACTACCCCCTGGCTGCCTGTCCCGAGCTCAGTGATTCCTGGGCCGCTGAGGGCTCTGTGGAGAGAGTGTTGCCCTGCCCGGGGGCCACAGCTCCCCGCGGTGGGTGGATGCTCTCCTGTCCTGACCACACAGGTAATGGACGAGCAAGGCCACTTAGGGAAGCGTTCCCTCATCTCACCCTGGCACAGGTTCCCTCTTCCTCTTCTTGAAAAATGGGCAGCTGGCAGACATAGGAGCCGCGACCACTCTTGAGAGCCTTCACCAGGATCGATGGATGGAATTCCTGCTCTTCGCAATGAGATCCTCTCCCTGGACTCACCTGCCCCCCGCAAGGAAGCAGGACAGCAGAGGCTGGAAGGAAGCTTCTGTAGGAACATCTGCCTCTACAGAGGAGGAAAGAGCCTTTCAGAGAGGGAGGGGCTGCAAGGTCACAGAGCTCCACCCCGTGTCTCCCCATGCTGCCGGCGAGCTGGGTGAGAACATGAGCAGTGTGAGGGGCAGCAGGAGGAGCAGAGCCAAGCGTGCAGACAGGAGACTGGACCCATAGGGAGGGAGCATCTGCAAGGCCCTGCTCTGTTAAGGCTCACCAGCAGCCTGCAACCCTCTACCCTGTCCGGGTAGGACCTCTGCCCACAGACCCTGGTGCTGGAAGCTGGACCATACTGCCCACCAGATTCTGTCCTGACACTGCCCTTTGTGACCACGCACAAGGGGCTGCCAGATTAGAAGAAAACAGAAAACCAGGACACCCTGCAGTGTTAAGGACATATCTATACTAAAAACGTGTGTTGTTACCTGAAATGTACCTTTAACTGGAGGTCCTGTGTTTTGTCTGGTAGCTCTGCATGCACAAGGCCTTCTCTGCTCAGAGCTCAGAGTATAAGCAGGTGTCGCCAGTGAGATCTGCCCATGGGGCGTGGGGCCCAGGTTCATGACCTCAAAGCCTAGAAGAGGCCTCAACAGACAAGAGCAGGCAAGCCCCCATGCAGCTCGAGGAAAGGGTCCCCCAAAGCTCTGGGCTGGCTATGTGTATAGCTCAGAGCCAAGCATCTGCTAGACACAGAAGGGACCTCAGGAAGAAGTAAGGACTGTGCCTCGGGAGCTGTGCTAGAGCGCACGGTGCTCCCGCGCCCTGAGACTGGCTCTGTGCTGCAGGCCTCTGTGGAGGATGACAAAGCAGATAGGGCAGACGAGCCTGGCCCTGACTAGCCACACGACTCACCTTCACAGGACCCTGGGCAAACCATGGAACCCTCTCAGCATCACACCTGGGCGCACTGTCCATGCACAGACTGCACAAGTTGTTCAGTGCCCGAGAGGTGCTCAATAAAAGTCGCTGAACGCCCGAGTGGACTCAGCCGTGACATAGGGTCTCTTTGATTTCTTCCCTCTGAACACTCACATCTCCCGCCAGTCTTGTTAATTCTCCCCGCTCTCTCGTCCCTCTCCTATTAGCTGACCACGAGACTTTCTCTAGCTGCCCTCCATGTCTCTCACCTTCCCCATGAAAGTTGTCACCTGCATTTCTGGGTGCTGTGATCTGGGGGATGTCCTTTAACCTGTCTTCCATGTCACTCATTATGTCCTTCACTGCATTCGCCAGCTGTTTAGGCTGCCCACTAGATTTTGTTTTTAACACATCCACGTTAATTTTCAGAAGTTCATTTTTTCAAACCTTCTTGTTCTTTTATCATAATGTCTTGTTCCTATTTTATGGTTTGTATGCCTTCTATCACTAATAATTTTATAGACTCTTTCATATTGTTGTATTACCCTTGGTGCTTAGGGTTTCCAGTACTCCTGGTTCTTGGGCCGCTGAGTCTAGCTCATAAGAGAATGCATTAAATACGTCTGACATTGTTATTGTGAACTTACAATCAGCAAGGACTTTTTTCTCAATGAAAATCCTCTATGACCTAAGTCTTTTTTTAGCTTCTTCCTGGAACCTTAGGGTATCACAGACCTAGGATCAATTTCATATTCATTGCTGAGCTTGGGAATCCTGGCCCGCTTGGGAACCGTCAACTCCGAGTCCAAGCAAACCCACGACAGAGGCTCAGGCACCAACAGTGCACCTGGGACTCCTCCCCTGAACCACAGGCGGAGCTGCTCTCCGCACTGCTCCCTGCCCTCCAGTGACAGCGCTTACCTGTGAGGGCGCCTCGCCTGCGGAGGCTCTAGTCCTCCTCTCCTCCCATGTGTGCTTAGAGCCCAAAGCCTTCCACACATGTGCACACGCACACATGCCTGTACACGTGTGCAAGTGCACACACACATGCACCCACTTACACACACATGTGCACATGCTACGTGTATGTGTGCACACACAAGCACGGGCACAGGTCGCTGCAGTGTTACCTCATACTCTCGCAGGGCTGGCTTCTAGCGCCTTCGCACCACTGGCACCTGGGGGTTCTCGTTTCTTTCTGTGTCTTCACCTACACCTTTAAAGCACATGTGCATGTGCTCAGCTTTGATTCAACAATTCGGCAACATTCTGTTTGTATGGGAGGGACCTGGCTCTTGCCTCACCTGCTGTGGTGTCAGCACCAGAAGCCACTCTGTGTCCTGTGTGTGTGATATACTCATTGTCCCTTTCAGAAAGTCACCAGAGCAGGGCTTTGACTTACCGCGGTCCCCAGGACACTCTGAGGAACACTGAAATCTGATTACAATCTGATGGACACTGACGAGACACTTGGGCCCAGACCTCCACCATCCTGGAAGAGGGTAGAGACAAGATCCATGGGACGGCTCGGCCCTGGCACCTCTGGCACTCCAGCTGTGGCCTGAGCCCTGGATCCCTGCATCGGGCCTGGCAGATCCAAGACTCACAGCCAAGACAGAGGGACAGGTAGGCACAGCCCAGCCCCCCAAGACGCTGAGGGGGCAAGACCTCCTAGGCCAGGGATTCTGCCTACGACATTGTGGCCTTAAAGTAGGGGCTTCCAGTACTCCCTTGGGCTCCCTGCCAACTCTGCCCCAGACGCACAGGCAGGCCACTCACTGGAGCTGGCCTTCCTGTGCTCGCATTGTGTTCTCTGCCCAGCCTACACTGCAGGAGGACATGACTGGAGGAGCTTGAGGCTGCCTGCAACCCTCCCCCTTTGGCCCTGGGGTCCAGAAATATGAAAAGTGCTTCACCACAAGCAGAGCTGGCCATCAGACAAAGCCGGATGGCATGTGAAACCCAGCAGTGCCCCCACTGAGACATCTTTGCAGCCCAGAGCCTCAGGGACCAAACCCATCCCCTCCCAGGTGGCAGGGAGGGCCGGCTGAGAGGAGGGTAGAGTCCTCCGGAGGAGGCCGCCCTGAAGGTCATCCTCTCAATGTCCTGCTCCTTAGTTCCCCAGTTAGCCCCTGAGTCAGTCCAGCTGCGTCCAGGGAACAGTCACCTCCTCAGCCCCCACCACACAGGAGCCAGCAAGTACTCTCCAACTTCCTGCCCCTCGCTTCCCAGTGAAGATATCCTGAAAGACATGAAGGCAGCACCAGCTCCCTGCTGCCCCTGCCTGGGGCTACGTCCACTGCCCTACCCAGAGCAATCCCTGGGGCTGCCTGGAGGGCGCTGTGCTCAGCATTGCCCCCACAATGTACCCATGCGCTGCCCAAGCCCGGTCTGTGGTTCCTTCACAGGAGAGCAAGCCTGCCGGCCATCTTCCTTCCCTCCACTCCTGTGTCCATTCACTCATGGTTCGCTCACCGCTTACCCACGTAGTCAGCAAACTCTTTGAAGACCTCTCAGCGCCAGGCACCGCACTGGGCACTAGGGACACGGCGACATGTCACAGTCCCAGCTGTGAAAGGCTGCAGTTCAGTGGGAAAACCGGGCATGTGAACAGACAGTCCACACAAAGTTTTTATAAACATCTGCAAAAGTGGCACAAGACAGAGAGGGCAGCCGCAGAGCATCTGGGCTGGGACAGCTTGAAGAGCACCTCAGGGTCAGTAGGACTCAGCAGAGGGGGCAAGAGGGAGGGCTCACAGCCCCAAGGGGACTTGAATGAGTACTGCCTGTTTCTCAGAGCAGGGCTGGGAGGGGAAGGGTCTTCTTCACCAGCCAAGGGGGGAGGGTCTTGATCCTGAGAGAAATGGGGTCACAGAGGGGCTTCAAGCAGGGTGTTTGCATGATCAGATCTGGGTGTCCGCAGGGTCGCTCTCGTGCGAGTGTGAGGAGCTGGGGTGGCTGGAGGGGAAGACTGTTGGAGGCTGTGGGATTTGTCCTGGGAGGTGTAGTGAGGACCCAAACCAAGGCAGTGGCCACGGGGATGAGAACAAGAAGTAAACCTGAGGTCACAAGGCAGCAGAATCTGTAGGACTTCCTGACTCTTGGGCACAAGTGAGGGAGAAGCAGGAGGCAAGGATCGCCCTTGGGTTCTGGCTTGTCACTTGGGGGTGGATGAGGAGGAGAGGCCCAGGGCCAGCTTCTTCTAGGCAGCAGCCTGAACCACCTCAGGAAGTCTGATGGAGGAGGGCCCACTCACTTGGACTCCTCCCACGTTGGCACTTCCTCACCCTTCCTCCCACAGGCATGGGTGTAATTCCAGGACAGGACGAAACAGGCTCCCTCTGCGGACCCCACTCCCCTGCAGCCCCTGGGAAGGGAGGAAGGATGCAGGGCGCAAGGCTCCTCCACTATGACTTCTCTCTGGGGACTCCAGCTCCCCCAAAGCCAATTGCATTATTTTAAACTAACTTAAAGTTGGCCCAGAATAGAGACAGGTCTCTCCTGCTGATTCTCACCCTCTTCTCCTGTGGCATCTTCCCCGTTTGCTTAGTGGAAGAGGCACAGCACTTCACGCAGAGAATCGGTATCATTCACAGCCCCACATGAATGGCCTAGCTTCCCCTCTGCCCAGCGACCCAGGGAAGGCAGCCATTCACACTTCTCTCGACCTCCCCAGTTCTCAAAGAGAGCATAGTACATTCATTTCTGATGCTATTTGGGGGAGAAATCAAAGTTATTTGCTTTCTTTGGCTGAATCACTCTGAGTTAGACAGTCCTGCAGTTCTCAGGGAAGCTAATCGGCAGAGGGAATGACCTGTTCCCTAAAAGCAAGCAGCATCTCAGGTGGCTGGATATTGAAGGGCCGGAGCCCTCAGGCGGGGGAAGAAGGAAGGGAGGCGGACTAGAGGAATTGGTTACTATGGAGATGTTTCCCCAGCAAATGGAGTAGTTGGGGCTGTCAGTTGATGCTAGCCTTGAAGGATTTCACCATGAGAGAGAAAGAAAAACAAGCACAGATACAGATATCCGATGTGAAGTCTGGCCTTTGTCTGGGAGGCTGAGGAGGATGGACACATCAGAAAAGAAACCATGGCCCCATGGGGAGGGAGGAGGGAGAGAAGGAGGGGAGGGGGAAGGAGGCAGGGAGGGAGGTAAGGAAAGGATGTGAAGAAGAGAGGGAGGGGACAGGCAGGCAGCATTTCCTGAGTGCCTGTTAAGTGCCACAATCTGAGATCTGAGCACATTTTCTCTCATTTGGCCCTCACCAAACCCCAGTGTAGAAGGTGGCATTAGTTCCCCTTTTACAGATGAGGATACTGAGGTTTGAAGACCTTGAAGGACTCATCCAGAGTCTCAGATCTGTAAACAATGGGGCTGGGGTTGGAATGCAGATTTTCCTGACTCGTAAATCCACGCTCTTTCTCCAACTGTGTGATCCTGCTGAGCCCCTCCTGTGACCCAGCTCTCTGGGAGGCAGAAGTACCAGGCTCCAAGACAAGGCAAGCAGCAGAAACCCTTTCCTGGTTGTGCTCCTGTGCAAACCCCAACCACCTCCCATGTGGTTCTCCCTGGAGTTGGGATCCTTGGGGTCTGCCCCCTACTACCTTCTGGGACAGCCATCATTGCTCTTCCCCCACTGCCCAGCCTGGGCGTCCCTGCCTCTCTCATTGACCTTCTGCCTTGGTCTTGCTTCTCCTGGCCTCACTCTCTTCTGTAGACCTGAATCTCGCCTTCTCTGAAGAGCTCGCACGTCCACCTCTAGGGACCCTCCCTGAACACCGTGCCCACAGCAATCTGGCTCGTGGGGAAGAGCTCTGGGTGTTTGGCTCATTTCCCAGAGCTTCTGCTAAGGACACCGAGAGCAAGGAGACCAGGCGTTCACATGGAAAGGACCCAGAGAGACCAGCCAGTGGGGGTGGGGCTCCACACAGCAACAGCCAGGCTGTGTGTGCTGTGTGTGCAGAGGCCCCTCCTCACTCCACGGGAAGGGGCTCACACTTGCCCAGGACCCCCCTCTCTGAGTCTGGAGCTATAGGCTCCAGGGCTCATGGGCCTTCCCTTGCCTTGCTTCTGCGTCCTGGTTAAAACTTTTAAGGCAATCGGTGCCCACAGAGTATCAGGACAAGGATAAATAAGTAATTAGTGCTATTTTTTCCAGATGTAAGAAAGGCTGCTCTGGGCTCCCCAAGGACTGGCGGTGAGAAGGTACTGGAGCAGCCCCAGAGGCAGACAAGGATAAAACTCCTTTTAGATGCACTGTGGCACCTATCAAAGCATTTGTCTCATACTTGGAATTCAACTTCTGATCTGGACTCAGGACCTGAGATTTGGGAACTCTGGTTTCAAGGGACAGAAACTTAAGCTACAGAGTGCCCATAAATTCTAAAAAGATAGGAAATTATATGCAATAAATGACTTTCTGTTATTACATTACAATGATGTAACATAATTACCGCATGATCTAGTGGATGACATTACATGGTACATTCTATGCATTTTTCACTAGCAACATAGAGTACAATGTGTGGGACCAAATCGTGTGAGCACAGTGCACTAGTGCGACACCTCCACCAACCGCTGCACTTGCATCTATGAGGTGCTGCCTCACAGGATTTGTGTCTTTGATTTTCAAAAGTAAACCTGTACCTTTAGCAGACCCCAGAAGAAATCCTCAAGAGGTTTCAGATCTAGTGGATTTCCAGCCTTCTCCTCCCAGCTACCCTGTCCAATACGGTCTGGGAAATTGTAATCCACCAGCCCCTCACCACTCTGTCATAATGGATGACACACCGTCCTGTTGGAAACATTTTGAGTGACCTCTCCCTAATCTGCCAGGTGCAGGAGGGGTATTAATTAATTTAACATGGTCACCTAACATGGTCAAGTACAGCAAGTAGACATCTATGTTTCCAGAATTGATGGTCAACGTAAGCCTTAGTCAGCTCAGGCTGCTATAACAAAGTACCATAGACTAGGTGGCTTAAACAATAGACATGGTCTCTCACAGTTTTGGAGGCTGAAAGTCTGAGATCAGGATGCCCAGCATGGCGAGGTTCTGGTGAGGGCTGTCCTCCCGGCTTGCAGACAGCCGTCTTCTGTCTGTGTCCTCACGTCACGTGATGGAGAGACTGCAGCAATCTCTCTGGTCTCTTCTTATACGGGCACTTCTCCCATCAGGAGGGCCCCATCCTCATGACCTCGTCTAAACCTAACTCCCTCTCAAGGCCCCATCTCCAAGCACCGTCGCATTGTGGGGTTAGAGCTTCGACATATGATTTTGGGGGGATACAATTCAGTCCATGATATTCCATCCCTGCCCCCCATAAATTCACGGACTTCTCGCATACAAAACACAAAAGTTTCGTCCTGACAGCTCCAAAAGCCCTCACTCGCTCCAGCGTCAACTCTAAAGTCTAAGTCCAAAGCCTCATCTAATATCCAAATCAGGCGCGGCTGAGACTCAAGGCACGACTCAGTCTGAGGCAAGATTCCTCTCCAGCTGTGAAGCTGTGAAACCAGACAGGTTACATGCTCCCAAACACCATGATGGGACAGGCATGGAATAGACAGTCCCATTCCAAAAGGCAGAACTAGGAAAGGAGAAAAAGGTAACAGGTCCCAAGCAAGTCCAAGCCTAGCAAGGCAGATCCCATTAGACCTGAAGATGTGGGATGAGCATCTCTGCTTCAGGGCTCAGTCTCCCAGGTCCACAGGAGTAGCAATGTCTCCCCAGCGGTTTGGCAGGGTGGCCCCACCCCTTCGACTCGGTGGGGCCCTGCACACACACAGCTCTGCAAGGGAGCGCAGAGAAAACAGGAAGGGTTCCATCCTTTGACACTGACGTAGAGGCGGCTCTGCCCCTGGGCCCGTGCACTCTGGGCTTATGAAGGGAATGACGGCCCTGAGGATCTCTGAAACACCTTTGGGACCCTTCTTCCCTCTTCTTGAAGGATGGGCACATTTGCAGCTGAGTAGCTCTATTGTCCAGGCTTGTAGATTCCGAGACATCCGACAGCCCTCTTTCATTTCAGCTCACTTTCTCTTTCCCCTTCAGTTCAAACTGTCAGTGCCTTTGCTGGCTTAATCATCTCCATTCCTGCCCTCTGCCGAGACAGCTGACCAAGCCCCTGAGTCACATCCCCTAATCAAAGGGCTGCTCAGCCACACCCTTAGTACTCTCTACAGAACAAATTTTCTCTTTTCCTCCAGTACGGATAGGCTGAGAATTTTCCAAATCTCCAAGTCTGGTTCCTTCTTGCTTAACAATTGTGTCTTCAATTTATCTCTCTCGTCACGTTTTACTACAAGCAGTCAGGAAAAACCAAGCTGCTCCTTCAACACTTTGCTTAGAAATGTCCTCAGCTAAATATACAATTGCATCACTTGCAAGTTCTACCTTCCACAAAACACTAGGACACAATTCAGCCAAGTTCTTTGTCACTTTGTAACAAGGATCACCTTTCCTCCAGTCTCCAATAACACGTTCCTCATTCCCATCTGAGGCTTCACAATAATCACCCTTAACGTCCATATTTCTACCAACATTCTGTTCATGATTATTTGTGTATTCTCTAAAAAGAAATCTGGGCAATGATTTTTTGGATATGAGCCCAAAAGCACAAGCAACAAAAGCAAAAATGGACAAATGGGATTATATCAAGCTAAAAAGATTCTGTGCAGCATAGGAAATATTCAACAGCATGAAGAGAACACCTACAGAATGGGAGAAAATATTTTCAAACCATACATCTGACAACAGTAAATATCCAAAATATATAAGGAACTCAATAGGAATAAAATGAATAACCTAATTTAAAAATTAGCAAAGCATCTGAAAAGACATTTCTCAAATAAATACGTAAAAATTGCCAACAGCTAAGTGAAACGATGCTCAACATCACTAATCATCAAGTAAATACAAATCAAAACCACAATGAGATGTTGCCTACACCTGTTAGAATGGCTATTATCAAAAAGACAAAAGATTATGAGCATTGGCGAGGATGTAGAGAAAAAGGATCCCTTGCACACTGTTGGTGAGAATGCAAATTGATACAGCCATTGTGGAAAACAGTACAGAGATCCCTTTAAAAATTAAAAGTAGAACTACCATATGATCCAGCAATTTCACTTCTGGGTATATTTCTGAAGGAAATAAAATCAGTATCTCCACGAGATGTCTGCACTCCTGTGTTCACTGCACGATATTTATAATGCCCAAGATATGGAATCAATCTAAGTGTCCATCAACAGATGAATGGATAAAGAAAATGTGGCATATACACACAGTGGAATATTATTCAGCCTTAAAAAAGAAGAAAATTTTGTCATTGTGACAACATCGGTGAACCTGGAGGACTTTATGCTATGTGAAATAAGCCAGGCACAAAAAGGTAAATACCGCATGATCTCACTTATACGTGAATCTAACAAAGTTGACCTCATAGAAACAGACAGTAGAATGGTGGTCACCAGGGGCTGGAAGGTGGGGGAAATAGAGAGATGTGGGTCAAAGGGTACAAAGTTGTAGTTATGCTGGATGAATAAGTCTAGAGATCTAACACACAGCGTGATGACTATAGTTAATAACACTGTGTTGAACACTGGAAATATGCTAAGAGACTCGATTTTCAGTGCACTCATCACACAGAACAAATGGTAACTATGTAAGGGGAAGATACGTTGATTAGCTCGACTGTAGTAATCATTTCACTACGTATGCATATATTAAATCATGAGGTTGTACACCTTAAATATATACAATTTTTGTCAGAAATTTTAAAAAGAAACAAAAAACTATACATAGGATATATATATATATGTATATATATATATAGGATATAGGATATGCATAGGATATCAATTAAATTTGAATTACAGATAAATAACAAATAACATTTCAGTTTAAGTACATTCTGTGCAATGTTTGGGATATACTTACACTAACAATTTTCTTGTTGTTTATCTGAAATTCAGTTTTAGCCGGTATCTTGTGCATTGCCCGGCAGCCTAGTGCTGTGAGCACTGCTGTTCCATTGGGGCCTGCTTCTGTGCGACTCCGAACCCTCATGTGCTATTTCTCTATCAGCAGCACTTCAAGCACTTCACTTGAAAAAGGAATTTTCTTCTATTTCATATATTCTGAACCTCACTTCCTCTTGCTAAATAGTGTCCCACTTTAAAATCACACTTCATAAAGAGACAAGAACCTTTTCCTCTGAATATTTTCATTCATCAAAAAAACCACAAAATAGTTTAAACAAGGATATAAAATGTGTCTTCACACTTATTTCAAAAAGTATTTTACTCAACAAAATAACAAATAACCCAATTCAAAAATGGGCAAAGGACTCGAGTAGACATTTCTCCAGTGAAAATATACAAATGGCCAATAAGCACATGAAAAGATGCTCAACATCACTAGTCATTAGGGAAGTGGAAATGAAAACCACATTGAGGCACCACTTCACACCCATTGGGATGAATATTATCGAAAAACAGAACCTAACAAATGTGGGTGAGGATGCGGAGAAATTGGAACCCTTGTGCATTGCTAGTGGAAATGTAAATGGAGCAGCTGCTGTGGAAAATAATATCACGGGTCCTCAAAAATTAAACATAGAATTACCATTTGATCCAGTAACTTCTCAAAATTGATCCAGTATATACTCAAAAGAATTGAAACAGGGACCCCAATAGATACGTGTACACTCATGTTCATAGCAGCATTATTCACAACAGCCCAAAGGTGGAAGCAGCCCGAGTGTCTTTCAGTGGATGCCTGGATAAACAAAGTGTGGTACATGCATGCAGTGAAATATTATTCAGCCTTAAAAAGGAAAGAAATTCTCACACATGCTGCAGCATGGATGAACCTTGAGGACATTATACCAAGTGAAATAAGCCCAAAAAAAGGACAAATACTGTGTGATTCCACTTATATGAGTTCCTAGAGGAGTCAAATTCACAGAGACAGAAAGTGAAATGGTGGAGCCAGAGGCTGTGGGGAGGAGGCGGAGTGAGTGTTTAATGGGGACAGAGTTTCAGTTTGGGAAGATGAAAAGTTCTGAAGATGGATGACAGTGATATCTGTACAACAATGTGAATGTACTTAATACCCATTTCTGGGAGCTGAGAGCATTGCTGCCTTGTGACCTGCTCCCCAAACCCACGCTCCCGCCCCGGTTCCTGCTTAGGCATCTCCTGGCAGGAGCTCAGGGTCTCCTCGCCCATCCGCCAGGGGCCGCACTACCTCACTCTGCTTTCTCCCCTGAGAAGCCTCCTCCTGGGCTGGCCAGCGGGCTTGCCTTCCTGGGCACCACAACAACCTGTGTACAGCCCATTGCCCAACTCTGCACAGCACCCCGTCTCTGAGCCGCTCCTGCTCCTTTGGCTCAGTCAGTTCTCACAGCCAGCCTCTTTTTATAGATGAGGACCCCATCACCACAGGCCCTGAGTGACTTGTCCAAGGTACACAGGTAGCAGCACCTAGACTTGGACCCAGGCCACGTGCTTCTGCATGTTGAATTCTTCGCAAAGCGTCCCTAAGAACAAAGCTTCTGGTGCCCAGTACCAAGTCGTGCTGCCCACCCTGCCCAGCACCTCCACCACTACACCCCTTACCAAGCACTCCCCTCCCCCTTAGCAAAGGCAGCTGCCCTGGCCTCGCCAGGGGAGGGGCAGGGGTCTGGTCAGTGCCGGATTAGCTCTAGTGTGAGGGCGTCTCTGAAGACCGAGGGCACAGGAGTGTTTCAGCCTTGAGTTGAAAGCATTTCCAAGCAGGCCCAGCCCCCAGGGGCATCGGGGAACAGTGGGGTAGAAACAGGGAGCAATGAGCTCTCACAGGGTCTGCTCACAGCCCTGTAAAGACACACTGGCTGTCCTCTTGGCAAGCAGAAGGTGACATCTCTGTACCCATGACCTGCGGCTGATCCTACATGAGAGCTCAGGGCAGTTCTCAATGGGTAGACAGCTCCCGAGGCCCCTCCTGGGAAAAGGAAGTTCACTATATTCAGACTACAACAACGCTGGGCTCCAGGACTGGAATCAACCTGATTATCAGGTGGTGAGAGGCCTGCTGGGCCACTGGGGCCGGTGGATGTCCTGGGCCCTGGGGGAGCTGCAGTGGCCTTCTCGGGTGGGGTTCCATCCTTTGACACTGACGTAGAGGCGGCTCTGCCCCTGGTCTGCATGTAGGCAGGACTGCTGGACTCCTCTGAGGTATGTCTGTCCTTGCACAGGTGAGCCAGATCCTAATAGAGCTGTGGGCAGACGAGAGAGGTGGCATAGAGAGAGGACTGGTGGGGAGTGAGAGTGTGGGGAAGAGATACCTTAATGGAGAAAAGCAGCTAGACAAAAATTTATAAAAGTCAATAGAAACATAAGAAATGAATGAAAAATTAAAAATGAGTAGGAAAATGAATGTAAAGAATAGATTTTTATAACTAGGGAGAATAAATAATTGAAGATGGTCATTTGATACAGGCCTAGATGACAAGAGACGGATGCATAAGGACCAATCTCACATCTGTGCGGTGTCCTACAAGCAAGGCCTGCACTGGCAGTTGACATAACTCATTCATTTAATTCTCATGAGTCTGTGGGGACATATGTTCCTTACCCCATTTCTCAACTGAGGAAACTGAGACACAGAGAGGTGAAGTAATTTGCTCCAATTCACACAGCCTGTGAAAAGAAGGGTTAGGGTCTGAGCCCAGGTCTGTTTGAATGAAAAGGCAATGTTTTTCCTGATTTTGCTGTCCCCCCTCTCCCTGGGGAGGCAAAGGATGTGGACAGATGACGGGAAGTTCCACCAGCTACAGAAGCACAGTTGCTTCACGCTGACCTGGTTCTCTCACCCTCCTCTCCTCTCACTTTCCTGATCAAGCCGAAAGCTCGGCAGAAGCGCTCCAATACTTGCGCCCCACAGGTGACAGTGATGACGCCACCTGGCCCTTAAGTTCCAGGCCAGGAAAGCTAGTTCCCAACGGCTCACACAGGAGCCTCCATCACAACGGCTCCCCACCCGCGCGATCCCACCTGCCCTCCGCCTCCCACACAGAGGGCTCCGCAGGGACTCTTCTCCTGCTCTGGGCCCAGCTCACCGCTTTTCTGAGTCCAGCAACAGGCGCTGCCAGAGGTGCAGGCAGGGAGCGGCAGGAAGCGCCCTCCAGGGAGGCAGCCTGGGGCGCCCCTCTGGCTGCAGCTGTCAGGAGAGAGCAGGCCCGCTGCCTGCGCCTGGGAAGGCGGCCGCGCCCAGTCTCTCCGAGGCCGAGCTCAGCCCTCAGAAGGTGTCCTGGCCCCATTCCGATCAAACGGACTCTCCTCCTCTCGGGGTCGAGGGTGTTGTCCTCAAGCTAGGAGCCAGACTCTTCGCTGTGTACCTGGAGAAACTGAGGCCCGAGAGCTGAAGTGACTTCTAGAAGGTAACCCTCATGCCCGCCAAGGCAGGCCTGGGTCCCTCGCTGTCTCTCTTAGCTGCCTTGCGTTGCTCCCCATTCAGCCTGGGCTACTGTTCAAGGACTCATAACCGGCTTTAATGTGACCTGGAAAAAATCAAAATGAGACAAGTGAATCTTCCTCGAATCCCAAGTGTTCTCCAGCCTCTCTCTGTGATACGGTGTAGACCACTGCAGGTGACAGAGAGACTCACCACTGCCCCCAAGCCTGCCCAGGACCCCCTCAGCAAGCAACTAAGCCTCCAGACACTCAGACCTCAAGGCCTCAAGCAGGACGCCGACACGGCTACGGGAGACCGGTTACTGCTGCTAAGAAACTAATGATAAATTCAAGTTCCAAATGTCTGGAGTGTTCAGTTCAAATTTTGTCCTCCAGTCTTGGGAATCAGCATGGATCTGGACAACAATTTAGTACACAGCAGTCACCCAGCGGGCATTGGGAGAATAACTGTGACCCTTCAACCCTGCCGCACTGGGTAAGCCGCAGGCACGGGCCCCAGGGGCAGGATGGGATGGGGAGTCGGGAGGTAACATGGTATTCTGTCATTTCACCTTCATGACAACACTCTGAAGTGGGTACCACTGTACCTGTTTCACAGATGAGAAAACTGACACTTAAGAAAACAGTAAGTAGCTTCCCTGATGATGCCCAGACGGTGATGGTGGTGCTGCACTGAGCCAGCCAGCCAGATCCCAAGGCGCTCCCTCCCCCCTACTCCGCTCTCGGGTAACCCGGAGAGAGCTGTGTAGTGCGCCTGCTAAAACTGGCTGGTTTTGAATCCTGCCATACCTCTTTGGGCTGTGTGTCCTTGGTAGTTGGATTACCCCCTCTGCACCTCAGTTTCCCCATCTCTAAAATGAGAATAATAGTGCCTGCCCACAGGGATGTCATAATAACTCTACACGTGGACGCAGGCGTGGCTCCTCATGGGCTTTGCATGAGTGTCAGCCTTTGCAAGCGTTCTCTCTGCATCTCTTCTCCTCACCTCACACAACAACGTCACCCTTGGAACGCCTACCCCTCAGCACCCAGAGCCTCTGCAGCCCCCAGATAACTGTGTGTGCAATAGATAAGCTTGTCTCCTGAAAGGGAGGATGTGAGCCTTTTCAGCCAGGGGTCTGCTCAAGGCAGGAGCCACACATGGTGACAGGCAGGGAGTCCCCAGAATTAATTGCTCACCACATGTCACTGCTGGTGACAAATTTGCAATTACTGTCTTCCTAAGAAGAAAAACATCCCGTCCTCTCCCAGCTCTGGTCTCCACAGTCTTCGGCCTGATTTCAACAGGTCTGGGAGGAGCGTCTGCCATTTCCAAAGGGTAAAACAACCCCACATAGGAGAAGAGGACCCTGGGGCTTAAATGACAGGCCGCGCTTCTTGTCTGTGTAAATCAGTGAGGGGGCTGGCCATGCAGTGATGTCCTCCAGTGGGGTCTCTGATGTGGATGGAGGCAGGGGGTGTCTAGGGTAGAAGCAATACTGAGAAGGATGGCACTCGTTTGGGAGGACAGATCGGGGAAGGAGCCACGCGTGCTCTGCTCTAGCCTGGCCTCAGGCTTTTGCTTTGAGATTCATCAGAGCAGACTTGGGAAAAGGACCGGAATAAACAGTGGGTCCCCACTGGATTTCCTGAGGCAGGGACAGCCCCAGACGGGCCCAAATGTGGGCTTGGCTTTAGCTGCCTGCCTCGGAGTGGATCCTGAGTCAGCGCTGCAGAGAACAGCTGGGAAGCCTTCGCCTCTCCCGGCAGGCCTGGAGCCCCGCTGGCTGCCTCAGGAATCATTCATTCATACCCCACGTTGGAAGAGTTCTTCCAAATACTGACCATAGTATTTGACTTTTCCTACTTCCTCTCCAAAGGTAGTGAGGACTAACAGAAATGAAGACACGACTGGGAACCAATGGCCTGGGGAACCTAGATTCAGAAGCTGTCTTTGTGGACCACTTCACTTCCATCCTGTTACTGTCCCGTAAATTGGGGACGTGGTGAAGGATGAAGTGCCAGTGAGACCAAAAGACTGGGAGAGGGGGCTTCAGTGAGTCGAACCCACTGAAGGAGGGTCTGGTGCTCCTGTGTGTGGCCCCAGCCAGTGGTTCCAGACTGAACCCCGCATGCTGAGTCAGGGACCCGAATCGTGCTGTGGAGCATCTGCTGATGCTGGAAATGCTCTGCAGTAATCACCCTGCAAGTGCCAGGTTATTTCTGTCTCTAGCAGGAGGACGGATCAGGAGAGCAGAGTCCAGAAATAGCAAAAGCAATTAGCAGGCAGGCTTCTCGGGGCATAATTACTATGTGCAAATTAGGACATGACCAGGTAAACCTCGGCCTAGTTTCCGGGTTGTAGGAGGTGAGGCCTTGGCACGACCTCACCAGGCCCTCACCTGCGGACGGCAGGACCACCAGCTTCAAGGACATCTTCTCTGCACAAGACCCTTTAGGACTCAGGGAGCCTGGGGATGCTGAGGGGTTCCCTACCCAGCACATGCTCCGTGATTCCCAGGATGGGCCTGGAGGCCTGGGAGACCCAGGAGGGCATGTCAAATACTCACCAGCTTCTCTCCACCGAAACGGCCTGGCTGCAGGTCCTAAGAAACAGGTCGGAGTCTGAGTGCTAGTCTGAGTCAGAAGACATGGGTTCAAGCTTTGGAGCTTCTAGTCCTGAGCTCCGTGACCTTGGGCAAGCCACTTCACCTCATCAAGGCTCAATTTTGTTTGCTGTGAAATCAGTAGCTGTACATCGGTAGTATTGGTCGGGATTGCCTAGGTAATGCTGCCAACAACTCCCAAGTCTCAGAGCTTAGTGCAGCGACGTGCAGTTCTCACGGACACCAGGGCCACCAGAGTCTGAGCAGCCCGCCAGGGCAGCTGTCCCCCATGCACTGGCTCTGAAACCCACGCCACATCCAGCGAGGGTGGCCTGCCCTCTCCACATCAGGCTCCACATTTGCTGTGTCCAAGAAAGAGACTGGAGCAAAGCTTTCCACGGCCATGGCCCAGAAGTGACACTTCTACTAGCATTTCATTGGTCAGAACTAGTCCTGTGGCCGCCCTGCCCATCTACAAGGAGGCTGGGAAGTCAGTCTCCTGTCTGCTCAGAGAGGAAGGGAACCGGACGCTGGGGAGTCCCAACATTCACCACAGTTGGGCCATCAGCATCAACAAGAATTTGCGAAAATCTGGAGGCAACTGTCCACATCTCCACCAGAAAGTGATGCTCTGGTGTGGCTGCTGTCTTCCTATGCTAGTGCCTGTTGGAAGTTCCTACCAGACCCAGGGCGGAGTGCCCCAGAGGTGGGGAAGGCAGCCACCAGCTTTTGAGCAGAGGCCCACGCTGGGCAGAGGCAGGGGAAGGAGATACAACCCAGAGCTTGCAACCTCTGCCTTCAAGGGCCAGCTCTCTAGCTGTGGAGAAAGTCCAAATAGAGGCATTCAGATCGGTGTGTGCAGTCATGCCGTGTGTGTGCAGTCGTGCCATGTGTGCAGTCATGCCGTGTGTGTGCAGTCGTGCCGTGTGTGCAGTCATGCCGTGTGTGTGCAGTCGTGCCATGTGTGCAGTCATGCCGTGTGTGTGCAGTCATGCCATGTGTATGCAGTCATGCAGTGTGCGTACAGTCATGCCGTGTGTGTGTGCAGTCATGCAGTGTGTGTGCAGTCATACAGTGAGTGTGCAGTAATGCGGTGTTTGTGCAGTCATGCAGTGTGCATACAGTCATGCCATGTGTGGATGCAGTCATGCCGTGTGTGTGTGCAGTCATGCAGTGTGTGTGCAGTGGTGCCATGTGTGCAGTTATGCCGTGTGTGTGTGCAGTCATGCTGTGTGCGTACAGTCATGCCGTGTGTGTGTGCAGTCATGCAGTGTGTGTGCAGTGGTGCCATGTGTGCAGTTATGGCCGGGTGTGTGTGCAGTCATGCAGTGTGTGTGCGGTCATGCCGTGTGTATGTGTGTGCAGTCATGCTGTGTATCCCAGTGCTGTGAAGACGGGGTGCAGCCAGTTGGCTGAGCCTTCCTGGAGGCGCCTACCTGCAGAGCAAGCCTGGCTTCCCCCGGTCCCGGAGCCTTCTTGGAGCTTTACTGCTGGTCTAGCGCTGCCTCCTCACTCCACACCCAGCCAGGGCCCTTGCTTCTGAGCCTTGAAGGCGGCAGTGTGCCGGCCTGCTCAGCTCTCTGGATCCTTCCACTGGGGCTCAGCATAGGGAGAGCAGAATCATGGGCCCTGCTGGAGCTGGGCCCACTCACTCAGGCCTCCTGTGCCGTCTGCCCTCCAGCAGTGGTGAGAGGTGGGTGGCAGCGGGAGACTGCTGAATTCCAGTCCCAGCTCTGCACGGACAGCCGTGTGGAAACAGACTGCCTCCTGCCTGGCGCATGTGTGCTCAGGCCTTCCTATAGAGGGGGTGCCATCAGGCTACAAAGGTGCCCAGGACCAGCACCTACATGTGGGGCTCTTTTACCACTGTCCTGTCAGTCTGCTCCAGGGCAGCCCAGAGTTCCTGTCCCCTCTTCTTGGCCATGTAGGTGTCTCACCTGCATGTTGTACCTTCTTCACTGGAAATCCAGCACCATCTCACTGGAAACGTGTGTGAGCTGGTGGTCACGGTGCTGACTGGCCCCTTGGCCCCTCTCCCAGGAAGTGGAACTCCCTGCATGTGTGTGTGCCTCCAGCCCACCCCAAACTCCTGCCCTGCCACATTCTCTGGGGCCCACAAGCTTCTCAGCCAGGCCCCTATTCCAAATTATAATGAAGTGGCAATATGATTCTCACAACACGAGGAGCAGAGGCAGCATGCTGCGCGGGCTCAGCCCCGGAGCTGGTATGGGAAACCCCTGTGCTTGGCCTCTCGTCCTGGCTCTGCTGCTTTGGTGAGGCTGTAAGCGAGTCACTTAACATCTCTGACTACAAGTTCCCTATCTATAAAGCGAGGAGGGCTCACCACCTGCCTGCTTCACAGGCTGGCTTTGAGGAGGGCGTGGGTGACGCAAAAGAAGATCTGCTCCGCCTGCTGAGCCTCTGAGCCTTAACGACGGGCAAGAGCTGGAGCTCAGAACACCTCGTCTGAGGTCCCAAAGGTAAGTGGGGGCAGTAAGATTCAAGATAAGACCTGCCTAGCCACACCAAAGTCAGTGCAATGTGGGCCCCCAGGCACCCAGGGGTCCTCCTCCTCTCCCACCCCCAGCGTGTCTCAAGCAGGTGCTGTCCACTCGTCTATCACTGGCTCAGCAAGGCTACCACCTCCAGGCCTATCACATCTACCCAGCATCCAAGCCCAGGCCTGGCTGCTGTAGACACTGTGAATAATGGCGTGTCGTGCTTGTCTAATGGAGTCATCACTACTTACTTACGAACGCAGCTTCATCAACAAAAGCAGGCGAGGATCGATGTCGAAGCAGCTAAGTGAACCCCACTTTCCCTCACAACTTGGCATGTATTGATAGTCTGTTGTCCACTTAGTGATTTGCACCCAGTGTGGAGCTAAAAGCAGGAATAAAAATGCCCTCGGCTCTTCTTGCTGACAATCCTTTGGCTTCTGTTCAGGGCAGGGTGCTGGACCAGGTGCTCCCGCCCAGGCCTCACTGCCCTGTGCTGGGCAGTGAATGGCCTAAACGAGTTTCTTCTCTCCAGAAGGGAGAGGTGAGGGCAGCTCCTCTGAGCACCGCACACGGTTCTCACTGACACAGGCCCGACCTCCCCTGAGCCTGGGCAAAGCCACCCATCTTGCCCTGATCTCAGGCAAGGACGGGCATTTTCTTCTGTGTGTGTGCGTGCACGTGCGTGTGTGTGCGCACATATGTGTGTGCATGTGTGTGTGTGCACGTGCCTGTGTGTGTGCACGCATGTGTGGGTGTGGGTGCATGTGTGTGTGTACATGTGCACGTGCATGGGTGTGCATGCCTATGGTCTGTCTGTTTCGTTTGGTTTGGTGTTTGGCAGGGGTGGGGATTGGCTGGTTGGATTGGAAGAAGAGTACGAAAAGATTTGAGAGAGGTGTTGATGTTTCTGGGTAAATCCGTATGAGGATATGGAAGTGAAATGGGGCAGGAAAGCTGTGATGCCTTAGAAGTTGTTCCAAATTTTCATTTGTTACTGCATGTTCTCTGCACCTCCCAGCTTATCACTGTGCTCAGTGGTTACTAATTCCATCATGGGGGCCCCTCCTTATGACCTCATCACCTCCCAAAGGCCCCACTTCCAAACACCATCATATTGGGGACTGGGATTTCAACACATGAATTTTGGGGGACACAAACATTCAGTCCATAGCATTAATCAAGTTCTGGGAAAAACGAGGGGCAAAGATGGGCGTGGAGGAGGGCTTCCTCATCTGTTTCCTGTTTAAAGAGAACCCACCATGTGCCAAGCATGTCACATGCGTCACTTCTAACCTTTACAATAACCCTCAGGATAGGTGTTATTTACCCATTTTAGAGATTACAAAACGGAGGAACCAACTTCCCCAAATCACACAAATATCAAGAAGCTAAATTGGATTTAGTTCAAGTTTGTCTCACATCAAAACTCCAGCTCTTGTACATTGACGAACAGACGCAGGTGGTGTCTCAATTTATAATTCAGAATATTTTCATGATCATTTCTTAGTATAGACCAAAAGTTCCCAAACTTCAGGATGCATCAGAATCCCCTGGAGAGCTTGCTGGAGTTTCTTCTTCCGTAGACCTAGAATGGAGAATGAGAATGCGCATTTCAGCGAGTCTCCAAGTGCTGCTGATGCTGCCGTTCCAGAGACCACACCATATATCCTGGTGCTAGAGAAGCCGGGAGGGTCAGAGATGGCTATTCAGTCGGGTTGCCACAGGGGCTCTCAGGACACTGACAGACCTCATCTCTCCAGGAGCCACTCTGCCATCTGGACAGAGTATTTCTCGGGGAGGAGAAGGCTTAATGCTCCAGGCATTCTCAAAGCCCAGAAGCCCGTGGGCCTCCTGCCCTTGACCCTGGGTCCCCTCAGCATGTCCTCCCTTGTGCTTGATGGCCGTGAGCCCTCCAGGAGGTGAAGCTCGCTCAGCAAGATGAGAGCAGTCACTCTCCCCTCTCTTCACCATTCCTCTGATGGCAGCAGAATGCAAGTTCCGTCTTATTTAAATAGGTGTGAGAGACTCACTGGTAATTTTGTGGCAGCAGATGTGTATTTGTGGAGGTGTCTTATATTTCTGGGACTACGTTTCCCAAAAGCATGTGCACATTTCGGATGGATAAATATTTAAGTTGAGCCCCAGAGACAAAGGAGGTGTGGGAAACACTGCTCCCATTTCATAGAAGGAGACTGAAGGCCCAGGGCGTCTCCAGGGTCAGCAGCTACGGTCGTACTCCTACCACCACTAGCAGTGGTGGCTGAGTGCTTCTCACGGGCTGCGGCTCGCTGACCTCACGCAACGCTTCACGGTGTCATCGCACTGCATTTACCAACACACCCAGGAACCGGAACCCTTCTAAGCCTTTGGCTTGTGTTATCTCACTTAACCCTCACAGCTGCTTGCTGAGACAGCTCCTACTATCGCCCCTGTTTTCAGGAGCAGGAGCCCAGGCACAGAGAGATGAAGGGACCATGCCCTAAGTCGCACCACAAGTAAGTGTGTGTTCTGATTTGAGCAGAGGCTGTGCCCTCTCCAGCCTCCTCAGACAGGTGCTGGTAACTCACCTTTCTCTGGTGGCCCAGAGGGGATAAAAGAGGCCCTGTGGGAAGTCCCAGCAGCCCCACAAACCCAAGGCCCTCTGACTTCAGAGGCGAGTCAGGTCAGAACCCCAGCCCTCTCGACTCCTAAGCTGGATTTCTGCTCATCAGCAAATTCTGAGGGTGCCCCCCTCAATCTCTAGAGTTGACATTGCTGCTGGTGCCACCGGATACTCCCAGCACACCCTTAGAAATGCACAGCATGCTGTCCGTCTTGCAGATCTGACATCTGAGTGTGGCTACCCTCCTTGTCTTTGACCTCAGAGAACCAGAAACCTTTTCCCAGAGCACAAGCTCAGAAGCAGGATTGGAGCAAAGACTCCAAACATGCTTGTCTCAGTATCCCAATGCTGTCAGTTGTACCCTAGTTGGAGTGCCCCATGTATGCGTCTCTGTGATCCCTGCCCTGGGCTCAGCAGGCCTTCCATCTGCAGGGCTCACACACACTCCCACCAGCGTAGGTGGAGGCGGTGCTTCCAGAATGTCTGTCACAAAAGGGTTTTCCTTGCCTGTGGGTTGCTATGGCATTCTCTCTAATACAAATGCGAGTCCAGCCCTGTGACAGCTTTTCTCTTCTGGTCTGTGAGGGGAGAGGGGATGAAGAAGGGGCACAGGGAGGGGGCTGGCCAGCAGCTCAGAGGAGCAGGCAGAGGCTTGTGTGGAAAGATGACAGGATTCCTGGCAGCAGCTTACCGTGTCGGAGCTCCCTCTCTGCCTATGCAAGGACCTCCCTGCTCTTGGCCAACAAGCTCCCCCTGCTTCCCAACACCATGTCTGCAGAGAGGCAGCCTGGACCTCATCCTGACAGGAAGGAGCTGAGAATAGCTGTCCTCGTCCTTCTTTATGCCCTTGAGCCCCAGCCTCATTCCCCTTGCATGTGGGATGCAAGGTTCCTTGGAAGATGGAGGTGGGCGGGCTGCAGACAGCAGGACCGGGGGCCAACCTCCTTCCAGCTGCCCAAGGGGTGTGATGCCAGAAGGGACGGAGGAGGCACCATATGCTTGGCACGGGCTCCTGGCTCACCTCCTTCTCAAAGAGCTGCTTTCCTGAGCACACTTGTTTCTCAGAGGCCCTGCAGAATAAGATTCATGTGTGTTCGTTAGTCAGAGGGTGCGGTGAGCTGGAATCCTTCCTGCAGAGGCTGAGGGAGCCCCAGAGCACCACAGTCTTCTCTGCCACCTGCGGACATCACCCCTCCCGACTGCCAGCTCTCCTGAGGAAGAAAACTGGGGTGTGGGGGCTGGTGTGACCCCCTGTGTGGGTGAGAGAAGGCTCCTGGATGGAGATGGGGTCAGAACGGACGGGGTGTGGGTCCTGTGTCCTGTCCAGTCGAAGGGGGAAATGGGACACTGAGAATCTCTCACTTTGAAAGTTCCTCCCCTGGGTGCCCTGGGAGGGGAGTGGGTTTTTTTTTCTGTGAGACTCCAGAAGACAGAATGAGAGCTGATTGTCAGAAGATTCAGGAAGATAGATAGTGACTCATTGAAAGGAGACATGTCCTCACATTGAAATTAGAATCTGTTTCCCCAGGAAATGGTGAGAAATCTGTCACTCAAGTGTTCAAGCCCAGACTGGGCACAACCAGTCCGGGAGCCAAGGATGCCAAGGGCTGCCTGCACCAGGGTACCTTGCTCTGGATGACCAAGAAGGTTCCTTCCATTCTGAGACTGAGACCCTCACACTCCAGTCCTTAGGGGTCCCACACCTTGCCTCTGGCTGGTCAGTTGGGAAGTATTTACAGAGACACACCAAGTGCCCAGAAGGAGCATAGACAGAGCCCAGGAACTCAGGGAGCATGTAAGAAAGATGAGAGGGATGACAAACTCACAGGAGACAATCAGCAGGCAGTAGCAAAGCCCATGAGCATGCCTGCTGTGCATGTTACAGGCCACGCAACACTGGGGCAGCGCTGGGACATCTGCTGTGAGTGAGAGGGCATCCTTGTAACCAGCCAGGAGCACCAGGCCTGCCTATGGGTGGTGAGGGGATGGGAGGTAAGGCCAGGAAAAGGTGGGCATATGCCACAGGCTGGCGGGTGGATGGGCACAGTTATCAGCAACCATCCTGAGCTCCAGTTTGGGGGCCTCCAGGTCAGAGCCCAGCTGTGGCTCCTGGGATGAGGATGCAGAAACATCTCTGGGCAAGTGTAATTCTTGGCCAATGAGAGGTCTGTGGCTCTGGCGGCCTCTTTTGTGGGAAGTTAAGACAATGATGCAAGTGGTCTCCACTGTCCTCCCAGCCAGAAGCACCTAACAGGGCCTCTGGGGCTTACTGTTTTCCATCTTGGATGATAATTATCTGTGCAAGTGCCTGAGCTCTCAAACCAGACAGTGAGTTCCTCAAAGCAGAATCCATCTTTCACCCACTTCCTCACCCCCTCCCCCGACCAGACATGCTTCACACACACCCCCACACCCAAATTTGTTAATGTACCGATAGATTAGCAAATAAGTGAGAACATTTTTCTAGAAAGATGTTTCAAATGGGGAGAGTAAGTGTCTCAGATCTTCAAACCTGGCCAGTGGTCCGACTTAACGGAGTGACCTCTGATGCGCATTATGGAAAGCATGGGTTTAGGATGCAAGTGTTTCTGAGAATGGAAAATCTGAAGGAAGCTGAGGTTTTACTCAGTGGAAGATGGGAGTGTGCCCGATGCAGGACGCAACGCCTACACAGTGATCGCTACGTGCTGGCTGCTATTGTCATCCGAGGCCTTCACTCCTCACCACACGCACAGTCACCTCACATGGTCACATGCACACAGGCACACGCACACGCACATACACACATACGCACATCACCCGTGTGCACGCACACACCCCCAGTGAGTCTTCCCGTCTCTCACCCGAAGGCCTCTCCTAGAGGGACAGAGGAGTCCACTCCTGGGCCCACGAGCCTGGCAGGCAGGTCTCACCCTTCACCCCCACCCTGTGCCTTCCCCCTCCGGGATCTGCTTCTGATGAGAGGCTGCTTCTTCCCTCATTGTCAGGTTCTACTCTTTCCTCCCCAAAACATTTATTCTGCCTCTCTCTTCTTTGAAAGGGAGCCTTCCACCATGGAATACCAGGGGCCAGAATGGGTAGGTGACATCTGAATCGAGATCAAGAACAGGACATGGTCCCAATGTCAAGCTCTCCTCTGGACAGACACGTGGATGACTCCTCGAGTTCCAGGACTCATCCCTTGATGAGTCTGTTTCCCAGCTGAGCTTCTCCGCTTAGACGGCCGGTTCTCAGAGATACCCCAGGAAGGAGCAGCAGTGGACAATTCTGGGATCTTCTGACACCCGTAGTCCCTCGGGTTTTCAGATCTGTATGAAAACAGCTAGAAGCCTGAGGACAGGGGCTAATTTCTAGTTTTCTGTGCACAGATCAGGCACCAGTACTTATCTGCAGAAGGAAAGAAGGAAGGAAGCAAGGCAGAAAGGGAGGGAAGGTGGAAGACGGCCCCAGAGGGAAGGGGCACCTGTTTGTGGATAAGGAGGCCTGAGTCATGTCTGATCACCACCTCCTGAGCCTCGTCTCCTCATCTGGAAAATAAAGATGGACAAAGGTGAGGACCAGAGAAGTCACCAGTCAACGCCAATGTGGCTGGCACACTTTTGCCTGAGGCCTAAGCGTCAGGCGGGTTTCTGGTACAGCTCCTCAGTCCCACCGTCTAAACTCTCAGTAGCAAAGGGGGAGGACGCCAACAGGGTGTCCCCAACTTTTGATCTGTAACAATCTGTGGGGTGAAAACGGTCTCACAGGGAGTTTGAATCTGCATTTCTCTCAAATTCAGATGAGCATCTATCCACATTTAAGAGCTGTTTGCATTTCCTCGTCTGTGAATGGTCTCTTCACCTCCCTGGCCCATTTTTTTTTTTAAGCTTTTGGCCTTATTTTATAGGAGCTCTTTCTATGTCAGAGAAATGTCCTTGGTCTGCAATATTTTCCCCAGTTTGTTTGTTTGTTAGCTTTCTTATAGTGGGTTTCACGATTTCTTAGTGTTTTTTTTCCTTTCCTGTTATAGTTAGAAAGGACTTTCCCACTCTGAGACTATAAATAGTTCCCCCATGTTTTAATTTCCCAGTAATTGTAGGACTTCATTTTTGTCAACCTTTAAATCTTTGATCCATTTGGAGAACATCCTAGTCTAAGACCCCCATTACTATCCCAGCCACGGATTCCACAGCCATTTTGGCTTCTTTGCTATTCCAGTGCCACTGATGAACAACCCGTCTGTCCCCCTAATTTAAGAACATCTGAGAAAGCACTTCACACAACTCTAGATCTCCTTGTGCATCTGGTTCTATGCTTGGACTCTATCTTCTTTCTTCTTCATCACGCTAACTATCCACACCCCAGTACCACCACAACGTTTTATTTATTACAGCTTTAAAATACAACCATAGCACTCTTCTCCTCATGATGCTCTCTGTTTTGGAATTTCCTGAGTTATTCTTGCTTATTTTTCTATGTGAATTTAACATCAGTTTATCTAATTCCAAAACAAATTATTTTGTTATTTATTTGGAAATCAAACTAAATTTGTAAATTAATTAGGGGAAATCATGTTTTCATATTGAAGCTTACAATCTGTGTCATTTAGAAATATATTCAATAGCTAATACATCTGAATCCATTGGCTGATCCACTTGGGGGTTGAAGGAAAAGCTGTCCGAAGGCAGGCAGTCTGAGCTGGTTTGGCACCCCAGTAAAATTGCCTAGGGTCTAAATTACTTCTGTCTTTCTTCTCTGTCATTCTTGGTGCTGGCTTCCATCCTCGAGGTCAACCTAGCTAAGGGTTGCAGGATGGCAGCTGGAGCTGCAGACAATATGTCCCTCTTCCAGGAAGGAAGACAGTGAAAGGCAAAATGGACACTTGTCAACCCTCTGCCCCCTCCCCTTTTAAGGAGATTTCTTGGAAGTCCACTCAACAAGTTTCACTAACATATCTACAGTGTAGTCTTTCCAGAGAGCTGGAAAATGTGGTCTTTTCAGCTGGGCACACTGCCCTCTCAAATAAAATTAGGTTTCTATTACTAAGGATAAAGGAGGAAATTGGAGAAGCAGCCTTCAGACTCTGCCACCCTGTCCTAGAACACGAGGAGCCTGTCCTTTTGTTCAAGTCCATCCACTCTTTCACTCACTCTCACCTGGGTCTCATCACCACTACATCCTTACAACTCTTCTTCTTAAGGCCATCAAAAGCCACCATCTTTCTAAAAAATGATCAGTGCTCACTCTTCATCTTAGGCAGCCAGTCAGCAACGTGTCGCCAGTGGAGCAGTGCCTCTTTTTAAAATACGTCCCTAGTCTGGCTGTGGGACATGCTCCTTGACTTCCTTCCACCTAGCGGCTGCCCCTCTCGCTCTCCTTCACTGGGCCCTCTTCCGCTTGCTGGGCATGTCCACTCCCTGCTGAGTGCACATACTCCCGTGACTGGCTGTGAGTGAGAGATGCTTCTCAAATGCAAAGGTTTTTGAACTGACATCACCAAGTGCTGGTGAAGACGCAGGGCAGCTAGAGCTCTGCTGCACTGCTGATGAGAACGCAAAGCGCTGTGACCATTTTGGCAGCAATTTGTCAGTTTCTTATAATGTGAAACACACATTTACCCTATGGCCCAGGAAGCCCACTTCAGGTTATTTGCTCAGCAGAAATGAAGACGTGTACACATAAAAACTGTGTGTGACTATTTATAACAGCTTTATACACAGTTACTAAACATGCAGGGAAATTTTCAAATATACAGCTACAAGCGAATGGGAAAACAAATTGTGGTACATCCATACAATGAAATACTGCTCAGCAATAAAAAGAAATGAACCATTGATGCATGCAACGTGGTTTAATCTCAAATGCATTATGCTGAATGAAAGAAGTCGGACTCAAAAGATCACATACCACATGATTTCATCTATTTGATTCCATTTGTATCACATTTGGAAAATGAAGAGCTACAGGGGCATAAAACAGAACAGTGATTTCCAGGGGCTGGGGGTGGGGCAAGGGGAAAGTCTGCAAAGAGGCACAAGGGAATGTTTTCGGGTGATGGAATATTCTACATCTTGAATGGTGGTGGTGGTTACATAAGTGTACACGTCTGGCAAAAGTCATACACCTGTACACCTAAAAGGGTGAATTTTACTACATAAAACACACAGTAACAAGCCTGACTTGAAATGTGTATGTATCAGCCCAGCTGACTCCCTGCAGTCCACACCTCGTGGGCAAGAACGAAAGAGCTGAATGTCGAGCCCATCATTTCATCAACGGCGCCTTTATTCATGGAGTTACTCGGAAAATAGACCTTGGCGACTCCCTGCTACTCCTCTCTCACCCCTGGCTCTACCCGTAGTTCCGTGTCTCTGCCTGTCCCGACTCAGTCTTTCTCAGGACAGCCGCAAGTCCCCACCACACCTGCCCTCAGCTGCCCCCGGTACTTCCTGCATCTGCTTTTGGACTCCTCCAGTGTACTCTTCACAGAGCTGCTGGTTGTTTTGTTTTGCCTTTTTCAAAACAGAAATAAGATCACATTCAAAATCGTCCGGTGGCTTTCCCCACACTGAGCCTTAAGTCCTGTCCTCCCTCGGCCCTCCCCAAGCTGGCCCCCCTCCCTCTGTGACTTCTCCCCCTCCCAGCAAACCCAGGGGCCTCTGTGCTTCTCAAGTGCCCGGACAGCTCCCCCTTAGGCCGTGCATGCATTTGCCCCTCTTCCTGTGTGCTCACCCCGTCTGCCTGCCCCGTTTGTGGCCCATGTGCGCCATGCTCACTTCATTTAGCTCTCAACACAAAGGTCATCTCAACAAAGCCAGGTCATCTCAGCAGCCACTCGTGATTTCCTACTTTGCTTTAATTTTTTCCCCTAAACCATATCGCTTACTAAGATTATACTTTTTGGTTCACTTGTCACTGCCTCTCTTCCACGCTAATACGTGAGCTCATTTATGGCAAGCATTACTGAATGCATGAATGACTGAGAGCCCTCCATAAGCTTTATCATTTCTGCCAACTGTAAAGTGCGGTTCTTCCGAGTGAATCTCCAGGATCTGATTGTGCACCCTTCCTTAGGATAGCACACCCTGAAGAAGTCCTTCGTCTTCCTCATCCACTTCTCTTTCACAATTACAGCCTCATTGACGACCATTGAGAGAGACCCCTGGCCCCACTCCCCAGGCCCTGATCATGAGGTCCCCACGCCCACTCCTGCACCCACTCAGCACCACATGTCCCAATATCGAGCTGCAGAGACTGGAGTCCTCAGCAGGCACCGACAGCTTAAGGAGCCAGGCCCTCTCCAAGTCCAGTCCACATTCCCCAGACCTTGCTCACCACACTCAGTCCTTGGCTCAATTTTCAAGGACATTTTGAGAGAAACGACACAGGCTTAGGAGAAGGATACTGTGCAGGAAATAGAGCTCTGCCCAGAGTCCTCAGCACCAGGTCCGCGTGCTCAGCGCTGCCTCCACAGCGGGCGTGCAATAGACGCAGGTGGAGCCAATGGGTGGCGAGCTAGTTTCTGTGATGCCCGGGCAGTCCCAGGACTCAGCCAGAGCTGCTCCACCCTCCAGGAAGGGGAGCAAGTGGGGCCCGCAGAGACAGCCACTCAGCTTTGCAGGACCCAGCCTCCTCAGCCACCTCCGCCTTGAACCAGCTGCTGAGACCTGGAGTTTCTGAGCATTGTGCCCCGGTGTCCCAGAAGCCAGGCAGGCTGAGGCCTCGGGGACAGCCCTGGGTCAGGCATTAGCCCAGCAATGACAGCATCATTGTTAACTCATTTTCTCATTTACTAATTCTTTCAACAAATATTTACCACCTCCCACGGCCAGGCTCAGACCAAGGTGAGGAAAAGAGGACAGCAAGCACCAAAAAGCACAGCCACTCTGTGCACCCCCAGCCAGTGTTTCCCCCCGGGGCACAAGGGCTGTCATCCCACACAGCCCCCCTTTCTGTGTCTGCCTATAGTCCCACCTACTTCCCGGTGGGCCTGTGTCCTCTACCCTCCAGAGGTATGAAGGAGCAGCTGCTTCCCCTCCCTCTGTGCTGCTGGAGCCTGGATGTGCACACCCTTGGCTCTCTGATGGCAACGCGGTTGATGACGGAGCCGTCAGTGCTGTTGTGTGAGAAGAGCACCACGATGACACGGCTGGTGGAGGACCAGGCCTCCAATCTCCTACCCTCTGTGGCAGCCAGCTTCCCTGGCACTGTGTTGGCCATCAGAACCCTGGCCAGCAGCTCCCTGTGCACCATTAATTTGGGGCTGGACAATAAATTGGGCAGAAGATTCCTCCTGGTTGGCCCTCAGCTGCCCCTCGCCCCTGTCCTTCGATGTCTCTCTCCATCGATGTGCCTGTTGGTGCCCTAGGGTGAGGCACCAGCAGGTGTCCAACCTCGTGTGTTCATTTAATGCACTGAATAAAACATTACTCACAGATTAACTGAGCAGTTTTAAGTGAACAACCATTTTCATCTGTTTTAAATTTTCATGGGTACTTTTCTGAAGAACAAGTACATCGTTAATAATTGAGAGGAATGAGACCTTGTTAATCTCTCTGTATTTTAATAAGGTCCTACTGTGTCCCAGCCATTTATATTTAAAACAGCTTCATTTTTCTCTAAAGTTGTTTCCCTTGAAGAGAGTCCTGGCGGGGAAGATGAGGAAAGAAGGCTCTCTTCCAGTCTGGAAGGAACACTGGGAGCTGGTCTTAGACTTTCAGATGAAATCAGGGAGGCCGTGGGGTTAGCACTCACAGGTGGGAAGACAGGACCAGAGAGGTCACAATGGGGACCCAAGCACACCCAGCACCAGCTGGAGCCAAGGGACAAGATGGGGCCATGGGGCTGCTCCAGAGAAGTGATTGAATGGTCTAATCAGCAGAAAGACAGAACCAAGCACGGGGGTGAAAAGAGAGATCTGGGGACAGGGAGAAGGGACAGCTGAGGATGAGGTGGGTGCAGGAACGAGGGCTAAACCTGCTCTCAGCTCAAGCGCTCTGAGGCTCTGACACCATCTCTGAGCTGCACACCAAACAAGCAGCATCAGAACAAGAGCCAGCACTTCCCTGTGCGTATTATGCACCAGGTGTCGTCCTTTGCACCCTGCACATGCGCGATCACCTTTAATCCTTGTGACAGCGCCCTCAGGTGGGCACTAGTATTATCTGCGTTTTACTGACATGAGAAAAGTGAGGCGCAGACAGGCAAAACAACTTGCTTAGGGTTATGCGTTTAATCGACAACACAGCCAAGATTGGGATGCAGGTCTGCCTGGCTTTGAAACCTATGCTTTGAACCACCCTGACTGCTGGGAAGATGGCCTGCCAAAACCTGCAGCTAGAGTCTGGTTTCTGTTTCCAAGGTCTGGCTCTCCGCAGCATCATCTCTCAGGTCTGTCCTGGGGCGCTCCTGCCGCTGCCCCTACCCACACATCTCCCTGTCACCCGCCCCGTGGCTGAGTCTGCGCCTGGGCCTGGCCTACTCTCAGCAGACACTTGGTTTTGGGGTGGGGAGGCAGATGACTGAGCGGGGAAGGAAGCAGGAGTGGTTTGGACTGGACGGCACAGCTTCGGCCTGGGTTGAAAGCCACACAACTGAGTGATTTCATGCAACAAGCTGTTAAAACGCACTGTGAAAGGAGCTTAAAACAGTTCTACATTAAAGCCTTCCTCTACTGCAAAAGTCAGCTTTTCACGTTGACACCCAGGAAAGCAACAGCTCTACTCTCCAGCCCAGGTGAGTGGAAGGCTTACTGGACCGGGGCGATCAGAGACAGAAGAGAGCCGTGCGCTCAGGTCACGGGAGGCATGGGGTCCCCCCAGGCAGGGTGTGGGCTAGTCCCTCACACTCTAGAGCAAAACAGTACCTTGGGGTTCTCGTTAGGGACCCTGTCAGGTCCCGCATGAGTTATGTGTCACTTGTGGAATGCTGAATCCCTGGGTGGTGTTTCCAGGACACCAGGAAACCTCTCTCAACCTGAACAGAATGTCCGCCAACAGACCGTGCCATTGAGGGTTTGTTCCCTGCGCAAACACACTGGGGCAAAGAGTTTGTCGCTGCTGGACCCCAGCCAGCCCCACAGCTTTTCACACATGATGGCCCCTCTGTATTTTCTTCTACCTGCTTGGGAAAGCAAAATGATCCAACAACCAGAAAACAAGCACCTCTCACAAACATCTCTAAAGTAAATGCCAGTGCAGCCGACACGGTGCCAGCTGGGTGACTCCAGGCGAGCACTTCAGCTCTCTGAGCTTTACTTACGATGTCCACATCAGAGTGCTCAAAGAGTGCGGGCTCCTTCTGGACTTGGGGTTGCATCCTCCACTTCTGCTATGCTGGCCTCATGTTCCCAGGCCACATTAAGAATGAGGAAAATGAAAATCCACCTGCTGCATAAGCAGAGCTCTTAGCACAGCCTCATATGCGCTGGCCCTCAGTAAACTGCTTGTGATGTTCTTGTCACCATCTTCATCTTTTACGTAGCACTCAAAACTCCCCTAGCTAAGCCTCATTTCAAAGAGACACAGAGAGCTTCAGGACTTGTCCTTGACCAGCATCTTCTACTTGGGTCCTGAGCCAGTGCAGCTCACCTGTGCCTTCCCCTGCACCACTCCACAGCCCCAGCTGGGGAGAAACACAACTGATGCCACATCTGGCTGTTCTTACTGTGTCTGGTGTGGCTGGTACAAGTTTCTGCCACCCCTCCTGCTATGGGCTAAATTGTGTCCCCCAAATTCAAATGATGAAGTCCCAACCCCCAGTGCCTCAGAATGTGACTACATTTGGAGATAGGGTCTTTAAGAAGTAATTACGATTGGGCCAGCCCTGGTGGCCTAGTGGTTAAGTTTGGCATGGTCCACTTCAGCATCCCGGGTTTGGTCTGTCAGCAGCCATGCTGTGGCAGCCGCTCACATACAAGAAGAGGAAGATTGGTGGTGGATGTTAGCTCAGGGCAAAACTGTGAATCTTCCTCAGCAAAAAAAGAAAAGTAAGTAAGGTAAATGAGGTCATTAGGGCAGGCCCTAATCCATAGACTGATGTTGTAATCCAATGTGATTGATGAGGAGTAGGAGATTGGACACAGACACACAGAGGAAAGACCACGTGAGCACACAGCAAGAAGATGGCCATCTGCAAACCCACGGTACTTCGATCTGGGACCTCCAGCCTCCAGCGCTGTTAGGAACAAGTTTCTGTGGTACTTTGTTATGGCAGCTGGCTGACTAAGACGCACTCGCGAAGCAAGACCGCAGCTCCTCCATCCTGCGAGGCCACCTGCCGGCTCCCAGCCAGTTCCCCACCGTGCCCGCCTCAGCCCCTCCATCCTCGCCTCCTTCTGCTATTTCTGGTCATCCTCATGTTTTATTTAAGTCCTCCAAGAGGCCTCCTCTGACTGCACTGCTTTAACTAGTTTGGGAGTCTCTCGACCGAATCTTCTACGTTGCCGTGTCCACATGTGTGCACTGTGCACGTGGCTGTGCGAGTGTGTGTGGTTGTGTATTTAGGTACCTCTCAGACCCCTAGCTACACCTCATAGCCCCTAAGGACGGGGTCATATCAGGACCCACGGAGTGCCAAGGCTCGGGGGGGCCTTTCGGGACTATTTTTTCTATGATCTTGATTTTACAAACGAGAAAACCACTTCCAGAGGAGGAAGTGAACAGCCTGCTCGAGGACAAAGTGAGGGTAACTCCAGGCCACGCTCCTGCCCTTTCAGGTGACCCAGGAGCCCAGCACATGGCTCTGTCCCCTGGGCCTATCCATAGAGTCTCTGGGACACCACACACACTGCTCCCACCCTCTCTCTTTCCACCTCCTCAGATGCATGACTTCCGTACGGGTCCAGCTTTTCTCTTCGTTAGCATCTCGTGAAGACAGTGCTCACAGTGTGGGCCTCAGCGTCCACGGGTACACACAGGAGCACAGGCTGATGTGGCTTCTCTCCCAGGGACACAGCTGCCCCCTCAGGAGTGCACAGTCACCGGGACACGAGGACCTGCTGTAGTGCATCTCACATGTATACGTTTACACGTGATTTTTCTTTGCTCAGTTCATATTTGTCTTCCCTACAAGACTGAAGGGCCATACGAGCAGAGAAAGCGTTTGCCCTATTCCTCAGTGACCAGCACATAGTAGGTCTTCAGTAAATACTTGTTGAATGAGTAGATACCTACGTGCACAAGCAGACACAAGGGCACACACGGTACCTCACAGGCCACATGCAGCTGACACACGGTCACACATGTGTGCACATCCATACTGCTCAGAGATAAACACAGCAGAGGCGCCCCTGGCTTTCAGGTGCTGACTGAGCTCACAGCTCGCTGCCGGTCAAGGCACAAGGTGAAGCTCCTGCCGAGCTGCAGGCAGCCACGGACTGCTCAGGAAGCCTGTCCTGGGGGGCCTGCTACGTTTCCATATGCCCAGCCTAGGAGGAGCTCTAGAGATGCTCCTGGGGACCTGAGAGCCGGCTGAGGACTGACAACCAGGACCCAGATGGCAGCTAGGGAACAGCAATAATAGAATCATGTCCAGCTGGGGGCCTGGCCTCATTTGGCCAGCACCAGGCCACATGGAGGTGCAGAGCTCTCCAGAGGGCCCCAAGCTTCTGATGGCAGACTTGAATACAACTCTTCTTGGAGTGGAGTCCACGGTAGCTTTGAACACTCAGGGCTCAGAGGTCAGCCCAGGGAGAAGAGACAGGGCAAAGCATCGTGGGCTGCTTCTCCCCTCCTCACCATCACAGACACCTTGCTGCTCGGAAGGTGAGCTGAAGGCAGCATCGGCCAGGGGCTCAAGCCCTTGCATGCCCAGGGCACCAGCACAAGTCAGGGCTCCTGGCACCCCAGCCATCCCAACACCAGTTTCAGCCAGAACACAGGTTTACCAGTTTTCAGCTGGAGAGGGAGGTGTTCACATGTGCTCAGAGGGCCCGTTTCAGGCCTGGGGCACGAATCTGTGCATGCTGGGGCACCCATGGCAGCTGTACCTGCCCCAGGAGCTGACACAGTGAGCCCCATTCTGCCTAGGACCATGAGCCCCTCCCCAGGTAACAGAGCTCCCTCCCTCCCAAATGCAGAGCATGAAACAAAGCCACTTTCTGCTGGACCCTGCAAAAATGAGGCAAGGCATGGAGCGTACCTCCAGGGGGGAGCTCTCTGCTGCCTGAAGCATGGAGAGCAAAAGAAGAGGACCCCCAATTCCATTTCAGTGAATTCACCAGGCACACACCTGCACACATGCGTGCACATGCACTCTGAGCGCCCACTCAGCGCCAGGCCCGTGCAAGCGGCTGACAATGGGAGGCACCTGACACGCTGCCCTCACACCCAAGGACCTTACACCTTTGCCCCCTTTAAGCCCACTCTCCACACAGGTAGCAAAGTAACTTTTTAAAACTAAATCATAGTATGTGTCCCCCTTTAGAGCCTTCCAGTGGCTTCCCAATGAGATCTAAACTCTGTTTCCTGGTGGGGAGGCCTGAATGGCCCAGCACCTGCTCGCCTCTCATGGTGTCCCCCTGCCCGCCACACCACACCAAGGCCACAGCACACTGATCTTCTTTCCTCTCCTTGTCCCAGCTCACTTCCCCCTGGGCCTCCACACCTGCTGCTCCTCCCCTGGCATGCCCCACCCCTGGATGCCTGCGCCGAGCAGCCAAGCTTGCAGCCACTTGGCTGTCTTTCCTTTCTTTCATTTTGTCTGTCTGCTGTCTTGGTCAGCTCAGGCTGCCGTAACGAAATACCACACACTGAGGGACTTACACAACAGACATTTGTTTCTTTCAGCTCTGGAGGTTGAAAGTCCAAGATGGAGCTGCTGCCAGGGCGGGGTCAGCTCCTGGTGAGTTCTGACTCCCCTCCTGGCTGACAGACGGCCGTTTCTTTGCTGTGTCCTCACACGGCTCGCCTCTGTGCAAGTGCAGAGAGAGAGATCTCCTGTGTGTCTTCCTCTTCTTACAAGGCCGCAGTTCCAGCAGATTCAGACCACATCCTATGACCACATTCAACCTTAACCACCTCCCCAAGGGCCACACTCCAAAGACAGTCACCCTGGGGGCTGAGGCCTCAGCACGTGAGCTTTGAGGGGACTCACTTCAGTTCATAGCGTCCACTCAGCAGATGTTCTAGGTACCCAGACACAGCAGCGCAGGAGGCAGACTGAGGCCTCCTCACGAACATCCACCTCTCCCTTCTCCTCGGCAGGGGCAGGACGGCACTTCCCCACCCAGTGACGTTAGGGTGGCCACGCGACTGACACTCGCCAATGAAATGGCCGGAGTCAGCTGTTCCTGCCTGCTCCCTCCTGTCGTCTGCACTGTCCCAGAGGTGACCCAGCCAGCCTAGTTGCCAGCATGAGAGTTACAAGGAACAGAGACTCTAGCTGGCCTGAGAGGGACACGTAGTGTGAGCAAGAAATAACCTTGCTATTTTTAAGTAACTGAGAAATGGGGGTGTTTGCTACTGCAGCATAATATGTCAGCCCATCCTGACTGGTACAGACCTAAAGGAAGTGAGGGACTGGCCATGCAGACACAAGGGAAGGGTATGCCAGGTGGAGGGGTCACCAAGTGCAAAGGCCCTGGGGCAGAAGCATGCTCAGCATGGTCAAGGGAAGTGAAAAGGCATCTCACGGAGTGTGAGGAAGGGCAGGCCCAGGGCAAGAGACAGGCTCTGAGGCTGTGGGGGCCTGAGGGCACACGGACCTCAACTCCAGGGACAGGGAAGCCCCTGGAGCACTGGGGCAGAGACAAGACGCAGGATATATTTTTGAAGGACCTCCCTGGCTGCTGGAGAGATGGTGAAGGGCCACGGTGGCAGCCAGGAAATGTTCAGGAAACATCTGCGCGATAGGCTGTAGAGGTGTAGATCAGGCTGATGGCAGTGGAGGGTCAAACTAGGATTTGGAAGGTAACACTGACAGGGTTCTTTGATGTGGGATGAGAGAGAAAGGAGTCAAGGGTGGTGGCTGTGGTTTTGGCCTTGAGACTGGGAGGATGGAATTTTCATTTCTTGAATGCGGAAGACTGTGGAAGGGACAGACCTGCAGGCACAAAGCAGAAGCTGGTTGTGACCAGCCTAGTGAGAGCAATAGGATGGACTCCGCGGCCTTCAGTGCAGGAGGCCGGCTCCACTGCTGACCAGGAAGCCTGCAGAGGATGGGGTGGAGGGAGCCACCAGGACGAGACACCGCACAGCCCCAGGGGAGGCCCCAAGGTGTGGGGCTCTACAGCACGTCTGGTGTGGACTCCACAGGGGCAGGCTACGGGTGGGGATGGTTCCGCTCACTCCTCTCTGTCCCTTGGCAGTTTGTCTAAAAATCCCGTAGCTTCCCCAGTCTGGAGGGTGCCGGCCGAACTCTCTCACCTCCACCACAAGGAGCAGCATGCAGAGACACTGATGAGCCCCAGGGGCTGCTGGGGGGCAGACACGGCCCCACGAAGTTGGTGAGCCCCAGCAGACACATGTCCACAGCGCAGTGTCCTGGACACAGACTGAGGATGTGAGGTCTCCCCACAGAGGACAGAGAACATGAGACAGCAGTGGTGGGAACCGCGTCCAGCCGCCCAGCTCGGAAGGGGTGAGCTTGCCTATGCACCTGCCCCAGACACGCCCCAGCTCCTGGAACTCAGGGCCTCTGAGTCAGGTGTCACCCTCTCCCAGGACACACAACAGTGAGCTTGTGGTTGGACCGAGCTGAGGACTTCCACTGCGCCTCCTCCCCTCTGTGCCAGAAACTGGGCAAAACAAGTCTTGCTTTTCTCTCTCTCTTTCTCTCTCCCTCTCCTACTTCCCTTTCTCCTTTTTTTCCCACCTTCCACTGCTTCCTTTCCACAACTACTTAACAAATACCCACCAAGTGCAGGTATTAGACACGTCATAGTAAGGATGCAAAGCTACTCAGACATGGTCCCTTCTGGAGAGACGCTCTGATTCGGGCTGGGGAGACAGACACACAGACGATGGTCGCGGTGCACAGGGTGGGCGCAGGAAGTTACCAGCACCTCTGACTTGGGGAGAGGACCATGGAGGTTTTAAGGAGGGGCCACACCTTCAGTCAGCTCATAGTGCCTGTATGGTAGAACTGGACTCGCACAGAGAGGCACACGGGGTCGGCAACCACTCCCTCACACACAGCTGGGCCCATTCCTGGTGCTGGACCAAACTCATCAAGAATTTCTCCCATTATGCAGGGTGAGAATGAGTTTGTCCAATTGTGTGGCTTGGACAGTGCCTTCTCCTGTCTGAATCACAATTTGCAGCTTTTGGAAAACAGGCAACAGGTAAAGTGGTCTCCCAGCTGAGGGCTCCTCCCTTCGGGCCATGCAGCCAGTCGTCCTCGCAGCCCCTCCCAGCCCCTCACAGTGGCATCCTCCCACTGCCCCTGAATTCCCAGGACCACTCACCAGGGTGCCCACACTGCCACCCAAGCCTGCTGGGTTTCCAGGTTCCCTGTGTCTGTCAGGGTACAGAGGAGAGAACTCAGTACCACCACAGACTCTGCTCTGTCTTCCCCGCCACCCACCCACGTGCTACACACAGTGGCCAAAACCATCGTGGATTCCTTTTGGAGGAAGGATTTGAAGAAAGGAAGACAGGAAAGAAGGGAGGGAGGGCGGGGGAAGAGGAGAGCAAGCTTTGCCTGGTGCGATGCTTAAAAGTAGGGTCCTGAGATGGATTACCTGGACACGAACACACAGTTTTGGCTCTCCCTCTCACTGTGAGAGTCAGACAACTCTATCTCTTCATTCCTTGCTTTCTTCATCCAAAAACGGGCCAATAAGGGGCCGGCCTGATGGCACAGCTGTTAAGTTCATACCTTCTGCTTCGGCAGCCTGGGGTTTGTGGTTGGGATCCCGGGTGCAGACCTACGCACTGCTTGTCAAGCCATGCTGTGGCAGGCGTCCCACATAAAAAAATAGAGGAAGATGGGCATAGATGTTAGCTCAGGGCCAGTCTTCCTCAGCAAAAAGAGTAGGCTTGGCAGCAGATGTTAGCTCATGGCTAATCTTCCTCAAAAAAAAAAAAGTATTAGAAGGTAAAGTCTCTGAAAGTGAGCATTGTGTCTCTCCCACAACAAGTGTACTACAGAAGCACTTGGCGCACACTGGTTGAAAGAATCAATGACAGAACCACACTCACTTTGCTGGCTGCTTGCTCAGTTAGTCACCGATGTGCAATTCCTGCATACAGCAGGCACTCACCAAGTGCTACCTGAGAGCATTTCTGTTCCACAGGTCACCTGCAGGTGCAGGCCTCCACTGCCTCTGGACGGTCGTACGAGCCCGTGACTGTGCATGCTCATCAGCCAGTCCCAATCTTACTCTGCCAGGCCGGCTTCTCGAAGCACACATCAGTTTCCTGATCAGAAACCTCAATGCCCCGCAAAAGTTCAGACTCGTAATAAGACTCTGACCCTAACCACCTCCTCTATGAATCCTCTATTCAGTCAAATTGAACTTGCTTAGGCCACCACTTCCTCTAGAAACACACCGCATGCGCGCACGCGCACACACACACACACACATGCACACACCCGATGCCTCACTTCCACTCGTGGAAATCCTGCCCATGCTTCAAGACCTCGCCCAGATGCCCCACCCTCTTCAGAACAGCCCTTACTCTGTATTTCACTCTGCCAGTGTTACTGTTAATTGGCTGCTGTGTGTAGGAGCAGGAACTGTCTTTCCACAGACCCAATTTCAGAGCTGAATAAATAGTGAGTCGAATTCATCAGGTTACTTTAACTCCCATGCCCATTTGGACAGTTTTCTTCTCGGTTCAGGCTGAATCAATGTGTCATTCCCTCAACGTCCTGGTCTATGGTTTCAGTGACCAGCTCACCTCTCCTCAGAGAAGCTCTCTCTGTGCTGAGGGGTCTGTGGGCCCCTTCTTTGGGATAACACATCTGCATATTAGCAGGGACTTCCAGGACTTTCACCCATGTAAGTTAGAGAGAAGGCCAGGCCAGAGGGGGAGGCATTCGGAAACAGGAGGCTTCCAATACCCTCGAATCCCCCATAGGTGGGCATCTCTCCTCCTCAGAGAGTGGGCCCTCCGGGGAGGCTGCCTTGCTGCTTTAGACATTTGCTGCAGAAGGCCACCCAGAAGGGAGCAGCCTCTTGAATGGCCCCCAGAGATGTTTCCCCAGCTGGACCAGCCTCAGAGTCTCCAGGGCCAGGACACGGGCATGCACCCTGTGCACTAGACGGCCTTGGGAGTAAGGCTCTTCCCAGGACTTTATTTCCCCATTTTTGATTCCAGGCCTTACCCCAGCCAGGGTCTCAACTGGAGAAAGTTAGCTTGATCAGGTGGTCAATGTGTTTCTTCCCAGCACAGGGCTTCTCCACATCAGAATCACCCAGGCACTCCCTTCTGCATGCAGATTCCTGGGCCCCACCAGACATGCTCACCAACTCTTGGGATAGGGTCCAAGAGTCACGTGGTCTCTGGGTTCTGGCTGATTCATGAAGCGCCTTGAGCCAATCCAGGCAGGCTCACAGACCCAGGGCCGCTGATGCTGCTACTGTGCTGTGCAGTAAACCTGGAGCGTTGGCCTTCCTAGAGTTTTTTAGTTTCTGCACTTTGTCATCTCTGGAGATTCTTAAGGTCTCCAAAACATACCTGGTGAACAACTGGTGTTCACCCTATACATGAGCTTAGATGAGAAGCAGAGTCCTATTTGGAGGAGCCAGATGGAAAATGACTTACCCCAAACCAAAGATCCTTGACTAGCTCAGCACTTGCCCTTGCCAGACGGAAATATTTTTCAGCCTTTTCCAGACATGCCCTGCTCTTCTTTGCAAATTCCACTCCCCCTGGAATTTAGAAGAGAAACCAACATTCACAGAAATCAACTCACGTAGACTAAATCCTTGTTCACGTTACATCCTGACCGCAATTATGTAAAATGGGCATCATTATCCTTATTTCATAGATGAGAAAATTGAGGCTTAGATGAGTTATTTAGCATGCCCAAGGGCTCAAGAGTAAGAAATTCTGGGAACCAGATCTGAACCACCTTCTGCACCCACACTGTGCCGCCTCTCCCTGCTCCCCCGCTCCCCAACCTGGGACAGCCCCACTCACAACCTTGTGAGCCCAGCTGCACCCTCGGGGAAGGCTCCACATGCTCTCGGAGGAAGTAGCACCTCTCCTCTCTTTCCTGGCACCGTGCTTTCTCCACGCCTCTGTCACAGCCTTTTCCTCCTTAAACGAGCTTATTTGTGTGTCCACCTCTGCCACCAGACGGAGCTCTCAGACGTCAGGCCCTGTATCCTAAACACTGCTTTCTTCCTAAACACAGAAGAGTGGCTGACCCGTGAAAAGTGCTCAGAGACAGTGGCATGAACATGGCAGTCTTGCCCCGTTGGAGCCGGGAGTGGAGTTGTCTTCATCAGCTTTCGCTCTCTCCTCTTTCAGCCCCTTTTCTGGTTTCACTTATGCTGTGCCAGGGGTACACAGAGCCCCAGGTCTCTGAGTCCGATCTCTGTTCAAATCCTGCTCTCGTAAGAGCCAGGGCATGAGGCCGCTTTATGGGTGGTTCAGCTCAGGCTGTCTCTGTTGGTGCGCATTCGTTCACATTTCTCTTTTTAAAAACAATAGTAAATAGTTTATGATGACTTTAATGGAGATTAAATCACTAGAACCAAGTTTTTCCTCATTGTGGAGCTGAGCTATTCTCCACATCTACTGTACAAAGTCACATGGGCCACGGGGGCACGGTATTAGAGGTCCAGCAACTGAATTGAGTTGGTTCCAGAATTACAAAGCGTGTGTCCAAACGACCACCAGAGCCCCAAACCCAGGCGTGGAAGGAAAGGGTAAGTTTAAGGTTATGCAACATCTCCTCCAGTGACTGGTGATGGCAGGAAGGGAGGTTGACAAGTTCACAAGACAGTCTGCGAGGCACCTGACATTTCCGGGAGCTGTCGACGTCAGGAGAGCACACAGGCTTCATTAATCCCAGCAAAGGGCGGCTCGAAGGCCTGGCAGCCTCCTCACTTCTCAGCTTCCCCTGTGTGACTTGACACTGGCCAGTTTCATTACCATTAACAGCTCTGCAAATTGCACCATCAGCAAAATGCCCAGAAAGTTCATAAACAGCTTCACAAGCAAATTTTGGTAGAGGACTCACCTCTCTGTCTCCTAACAAAGGGTGCAACTTCCTGGTGTTTCTACCAGCTTCTGGGGGTAGAGACAAGTTTATCCTGGTGCCCAGGTAAGGGCTCAGGTGTGGGACCATCTCTCTGGGCTAGCTGGGAGTTCATTAAATATGGAGCCAGAAGAACTGAGTTCTATCCCAGGTTCTGATGGCTACTAGCTATTTGACCTTGCAAAACTCACTTAACCACTCTGGGTCTCAGTCTCCCCAACTGTAAAATGGGAACAATAATAGTATCTGCTTCACAGGGTTGTTATAAGGGTCAAACGAGATGATCTGTATAAAGTAACCGGTAAAGGGATGACACAAAATAATGCCTCAATAAGAGAATAGCCATCATTATTGCTATCTGTCACACATGCGTTATTATAAGACTCAGCCCATGTCATGGGTGTTGTGAGGTTCCAATTAGTGCTCTGAAAACACTGCACATACAGATGCAAGGAACCATCACCCCTGAGAGTATTCTCAAGCCAGTCTTTCCCATCCACTGAGTCTAAAGGACCCTCCTTCTCAAAAACTTCCGTCCATCTCTGTTTTCTCTGCCTTCTGCTCCCATCTTTGCTGTGGCTCCTCCCCTTGGTTCTTTTCCTGAATCCTGGAGCTGCCAATGCCCGCTGGATGCCCTGGCACTTTCAAGGCAATGTTCTCCCAGCCACAGGAAGGGGACACCAAGGGGTTCAACATTCTGAGAAAATGATCCATAAGCCAGCTGTGTCCTGATCGCTGCTGCAGCTGGGTGGGATCAAAATGTGACCATGTGGTCCACTTAGGGGAGCCCAGGCCACCTGGAGGCCAGAGGAACAAGCAGGACCACATCATCGGCTCACACATCCCCCAAACCAAGGCAAAGGGGCAGAAAGAAATTTGGCTGAGTGTCAAAACAAGTAACTGAATGAAACCGCCCAGGCCCTCTGAAAAGTCACTGCCCCCCCCCCCCATCCAGCCTGCAGTCTGGAGATGGGTCCTGTGGTCAGATGCGCCTTTGGCGGGTCTGGAGTCTGTGTGGGATTGATTTTTAGAGCCTGACTGTCTGCTGATAGATGGTGTGATGAAATGAGAGATATAAATTGTCACCCTCTGCAATCCAAGAGGCTGTCGCTGCTGCGGTTACTCTCTGGCAGGAGGAAAGGGACGAGGAGGGCAGTGCCTGGTGCCATGCGATGGGGCCCAGCCCTGCGGGGTTCAGAACTGTCTGGCTAGCATTCCTCACAGACAAATGGCTGCCAGCTGCTGGGTTGGGGAATGTGACGGTCGGAGCAACGGCTCTAGGGTGGCCTGAGCTTACCTCCGGCACTTCCTTGCTGCGTGGCCTTGGGCAAGTTACTTAACCACTCTGAGCATCAATTTCTTCCCCAGAAAAATGAATACAATAGTAATACCTACTTCATAAGATTGTTGGGTTAAGAAATAAATGCATGGCTACCCATGCATACAAAATATTCCAACTAGCAAGCCAACCCCAATAAGGCAATTTATTATTGCACAAAATAACTGTCATAGGGAGGAAAATTCCCAGATTTTTTAATTGAGTGACTTAACAACGTCATCAAGAGCCTAGGCTCTTTCTATCTTTTCTCTCTGCCACCCTCGTTATCTTGGATCTGTGCTAATGCTAGGTCCCCCATGGTCACAGCTGCCATTGCTCTGGCATCACAGCCAAGCATGACGCATCCGGAGGAAGAAGAGAAAGGCCCCCCACCTTATGTCTCTTTTCAAGGAACCTTTCTCAGGAACCTCTCTCCTCATCTCCCCTTTTATCTCATTGGCCAAGATCGTGTACCCTGCCCTTACTAGCCCTTGTGTAAGCCAATGACTTACTAGGGAAATGTGCCCACGATTGACCTGCCCCGTGGGTAAGGTCACCTTCCCTGGACACATGACTGCATATCCCAAAACTATGAAGAGAGGAAGCAAGGGTGACAGGCTTGGGGAGGGAAGTGCCGTGGGCTGCAGCAGGCGAAGCAGCGGCAGCGCCAGCCCCTATTGCGCGCTCCAGGTCAGCCCTCTGCGTCTGGACTGCAGCGCCACACCTCGAGGCTGGGCCCGGGGGACGGGCTTCCAGCTGCAGACACTTCCTCACAAAAGCACGTTTCCTTACAACCAAGGAAAACGTTAAGAATACTATTCAAGATTTATGTTATTTATTTCTAAAGCTAAGTTGAGGCAGTTAATTAAATTTTAAAAAGCTACCATTAAAGAAAGCTACACTAATATCAAATTTAAAGTTTGAAGAATTACTTAACAGAACATAAACATGTAAGGATATTTAGATACAAATCATATCAATTTTAAAACTTAGCCCTTTGTGGTAAAGTGACCAAATTTCTGTTTACAAGAACACACAGAGCCCTCCCTTCGAGTTGGTCCTGCATCTCTCCTGGCTTGCGCTTCCTTGCCTTGTCGCTGCGCAGAGCCTGGCTCCACTCCTTGCTCAGCCAGACCCTCATCATCTCCCCTGGGCTGGTTTTCTCTTACCTCAATTAAAGAGACAGTGCTGCCGTTTCCTCTGTTGTCTTCCTTCGCTTTGGACTTGCTTGGCCACAAACCCCAAAATGACAACTGTCCTCACAGGCTAGGGCTGGCTTCTCTAAGCTCCGTTCTGTCAGCCTCCTCAAATCTTTTCGAGAAGAGGTAAGTATATATAATTGAAAAATGTGTATTCTCATGTTTCCTTCCTCAACTCCATCCAATTCTCTGAGAAGTTAAGGTGCGTTTCTTCACTTTTTAAGTTTTTTCCTGCAGATAGACAGGCGGGAGGAAGAAGATCACGGCTATAATTGCAAGGCGTGCACCATCCTTTCCCCTGTGGTGCCGGGTCGACAGTGGGCAATGATGACAGGGCAGCAAGGGGGCAGGAGAGCCAGGACTCAGCTGTGAACACTTCTGTCAGATCTGCTGCAGGTGTGGCCCAGTGCCTCCCGACCCAGGCACAGACCCCAGAGATGGGGCATCAAGTGAGCCTGCTTACTTGATGTGCGGGACACCCATCTTAAGAGCACAGTGCCTCCCCTCACACCCACACTGCAGGGGACCCAGGAACCTGTGGGTCGGGGGCCATAAAACAGGACTTCCTGACAGGACTCCCTCTCCTGACAGCTGTGCGTCTCCCTCACCCACGCACCCCTACCACGCCTCAGCCATGGTCTGAGCAGCCACTTAGGGAATCAAGCTTGTTAAACCAGGAGGTTGGATTTCATGAAGCTGCTTAATTTAGCTTTTAATTGCATGCGGGTTCAAATTATATCAGTGGGTTTTCATAATGGATGTTCCCCTTCTCTTTGAGAGATGAGAAAATAGCCAAGTCCCCAGGGCAGCATGGAGGAAGGGTGGCGGGGTGGGGCTGGGGGCAAAGTAACTTGTATTCAGCCAGAGATTGGAAATGTCGCCAAATCAGGGATTTAGGGGTCATTTTGTCCAGGCCTTCAGCACCTTCAACCTGTACTGTTCTTAATCTATTTTAGACATAGCAACCATCCTTCTCTACTTAGGGCCATTAGGGACTCCCCTCCCCAATAAAATGCACCAATGAGAATCCATTCCTGAGACTTTGGAATTTCTTATGGAATATAACCTAAATCTGTCTTCCTGTGAAAGATTATTATTCTTGCATTTCAGCAGGAGGGAGTTGGCCCAACTGCTATTTGATACTGAAGACTTGAAAGCATGGGCTGAACTCCGATGTGAAAGCCCCAGCAATAAATAACAGAAGGAAGCAGTTCCAACAGCCATCACAGCTGTAAGGGGCCTTTGTCTTATCTGAAGAGTATCTTTCTAAAGCTCTGTCTCCCACCCCATTGCTTCCCTCAGTTTCTAGGTGGGAGGGGAATAAGGACATCATTGTTGGGAAGGGACACGCAGGCACAGAAATAACCTAATGCATTTTGCTGGTGAGGATATTAAACAAAATCTTATTTGAGCACAAAGCCCTCCTCTTCGACCAGTTGAAGAATGAAAGATGGCAGCCATGCAAGTGCAGGTGTGTGCCCACTTAAGGGGGTAAGAAATAAGAAAACAATTTAATACTAAACAATTGAGTGGAGACTCAGCAGTTAGCTTTGAGTAAAGTTGATGTTGGCATGGGAGCTTAGACAAGGAAGACTTCTTGGAAAAGGTGAGCTCCAAAGAATTTCCTCAGAGAGAGGAAGGAGAGAGGCAGGGGGCCAGCCCCATTCTCTTGGGCACTAGAAAGGGGATACGTTGGAGCAGGTGCTTTCATATTTCCCTGAAGAGTAGACATTCTCAAGGAGGCAGCTGACAACAGAACAGCAGGACAGGCACCCCTCTTGTCCGACCATCAGTCTTCAGGTCATGGGTCACAAAGGTTACATGGAGGGAGAAGTGATCCAACAAATGGGAAGGCAGCCCGAGGAGGATGGCTTCAGCAGGGGAGGTGGAAAGGCAGGCTAAGCACATTCTTAGCGGCTCATAATGGCTCAGGATCCGAGTCTTGGGCCCCAGCTGTGTGTGGGGTACCGTGTCCTGAGAGCAGGAGGGCTCAGGGCCTCAGGAGCATTTGCTTCACTCCAGGCTTCTCAGTGTGAGATGCCTCCTCTTTTCTCCTCTCCCAGTTCCTTGCCTTCTCTCCCAGTATTCAGCTCTCTCCTCCCAGGCTGAATTCTGAGCCCACAGCTTGGAGTGGTGCCAGAGAAGCATGTGAGCTGCATACTGCTTGTCCTCAGTCTCCTTCCATAGTGGTTTCTTCTCCTCCCTCCCTCCCCTCCTCTTCTTCTCCAATATTCTCCTTCTTCTTTTCCTCCTCTTGGCCCTTCCTCCTCACCACTCTCTCCCCCTCCTTTTTGCAAAGATTGCAAACCCCTTTTTGCTCGCCATCCCTTCTGCTTGCAATTCTACCAATATGCCACCAGATTGTATCCAGTCTTGATTAAAATCCCCTCGAATCCCAGCCCTTCTCAAGTTTTCACATCTCGTTTTCCTCCCTGTCCTATGAACCCCCGCACTGTTGTCTTTTTGGATAGTGAAGTATTAGAAGGTCCAGTGTTTGTGCCCAACGTCCTTTCCTTAAGGACAGGGTCATTGTCCGTGGGTCTCCCTCCCCGTCCTGGGCATCTGGCGCATATGAAGTATGACCCAAGGACCAAATCCTGCTGGATTGGAACTATCCCTCATGGGTTTCAGGAGCTCTCTCTGCTGGACAGCTCCCTGCCCCTTTGGCCGATTTTGTCCTTGGGCAGGATCCCTGAGAAGAGCAGTAGCTGCACCTCTCAACTCTGGGAGGAGAGAGATCCAAACAGAACACTAAAATGAAAGTGCCCCGGGGTCTCTGGAACCACAGTGGGTAAACTTAACATACTTTTCTGCTAGCCTCTCAGCTTTATCTCTGAGCTGGTTCTTCTCTAACCATCTGTAGTCTCTCCCAACCAAAGAAGATCAAAAATCAAATATGGTAAAAAGAAGATCTCTTTTCCCTAAAGGCTTCCAGGAACCAGAATGTTGGAACTGGTCAAATCTTTATATACCATTTAGTCCAGAATCCACGATTTATAGATGAGGAGGCTGAGGCTCAAAGTGGGTAAGAGACTCACTCAAGATCCCACGGCAGCTGGCTAGAGTCGGTCCTGATGCCAGCACACACCAGCCTCTCCCTCCAGGATGCTCCCTCTTGCTGCACCCTCCTATGGAGGCAGAGATGCATTCCACCTGATTCCCTGCCTCAGTTTCGCCCTGTCCTCCACGCCCTTCTCTCCCAGCTCATGGTCACTTAATAAGCACAAGATATCTTCATCCTCACTAAGTATATTACTGAGAGCACGGCTCCTACTGGCCCCTTCTCAGTAAGTTTGGGCTCTAATGAGGGCAGATGCTCAGCCACAGGAATAACTCACTATGTGATTCCGGCCCTTGGCAGCTGTCCTGCAGGGCAGTTTCCCTCAGGATCCACTTAATCACGGCACAGATTGTATATATTGTATTGTATATTGTATAATGGTACTGGAGTTCCACCACCTCCTTCTCCAGTGAACTGAGATGGAGACGGATGGTTATAATTCTCTGAGCGCTGAGGCACTGGGAGGCCTCCAGCTCCTGGGGAATAAGGTCTGTTTGGCAAGGAAGCCCTCTGCAATCATGGGAATGCGTTAAGCCTCCTCCACAGGCAGCTGAGGGGCTGCAGACTATGCTTATCTCAGCAAGAAGTCACCAGCAGAGTGAAGGCAGCTACGGCCTCGCCTCCTCACCCAGCCTGAGGTCACCATTTAGATAGCCACTCTTTGTGCCACACTCCAGCTCCTGTTCTGTTCCCCAGGAGCCTCTGCACAGAACCCCTCTTAGGCAATGGAGGGGGCAGGGATTCCACTCCAGCAGGAGGAACGGCTCACTGAGGAGTCCACAGAACAGTCAGAACTGGTCCCAAAGCTGAATCCACAAAGGAAGAGGGAGCCACCAAATCCCCAGCCCAGCCATGCGCTGCTCTCTCCTCTCTGCCTCCTCATGCTCACAGCTCTGGGCTACAATCCCACCAAGAGCTACTCACTAGGTTGAACAACATATAAGCCAAGGTTCAAACAGGACAAGGGGGTGTGGCCCTTAGTCCATATGGTGGATGAGAGAGGAGAGAAGGGAGCAATAGCAGTGGCCTAAACTCCTAGATAATCTGGCAAGTAGGCATCTTCTTAACACGAAGGGTCCAACAGGCTGTGGAGGTGGGGGCAGGAGAGAAGGGGCAAATCTTTCATCCTGCCCTAGGCAAATCTTCTGAGGTTATGCAGGATTCAAAGAGGGATTCTACTGAGATCTCAGGCTAGCATGGTCAGCAAAGGACCGGCGCGAGGAGGGGTGAGGAACAGAGCAGGAAGTGCCCTGAACCTAGAGATAGCAAACTGGGTTCAAACCTCAGCTCCTTCGCTTATTAACCGTGTGATTTAGGACAAAGTGTTTGCTATCTCTGAGGCTCAGTTGTCACATCTGTAAAACAGGGGCAAACCACATGAGGTTTGTTTTAAGTGTTAAAATGAAATAGCCTACTTCAAACTGCTTGGCCCAGTGCCTGCCTCCACATAGGCACTCAGCAAACGTTTGTCCTCTCCTGCCTTTCAGCCAAGGAGGCTCTTGCCCTGTGGTTATTTCCCAGCTGGCAGCCGCGTGCTCCAGCTTCTGCAGCTCACTGCAAACCAGCCCCCAAGGAGCACTTTCCGGCTGACTTGCCTGACCCAAGCTGACAGCCGAGTTCTTGGCACTCCAGCATCCTCATGCCCAGAGGTCCCTTCCCTGGGGCTGAGGAGGGGGTCTCCCCAGGGCCCAAGGAGTATCTTCTCCCTGATTCTCTAAGATTTTGCATGGGCAGGCACGGGAGGGACGGAGAGGCCAGAGAACATGGGGCCTAGACAATCTGGTCCCCTCTCTCCTCATCCCCACACCAAGCCACAGTTAGAGCAGAGATGTGAGTGGGCCTCTCCCAGGACTCCAGGTTTCTCCATCAGCACCTGCCCGCAGACGCCCCACACCTGCACAAACTCTGGACCCAGATATGGCAGACTGCTCGTCCCAGACTCTTCCGTCTCTGTATCTTTGCCCAGGCTGTGGTGCCTTGCCACTCCAGCTGGGGTGTCCTTCCTGGTTTTCCTCCCCACTGAGATTGTCAATTCACACTTTCCTCTCTCTTCTCTGATTCCCAAATCAGCAAGGCAAGCACCTTTTGAACATGCTAATATTACAATCCACAATGCCAATATGACACTCATTGACTTTATTTCTTTACTCATCCAAAAATGTTTTCTGAATCCTTATTGTGTGCTAGATATGATTTTAGCTGTCACCTGTCTCTGCAGTGCCCCCCGGCAGCTGGCATGCTCGTTCATCTCCACACCCTCACCACTTAGCACGGGGCCCATCCCAGAGGAGGTGTTTGGTAAGTGGACACAGTGCATTTTTCTCCAGTCAGCTCTTGGTCCCAGTCTGGGCCATTTGTATGTTAGGCAGCAGTTTCTTTTTATCTTCGGGGGCCTCCAGGCCTCCTGCCTTCATACCTGACTTGTGAAAAACACCCTCTGGAAGCTTTACCAAGTGAACTCAGGGCATTAGAGGCTGGAACATCCTCATGAATGATGTTTTCATCAGAGCAGGCTTCCCAAGAAGGCACTGGGGCATTTTTCCCTCCATCTGGGAGGTGATTGGACCTTGGCAATGGTGTAAATACTTCCTTACTGCCTAAGGGTCAGACCCAACATTGATTGTACTGCTCAGTTTAGGAGTCTTTGCCCCAAAAAAGCAAATGCCACCATATGTTCATGTGACAGAATGTGTAGTCCTATGTAGGAAAACCTCTAAGGGGGGAGTCCACCCACCCCATCTGACCTGGAGTGAGCCATCCCGTTTCTCCGTCCACAGGTGCCTCACTCATCACACGAGAGACCAGCCTGCTGCTCCAAGGTCCTTCCTCTCAATCACTCTAGACCTCTCCACATTTATTATCTCTGCCTTATGCTGTAAAAAATGGTTTGCTGGACTATCCTTTTTGCTTTGTCTCTCATTTTTTTAAAGAAGTCAATGGATATTATAAGTGTCCACTAGAGTTGCCGATTGGTAGGAGATGACTACACCAAGTCGCTGTAATTCAAGCCAAACTTAAAGACTTGGGCATTTCAGTTAGCCTTGCAACTTTAACATGGGTCTAAGCACAAATTTTATTAGACTTTTTTGAAATATTGGCAAGGGATTCCAGAATCCCCATTGTTGCAAAAGGCCTCAAGAGGTCTGGGACTCCCCTGGGCGAAGGCCCATGAGTGAAGCTTCATTTCTCAACTCTGTGTGTTCGGCCGCGGCATGGAGGCAACAGGGAGGCAGGGAAGAGACAGAGCGGGTACAGGGCTCCGAGGTGGGGAGTTTGACTTCCTAGTTACAGTCCCCCAGATAAGGACTTGTCACAGGGAAAGTGAAAGAGCCTTGCCTTGGCTTGTGAAACTGTCATTTCGGTTTTGCTTTCGGCCCTTGAGGGAGACCCACACTGAGACTCACAGCCCTGGGGCCCAAGGTCAGTGAAGCAGAGGGACTGCCTTCTGCTTGTCTCTCCCAGCCTCTGCTTCTCAGGCAATTCTCCAAGGAGAGCGAGCTCAGAGCCACAGAGCATCAGAGCTGGGAGAATGTCAAAGGAACACGGGAGCTTCCCACTAGTTTTAGAGATGGGGACCCTGAGGTCTAGAAAAGTGAAGTGACTTGCCCAAGGTCACATACACCAGCTGGACATGAAACCAAAGCCAGAGTTCAGATCTTCAGACCACGTGGCAGAGCCATTAGCCAGCACCAACCACTGCCAACGGCAGCCCAGGCTCAACACTGGTCCTCACTTCCCAGCCTCCAAAGCTGCTGACCTGGAAGAGGCCACCAGATGGCAAGTGGCAGACAAGTACACTCAGACCCAGCACCCTTGGTCACTAGACTCATCTCCGCTCCCCTAACTCTCCTCCATGAGCACTTTGACTCAGTCTCCAAGCCAAATGTGAGAAATGATAGTCCCTTCATTCCCTCATTCAGCAGATGCACTACCAACTCCATGAACAGCATGCTAAGTCCAGAGACACAAAGCCAAGGGACCCAGGCCTAATGGGAGACAGAAACATGCCCGGCCCCTTGCAGCGCCAGGCGAGTGCAGGCATTCCACAGAGATCCACACATGGGTTTGGTAGCCGGGGTAGAGGGAGTGGGAAAGGACTGGGAGGCCCCCTGGAGGGGAGTACCTGAGCCAAGCTTCAAGGACAGCTATGAATTGACCAGAAGAAGAGGGCGAGAGGGCACTCCAAGCAGAAGGAACGCATGGAGGTGGGAAGCAGCCTGGTTTGGGGAGATTCCTCCTGGCAGCAGATGGTTCTCAGGAGGCTGTGAGTGGCAGGAGATCGTGTCCGGGCTGCAAGGCCTCGCAAGCCCCCTTTCAGAGCAGGAACGTTTGTCGTTAAGCCATAGGGTGCTCTTGCAGGATTTTCAGCAGGAAGATGACCAAGTTCAGATCTGCATCTTAGCTAAATTACTTTGGCAATAGAAGGAGGATGAATTGTTGATTGATTAGGCATGCAGGGCCAAGACACTGGGATGCACTGAGGGAGGGAATGCCAGAGGAAAATATGGAAAGTTCTGGCTTCCAGCCCAGAGTCCTGGGCTTTGGACCCATGAAATGATGAAATCGGGTGCCTGCAGGTACTTGCATGCCACATGAGGGGAAAGTGAGCTCTGATGCACTCCACTGCCCAGACAAAGCCCTGCAGAGGCCCGCTGGGCAGCTGTCCGCAGCGCCCACTGTGCCACCCTATCCCACAGGCAGCTCCTCTGCCCCATCGACGTTTGTGTGCTTGGAAGGGCGAAGGGACCCCACTCTACTCCCAGATAGGGTGGGCCCGTGCTCACCCTCCCACAGAACAGGCCACCTTGGCTCACAGACGGGATGCCCTCAGGATGTCTCACGGTTAGACAAGGATGCCTGGGGAAGCCTTCGCCGGTCAGGCAAAGCTCAGGCTTTCCCACACTCTTAACAGCTCTACTCCCCCCACAAACTAACTCTGTTTACAGAAGTAGAAGATTCTAGAGCTGAAGATCTACACGGTCTATTCGTTGACAAGACAGAAATCCCCAACAAACAGCTGCGGAGGGAGGAATGCAGGTACAGATGGTGAAGAGCACATCTCCACGCGCGTGAGGCGATTTACCGGTCCGTCTGTACATGCCTCGTGGGGAGCGGTCATGAGAAAGGCCCCGGGCCCTGGTGATGACAGTGGTTATCTCTCAGGGATGGCATTCATGGCTTTTAGTTTCTTCTGTGTGCCTTTTGGCAATTTATTTTATAATCATTTGTAAAAAAAATGATTTGTGTAGAATGACGCTATGCTCTTCCTAAATAGTGCTTATTACAGGTTTATTTTAATTCCTTGGACCCAGGAATTAACTCCTTTTCCCAGGTCTGTGCGGGAGGCTTCCTGCTATAATGCAAGCCTCCTGTCCCAGCCCCTGAGGACCAGGCCCCGCCAGACAGAAGGCAGGGTCTCCTCCCACTCAGCTGCATCTGTAGCCCACCTACAACGTCCACAAGTCCCCGCTTCCTTCTCTCCCACAGGCAGCATCATGGCCTTCCAAGCCTGCTAATGACATCCTCAGAGTGTCGGCCCATATGGCACGTTCAGGTCCTCCCTGTAGCCTGCCAAGCTAGCCGGAGCTCAGCCAGAGAGGATGTGCGTCCTCAGCCACGCCACACGGACCTGCTCTGTCTGCTCTGTGGGACAGAGAGGCAGGCTGTGAGGAGCAGTGCGCTCCCCAGCCCGCAGCCCTGCTCAGCCACAGTGCTTCTCTGCTGGTGGGCTACCCACATTCTGTGCGCCAATTTCCATGAGAAAAGCCTCTTAGTCCTTGAGAACCAGGGGTGGTAGGGTCCTTCCTGACCTTCTAGTTCATCTCAAAATGGCACTCCATTGGGGACCTCCTAACATACCAGGCTGGCTACCTGCTCAGCATCACGGGGGAGAGAAAGGGCAGAGGCTGAAGAAAGGATTTGGGAAGTAAGGAAGTAAGAAGGAGGAGACTGTAAAGGATGACAGGGAAGGGGGGCTGGAAGTCGCCGCCTGTGTCCTGGAACATTTCTAATACTGGTTTGCCTGCGTGATGCCTGAAATTTCCCCATTAACATCACTCCTTTGGATCTGGACATTGAAAGCTCTGCTTAAAATGAAAATCAGTTTCCCAGAAGGAAAAACACACCAATAATAATATCAAATATTCGTGTAATGCTTTATGCCATATCTCATTTCATTCTCAAAACAGCCGCCTGAGGCAGGCAGATGACTCCAGCCCTGTCACAGGCAGAGAAACCGAGGCTCCAGGAAGCTCGGTCTGGCAGCATGGTGCAGTGCTTGCCTTGTCCTAGGAGTCAGGTGGCCCCGGGCTCGAACGCTGACTCTATAAAATCTCAGAATGAGCACAAGCACTGTATCAATTAAACCCTCACGTGTTTAGGCCACGAAGTCAGGTCTCTATTAAGAGCCAGATGCAATCGCTAACTGAGAGAGAATTTGCTCTCAGCTGTGGGTGCTGCACATCATCGAACCTGAATGTGGATGAGCTCAGTGAGGGCGTTGGGCAGCCCGCGGAGGTGAAGCTCCTCCCTGGAACCTGCATCCTTTACGAGCAGGGGTAGAGCAGTGGGTCAAGGCTGCTGCTGTTCCACGGGAAGTTAGACCACATCGCTTCTGAAGTACAGCACTGGGAAAATGGGAGAAATAAAACAGAACGTGTGTGATTTGACTCATTCTTGTCACTTTCAACAGAATCCTGCAAGAGAGAGATGGACTTCAAGTAGAGCTAGCTGGTGTACAAGCAGGGGAAGAAATGCTGCGTTTCTCTATCCCACACCACACATATGATGAGTGAAAGTTTTTGCAAGCTAAAAACAGCTGAATGGTTCTGGACCCCAAAGTGAAACAGTTACAAATGGGGGCTGTGAAATGGGAACTCTGGTGGAAGATAAAACTACAACCCAAAGCCTTTATTAAACTGTTTTATTAAGAGTTCTCTGCAGATAATGAGAGTCCATGCCCCACAAAGATCAGATTAAGGGCGTTATCGTGGTCACCAGTAATTTACGAGCTGAGGGGACAGACCGAGCTACAGACGCCAGCAAGTAAAAGACACAAACTTTCTGACTTAAAACAATGTCTAGACATGAAGAAATGTGCCTGGGGTTATTGCACATTAAGATGCTCAGAAGCAAATAGGCTAGAAGTCAATTTAGGGACGAGGGAACTGTGTTTTAAAAGAAACTTCAAGCCCAGTCTGAAACCTGAGACTCAAACTGAGCCTGCAAAAGCCTAAAACACTCTCCCTTCCCTGGTCTCACCCTCCAAACCGTGGGTGTTGAAACTACTCATCCCTAGGAAGGACCAGCACTCCAGTGCCCCACTCCAAGGAGGCAGGATGTCAATCTACGGAGAGGACCCTCCCAAGGCAAAACCAGAGACCATAGAGGACACAGCCCAAGGAGCTGCTCCCAGAGAGCTGGAGAGGGGTGGCCACATGGGCCGGCCAAGGAACCAAGCCCACTGGCGGGGCAGCAGTTCTTTCCATTCCTGCCTAGCAGGGTGTGACCATTGCTGTGGACCAGTCATCTCGGTGTTTCTCTTTCCCCCATGCCTGAATGGAAGGTGGATGCTTTAATTGTGGTTATTTTATCTTTCTCCACAATGACACATTGGGAGGTTGGAAGTGTAGGGGAGGAAGACATTTCCTCTACCTGCTCTGGGTCCTTCTAGCCAGAGAACAAATTAAATTCAGATGAGACAGAAACAAAGCTTTATAACATATATATGTGGGGGACTGGAATTGGCCACCCCAAGATATGTCTCTTTGGCATGACGATTATTTGGGACTGGTTACTTTTAAAAGCTGCAGACAGGAAAGAAACTCTGAAAAGTAGAATTTACTTACCCTCTGTTAAGAGGCATTTACGTTGTAAAGGAAATCTCCATCTGCAAAGCTGTCTCCCTCTCTGTACCAGGAAGGAGGGGGGATGACTTTATCTCTAGAAACTCTTAATCAATGTGGAAGGCAAGGACTTAAATCTGCATAATAACCTGACTCTTGTTTACTGTGCTTGTGTGGTAATCTCCCATAACTGACTCCCCCCACCGCCAACATCCTCCTTTGTCTTTAGCTGAAGATGATATTTAAGGTGGGGGCTTCAGCCATTTTGGTGAGTTGCTCAAGTTGCCTGAGCTTCTCCCATATATACATGTTATAAAGCTTTGTTTAATTTTCTCCTGTTGTTCTGTCTCATGAATTTAATTTGTTCTCCGGCCAGAAGAACCCAGAGTGGGTAGAGGAAATGACTTCCTCCCCTACAGTTTGGCGGCTTGGATGGGATAAAATTTCACTGGCTGGACACTGCTTGCTCCTGGACTGCTGCAGTCAAGAGATCCCGAACCCCTGACGAGAGCCAGCAAGAGGTAAGAGTTCTTATCATGTCAGTCTCCCACATCTCTGCCTGCAGGGTCCAATGGAAGCAAGCGTGGTGAGTTTTTCTTTGCTCTTCTAAATTTAGATTAGCAGGAGAAAATTTTGGTGAGGCTAGCTTGTTGGATTCAATGACTCTAGGATTTGGTTGAGTACTCATTGATTATAGCTCCTTTTCCTCCTGGAGATAGTACTTTTCCTTGTCTCTGTCTTTTTGTTGTTTGTCGTAAGACACAGGCATCTCTATAAGCCTGTTGTCTGGGCCTTTTGTCTTGTTCTATGTCTTGAGAGCTTGGCTTTGCAATCTTTCTGGTCTCCGCCATCTGGAGGATGCATGTACCGGCACACATCTTGGCAGTCAGTTGTGTAGACTGGGGTTCTGGGACACACTCTCTTTGTTGGGCTGTGTTAGTTCTCAGGGGAGATTGTCATAAGGGGTCACAATTGCTTTCATAAAGGGCCTTTGTCGTCTCAACCTTTGTTGCTTGCTGTGCAATGAAGGTCTTAACTTTCTAAGACTATTTTTGGAAGTGAACTTTCTGGATCTCTTTTGGAGACGTCTCTTGTGTCCATGGTTAAGCTTATTGGTTGAGTCACTGTTAAGATCCTACTCATCAACGTGGCCAGATGATGCATCATTTAAATTCGGAAAACTTCTAAATTGGGGGAAAAAATTGTGAGAGCTCTCATCAAAATTTTTATTGGTACCTATGAAAAGGCCAAATTAAAAAGGAAATACATGCAATGAAATAATGACTAGCTTTAAGACCCTGACTCAGGTTACAATTGAATTGATGAAATATAAAGGTCTAAGTGTTGATGAGATTATAAAGTTTGAAATGCTTGAGCTGATTTTCTTTATAAAGAGGTTATATCAACTTTGCCTGAGTATGTTTTAAAATGTCTGGCTGGGAATACTTCCCTACTCAATAGTATAAGACCAAGACCTATTAAGCAAGTCCTGCCCATGGGTCCTGTCCCCATGCTGCAGCTCTTCGCTGACCATGGGCCCTGTCCTCATGCTATTCTCTGAATAGAGGAGCACTACTTCCAGACCTTGAGAGTCCAAAAAACCTTTCTTTTGCCTCCTCGGCTCGCCAAGCCTGCTTGCTTCACCAGCTTGTGAGGTGAAGTTCTAGTCTTCCTTGTGCCCTTCTCTTTTTCAAGGATGGATCTAAATTCACTTCTCCATTGGGAACCTTCTCAGACAGCTGTATGAATCCATGTTCGCTGCCCATGGCTACTCTATGGGGCAAACCTTGGACTTCAGCCTGAACAGAATCAGTACCTTAAGCTTGAGGGTGATGGAGAATGAATTAATCCATTCCTTCCTAATTCTATCTCTAATATATAAATTTTACGTGGGCACAGATTGACCACTTAAGTCATTAGGATGGTCACCAATCTCCAAGACTCCCGTGGCAGGTTTCTTTTCCTAAGGCTGGATTGGTATTCCTCCCTATGGCTCCTGACCACACTCCGAACCGCAGGAACATCCCAATCAGGACTCTGGTTCAAGGAAAGTACCAAACTCTAACCTTTGGTTGAGTGTGTCAACCCCTTCTTGGGAGAGTGGCTCCAGGATGCAATTGGGTAGAATGTCGCCCAGACTGGCAGAAAATTCTTCACTGTTTTTCTCTATTCTTTTATCTGTGGGACAATTCACCGGGCACCTATTACTGTCAGGCATGATAGGGCAGGTATACAAGGGATGCAATTCTGGGCGATGCCCCCATCACCCCTTGCTATAGGAACCCCACAGGCAGAATGGGTAGGATGCTGCCCTAGGTTCAGGGGAGATTTTCAAGGTAATGGACCCTTTTCTTTCCTCTCTCTTAAAGTTAGAGTGGCCATTTTGGGCTCCTTTTGAGCTTTGCACTAGAGAAACAAAGAAATCTTTAAAGTGTCAAAGCCTCCACCTCTGGGAGCCCCCTCTCTGGTTTCCGGGCCTGATCACCCCAGCAACCATGTGGGGTGCCCTCTCTTGGCAGTTGACTCATTGAGTATTTTAGGTGCCTACTGAGTCAGTTATGAGGCTAGGAGATCTGTGATTTATCATGTGAACTGTCCTGCCGGTGTTGTGTGCCCAGGCACAGGAACTGTTGTGTGACCTTTACCTTGATAATCCTCAGAAAGAAGCCACAAGGGTGAGGCCTGATCCCTTCTTTTCCCTGCTTTGTATGTCTTGTTTGTCACCTTCTCTCTTGTCACCAAGTCGAGGTTAAGGTCAGGCTGGACCTAACCAGAACCTGGACCTTCTGCACTTAACTCTCAACCCCAGCACAGGGACCCCCGGCCCTAAGCCAGCTCCAGGCCTTTACCTCCTGCTTCCCTGCCTCACCTTGTGCTGGCTCAGGGACTAAGAGTCCAGGCTAAGTGGGACTTGACTATATCTTATAACTATGTTGATGCCCACAGTCAGGCTCTGCACCCTTTCTCTGGCTGCTGTCAGTCAGGTACCAGCTTTACTGCCATGGGGAATGCCTCACCCATCCCCAGAGACTCACCCCTCGGGTGCATTTTAACTAGTTGGAAGCGCTTTCAATTGGATGGTTTATACCCCAGAAACTCCATCTGAAGAAACTTGAGTGGTTTCTCTGTGTAGTTGTGATGAAGTTAATTCCAAGGACTGAAAAAAAAAAGGGAAAAGGCCATAAGCATGCCATTGCCAAGGAAAAAATCTAGCATCTTGAGTGTCTTCTCCACAAATATTAGGAAAAAGGCTCAAAACAAAATTTGGATTCATAACTATGGAGCTTTGTATTATTGTACCTGATTCATGGCAGTGACTGTTTTAAACAATAGCTGTGGAGACTCTGTGTCTGTGTGTCTACAAGTATGTTACATATGTGTGATTTTACCTCAGGATGCTGTGGCCAAAGCTAAGAGCTCTGTTTAATTGGCTTAAAGTAAGCACTTACATAAATTCTCAATGTGATAGAAATTAACCCAGTGTCTTTTAAGTTAAGACAATATAAATTAATCTTTGGTTAATGAAAGTTTAAGTTTGTTGATTTGATTGAAAAGGCATGTCCTCAAGAGTTGTCAGTATTTGAATATGACGCAGGCATGCAGCCTGGGTTTACTAGTCAAATAAGCTCACGTTGTCTGTTAGAAATTGGTCAGCATAATAGCTTTAAATGATAGCTAATTTTGTCTAATGTCTCATGAAGTTTTTGTGGGTAATCTAAACATTATTATTGGGAACAAGTGATTTAGATATAAATGAAGTAAGAGTCTATAGATAAACTTTTAGCAATAATTATAGTTTATGGCATGCGTATTTAAAATAACTTCCAAAATCTTTTTGGTAACGAAATTCTGAAGCTTTGCTAGGTTAATTTAAATGACAAAATTCATTGAGTATCTCGATCATTTCCAAATAAGATATTAGACATTAATTATTAAATGTAAGTTTATCTACTTTTGGCTTCTTATTACAAAGAGGCTAAAAGCATTTGAGTCTATTAGAAAGCATGCCTTGTATTTTACTGTGAAGTGGCGTGTTTCTAGAAATTATGAAACGTGTTTAAAATGCTAATATAAAAGACAGTTCATAATTGCTTAGTTTTTAGTTTTTACTAGGGTCTGTAAGGTTTAAAATTCTAATTAACATATGTAATTAAAGCTACTGAAAATATAATAAGGAAAACAGCTCTGTATTCAAGGAAAGTAAAATGTGTGTTTTCAGTAAAGAGGGTATAAAGAATAGAAGTATTTTTGTTTGTTGGGTTAAGAAAGATAAATTTGTGCTAAAGTACTAGAAAGGAAGAAAGAAAGCATGGGACAAATTCTGAAGGTAAAAGAAAATTGCATAAGTTTGTGAAGGAGAAATTCTGAAAGGAGGTTTATGCTGGTCAAGTTGACTAAGATTAAGTAAGTTGAATTAAGTCAATGAGTTAAAAAAATAAAATATGTCATCGCAAAAGTTAAAGTTTGGTTTTCTCTCTCAAAAGGATAACTTTCTTGAACTTTTGGCCTGCTCAAAGTCTACTCAAAAGACAGAATCTGTTAAAATAATTTCTTATGTTGAGAAAGAAAGACGTCTCTTAAGAATTTGACTGTTTTAACTGTTTTGCCCTTGACTATTTCTGTTGTCATTTTGAGTATATACCTGAGCAGTGTTTCACAGTGAGCATTGTTTCCTATCTGAACAAACGTTTTAAAACCTTTTGATATTTTTGACTCCCTTCTCCCTCAAAAATATTCAAGTTCTTAATAAAGGCTTTCTTCTGACCTGGATGAAGGCAGAGAGTTTCCCTGGGGATTTTCAGAGGGCCCCTGGGACTTCACAGAGAAATTTGTTCTTTCTTCCTATAAGGAGGAAGATTCTAAACTAATTAGGCTTATTTGGTCTGTTAAATTACATTAGAAGCATTGTCAGATAGTGATGATAATCTTTCTTAGGTGGTATTATGTGGGTAAATGTTATTGATATAAATGTTTTGAAATTATATAACATTTCTAAAATTCTGATATGTCCTGGTTATCAGGCATAATTCTGCTTATTTTAAAGTGTTGTATTTCACAAAATTAACCAAATATCTCTGGCAATTGTCATTTTTGAGTCTTTTGTCATTTATAGACAGTTATTGTTTTACTCTGATGCTTTCTGCTTTTGCAAATATGTCTCATCTTCAGAGAGATTCATGGAAAGGACACTGACACTCTGGTATACATGTTTCTGATAAACTTTCAGATCATAGAACTGAACTGGGTAAGAAATTACAGAAATCTAATGGAGAAACTGATGACCTCATAAAACTGCTAACAGAAGATTAAGACCAAGAATCGGTTGTACAGAACTGAATGAACTTATGAGGCTGATTATAATTTTTATGACTTTTATTTGAAATATTGTTGATTTTTTTGATGTTTTGTTTTGTTTTCTCAGATTTAAGGAAATCTCTTTTTCCTCTTTTCTCTTACGCTAGCTATGACTTAGAGCAATTTGGTGAAATTATACCTTTGTGAGCAAAACTGAACCATTTAGCTTTTTCTCCCTACCTGATCCCTCCAGAATTTGGAAACTTAGTGAGCGAGTGAGTATGGTTATTTCATGGCAATATAGTTATTTGCGTAAGTTCAATAAGAATCTGTTCTCCTTATAACAGGGCACATTTGTTATCTTACCAAAGCTTTGACTGGAATGTCATATTTGAGAGAAACATACAGACTCGGATATGACAGTACTGCCTTTGAGGAATAAGGTTGACTTTCTGAAAATAAAGCCACTTGGAAGTATAGGCCTGGTACCTTGTTTACAGAGAGAGATTCCAGCAATCTTAACTGGTAAATAAGGAAGCTCACTTATCTGGCAGGTGCAAGGAACCTCAAAATATTTTGGGGAATCTCAAGAGAAGAGAGAAATTCATCCAAATCTGTAGGTACTGCAGGCAAAATCTGATGGCAAGTCCTTGGCTTAGCTTTTCTGTTCTCAAGAGGTCTTTAAAGTTCAATCTGAGATTCCTCATAAAAAAATTACAGCAAAGCAGATTTAAGAGCCTATATGATCAACTGCTATTCTTGCTGCACTTATGTAAATAATTGGGCCAAGTTTATTGAAATTAAACTTATATTGCAAACCAATTAGTCTTAATTTGGCTATCTTTTGTAAAAGTGAGGGTGATTTTAGGGAGAAAAATTATGTTTCAGTAAAAAGCTATAATACACATTTGTGGATATTAGATCCTAGTTCTGTTAATTGTCTTTGAGGTTTTTCTTTCTACCTGTGAACTGGACTGGATCCTGAATACTTCTCCTGAAATATCTGGTTACAAATCTCCAAACTAATGTTTTCCATTTTTTCCTTCATTTTCATTTGGAATCATTGAGAATTGAACATACGCTTTTTCCTGAGCCTTGCAACCTAAAGCTGAACAGCTTGATATAAACTCGAGAAATTTCTGTCTGTTGCTGTGTAAGCTGTAAACCAATCAGAAAGATACCTGAATGCCTGATGACGTCATCAGAGACATTTCAAGCTGCAAAAGATGTTCTGGCTCTGACATCTAGAAGTCTTCTTGACTGGCTGCCCCCTGCACTCAGGAACTGGTTTATAATTTGCTCCAACCATTAACCTTGTTTTTCTTTTTATTTCCATAATAATACTTATTAAATACCTGATTTCTTGCTTCCAAAATATAGGGCTAACTTTGGAAGCTCCCCCCCAACCCCCGTATCACCACCTTCTAAAATGTATTTAACTGGACTGATCTATTACCAGGACTAAAAAAATGTGTTCAGTGAGGTGAAATAATCTACCACTCAGCTTCCAGACTATGAAACTTCTTAAAGTTTCAAAGGACTGTGAAACTTAAAAGTTTCAAAGGCGGGACTATGGGTGACTGGAATTGGCCATCCCAAGATATGTCTCTTTGGCATGAGCATTATTTGGCACTGGTTACTTTTAAAAACTGCAGGCAGGAAAGAAACTCTGAGAAGTAGAATTTACTTACCCTTTGTTAAGTGACATTTACATTGTAAAGGAAATCTCCATCTGCAAAGGTGTCTCCCTCTCTCTACCAGAGATTACCTGTTATGCTGTCTCATGTGAATTTAATTCATTCTCCAGCCAGAAGAACCCAGACCGGGTAGAGGAAATGTCTTCCTCTCCTACATATACATGGGAGAGGCTCAGGAAAACTGAGAAGCTCACCAAAATGGCTGAAGCCACCACCTTAAATATCATCTTCAGCTAAAGACAAAGGAGGATGTTGGGGGTGGGGGTGTCGAACTATTTCCTCCAAAAGGGCCTGACTGGCTATTGAGCACGCATAGCATATCTACTTAGACATTTCCTTTGGCCAGAACAAAGGCCCTTCAGATAAAGATGCAACTTCCCCCCGACATTAGCATTTTTCTTTAGGCTAGAAACTGATTGCTGCACTCACCTCCCAGCTCACCTGTGACCACCCAGCTGGAGACAACAGACTGCCACCCTGCTGTGTTCACAGAGACAGAAGACCTACCTGCTATTTCCATCAATCGCTGTGCGGACAGAGCAGTCTCGCGACTATTGTAAAAGCGACATTTCAATCCTATGTGAAACATCCTCTTTGAGGGTATATAACCACCCTTATACCCCCCACTTCTTTGGAGTGCTCTGTTCCTCTGGAAGCATGCCTTGTATTTTACTGTGAAGTGGCGTGTTTCTAGAAATTATGAAACGTGTTTAAAATGCTAATATAAAAGACAGTTCATAATTGCTTAGTTTTTAGTTTTTACTAGGGTCTGTAAGGTTTAAAATTCTAATTAACATATGTAATTAAAGCTACTGAAAATATAATAAGGAAAACAGCTCTGTATTCAAGGAAAGTAAAATGTGTGTTTTCAGTAAAGAGGGTATAAAGAATAGAAGTATTTTTGTTTGTTGGGTTAAGAAAGATAAATTTGTGCTAAAGTACTAGAAAGGAAGAAAGAAAGCATGGGACAAATTCTGAAGGTAAAAGAAAATTGCATAAGTTTGTGAAGGAGAAATTCTGAAAGGAGGTTTATGCTGGTCAAGTTGACTAAGATTAAGTAAGTTGAATTAAGTCAATGAGTTAAAAAAATAAAATATGTCATCGCAAAAGTTAAAGTTTGGTTTTCTCTCTCAAAAGGATAACTTTCTTGAACTTTTGGCCTGCTCAAAGTCTACTCAAAAGACAGAATCTGTTAAAATAATTTCTTATGTTGAGAAAGAAAGACGTCTCTTAAGAATTTGACTGTTTTAACTGTTTTGCCCTTGACTATTTCTGTTGTCATTTTGAGTATATACCTGAGCAGTGTTTCACAGTGAGCATTGTTTCCTATCTGAACAAACGTTTTAAAACCTTTTGATATTTTTGACTCCCTTCTCCCTCAAAAATATTCAAGTTCTTAATAAAGGCTTTCTTCTGACCTGGATGAAGGCAGAGAGTTTCCCTGGGGATTTTCAGAGGGCCCCTGGGACTTCACAGAGAAATTTGTTCTTTCTTCCTATAAGGAGGAAGATTCTAAACTAATTAGGCTTATTTGGTCTGTTAAATTACATTAGAAGCATTGTCAGATAGTGATGATAATCTTTCTTAGGTGGTATTATGTGGGTAAATGTTATTGATATAAATGTTTTGAAATTATATAACATTTCTAAAATTCTGATATGTCCTGGTTATCAGGCATAATTCTGCTTATTTTAAAGTGTTGTATTTCACAAAATTAACCAAATATCTCTGGCAATTGTCATTTTTGAGTCTTTTGTCATTTATAGACAGTTATTGTTTTACTCTGATGCTTTCTGCTTTTGCAAATATGTCTCATCTTCAGAGAGATTCATGGAAAGGACACTGACACTCTGGTATACATGTTTCTGATAAACTTTCAGATCATAGAACTGAACTGGGTAAGAAATTACAGAAATCTAATGGAGAAACTGATGACCTCATAAAACTGCTAACAGAAGATTAAGACCAAGAATCGGTTGTACAGAACTGAATGAACTTATGAGGCTGATTATAATTTTTATGACTTTTATTTGAAATATTGTTGATTTTTTTGATGTTTTGTTTTGTTTTCTCAGATTTAAGGAAATCTCTTTTTCCTCTTTTCTCTTACGCTAGCTATGACTTAGAGCAATTTGGTGAAATTATACCTTTGTGAGCAAAACTGAACCATTTAGCTTTTTCTCCCTACCTGATCCCTCCAGAATTTGGAAACTTAGTGAGCGAGTGAGTATGGTTATTTCATGGCAATATAGTTATTTGCGTAAGTTCAATAAGAATCTGTTCTCCTTATAACAGGGCACATTTGTTATCTTACCAAAGCTTTGACTGGAATGTCATATTTGAGAGAAACATACAGACTCGGATATGACAGTACTGCCTTTGAGGAATAAGGTTGACTTTCTGAAAATAAAGCCACTTGGAAGTATAGGCCTGGTACCTTGTTTACAGAGAGAGATTCCAGCAATCTTAACTGGTAAATAAGGAAGCTCACTTATCTGGCAGGTGCAAGGAACCTCAAAATATTTTGGGGAATCTCAAGAGAAGAGAGAAATTCATCCAAATCTGTAGGTACTGCAGGCAAAATCTGATGGCAAGTCCTTGGCTTAGCTTTTCTGTTCTCAAGAGGTCTTTAAAGTTCAATCTGAGATTCCTCATAAAAAAATTACAGCAAAGCAGATTTAAGAGCCTATATGATCAACTGCTATTCTTGCTGCACTTATGTAAATAATTGGGCCAAGTTTATTGAAATTAAACTTATATTGCAAACCAATTAGTCTTAATTTGGCTATCTTTTGTAAAAGTGAGGGTGATTTTAGGGAGAAAAATTATGTTTCAGTAAAAAGCTATAATACACATTTGTGGATATTAGATCCTAGTTCTGTTAATTGTCTTTGAGGTTTTTCTTTCTACCTGTGAACTGGACTGGATCCTGAATACTTCTCCTGAAATATCTGGTTACAAATCTCCAAACTAATGTTTTCCATTTTTTCCTTCATTTTCATTTGGAATCATTGAGAATTGAACATACGCTTTTTCCTGAGCCTTGCAACCTAAAGCTGAACAGCTTGATATAAACTCGAGAAATTTCTGTCTGTTGCTGTGTAAGCTGTAAACCAATCAGAAAGATACCTGAATGCCTGATGACGTCATCAGAGACATTTCAAGCTGCAAAAGATGTTCTGGCTCTGACATCTAGAAGTCTTCTTGACTGGCTGCCCCCTGCACTCAGGAACTGGTTTATAATTTGCTCCAACCATTAACCTTGTTTTTCTTTTTATTTCCATAATAATACTTATTAAATACCTGATTTCTTGCTTCCAAAATATAGGGCTAACTTTGGAAGCTCCCCCCCAACCCCCGTATCACCACCTTCTAAAATGTATTTAACTGGACTGATCTATTACCAGGACTAAAAAAATGTGTTCAGTGAGGTGAAATAATCTACCACTCAGCTTCCAGACTATGAAACTTCTTAAAGTTTCAAAGGACTGTGAAACTTAAAAGTTTCAAAGGCGGGACTATGGGTGACTGGAATTGGCCATCCCAAGATATGTCTCTTTGGCATGAGCATTATTTGGCACTGGTTACTTTTAAAAACTGCAGGCAGGAAAGAAACTCTGAGAAGTAGAATTTACTTACCCTTTGTTAAGTGACATTTACATTGTAAAGGAAATCTCCATCTGCAAAGGTGTCTCCCTCTCTCTACCAGAGATTACCTGTTATGCTGTCTCATGTGAATTTAATTCATTCTCCAGCCAGAAGAACCCAGACCGGGTAGAGGAAATGTCTTCCTCTCCTACATATACATGGGAGAGGCTCAGGAAAACTGAGAAGCTCACCAAAATGGCTGAAGCCACCACCTTAAATATCATCTTCAGCTAAAGACAAAGGAGGATGTTGGGGGTGGGGGTGTCAGTTACGGGAAATTACCAGACAAGCACAGTAAACAAGAGTCAGGTTATTATGCAGATTTAAGTCCTTGCCTTCTGCATTGATGAGAGTTTCTAGAGATAAGGTCATCCCTCCTTCTTCCTGTGCGGAGAGGGAGACAACTTTGCAGAGGGAGATTTCCTTTACAATGTAAATGTCTCTTAACAAAGGGTAAGTAAACTCTGCTTTTCAGAGTTCCTTTCCTGTCTGCAGTTTTTAAAAGTAACCAGCCCAAAATAATCCTCATGCCAAAGAGATGCATCTTGGGGTGGCCAATTCCAGTCCCCCACAGAAGCAAATAACCTGTCTTTCAGTTTACGGGGCACCAGGCCACAAGAAGCCATGTCTGCACTGATGGAGAGGTGGTGCCTGTAGCACAACAGTGAAAGGCCCTGGGCCTTAAGCTGGATGCAGTAACTAGACAAGATCTGGGGGTCTTGCCATAGGAACGGAGGTAGGTGTTCTCTATGTGGGAAGAACAGTGTCCATGGAAGTTGGGGAGCCACAGTGACAGACTCAGCAGACATTGCTAGCAGCCTTCCCAGTACTCATTCTCCCCTCTGTGTTGGTGACATATCCCTATGCTATACAAGGTGGGGATTGCCAGTCAAAAGACCACATTTCCCTTGCAGGTAGTTATGACCATGTGACTAAATTCTGACCAATGAGATGCAAGCAGAAGATTTTGTGTGATCTTTGTAGGGAGATTCCTTTTTTGCCCTTTTCCCTCTTCCCCCATCATTCCTAACTAGAATGTGACCCTGATGAGTGGAGCTCCAGACATTGTGTTGGTCCATGAGGAGACCTGAAACTGGAAAATAATGTGGTAAGAACGCAGAACATAGATACAGTCTGCCATATTTGCTCATCTCCAGATTTCTACTGTGGAAGGGGGAAAAGCTTTAAATTTTGTTTAAGCTACTGGTTTTACACATCCTCTTCTCCTGCTAGAAGCTGAACAAAGTTCTTAACTGATTCAAGCTCATCACTTATACTGTCTGAGTCTCAGTTTCAGCAACTATAAAATGGGGATAAAAAAACCTACATCTGAAATTTTTTGAGAATTTACATGTAATAATGTATGTAAAAAGCCCAGCCCAATATCCATCACACAACAATTGCTAAGTAAACAGAACCTGTTACTTCATTTACTACTATCATTATTATTATTATATAGTCATTAGTTCTTGCCAGGATCCAAACACAGCCAAGCCCTTGTGGTTGCATTTTATAATCGTATTAACTCTTAGCACTTTAACATTAGCTATAGAGAGACTCAAAGCACCAGAAGGGAGGACAGGAATATTTTGTTTGAGCTCAAGCATCAGGAAAATTTACTGCAAGCAGCAAAAAAACTGAGAGCCATGTCAGCAAACCTTTTCCACAAAGGTCCAGATAGGAAACATTTTAGCTTTGCAAGTGATACCATCTGTGCCGCAGGCACTCAACAATGCAGTCATAGCACAGGAGCAGCATAGGCCATATGTAAATGAATGAGCATGGCTGTGTTCCAATAAAACTTTATTTACAAAAATAGGTGATGGGCTGGATTTGGCCAGTGCACTGTGGTGCTGACCCCTGGCCGAGAGGGATGCACTGTGAGAGAGATACAAAGCAGACCTGGAGGAGTCTCTAATTCTATAGCCATGTGTCCCAAGGGCCGAGTGGGGCACAGAGGCCTGGTGACCTGCTCTTGCTGGTCACCTTGTCCCCTTCCTAGGGCTCTTAGAACAGGTCACACCCAGCCTGCAGCCCCCTGGTCATGGAGCATTTCCTTCCCCACCCCCCACTCCACTTCACCTACTAGCTTGCATTCATCCTTCAGTTCCCAGCCTGGACACTTAAATGTCGTACCTTTCAGAAAACCTTCCTGATCCCCTGCCAGGGTGAGGAGCCCTGGCCAGTGGTTCCACCCTCTGACCCTTCAGACTGGCTGTCTCCTTCTTCAGACTCCTATGTGTCACTAACTCTGTGTGTAGCTGTTGAGAGGACATGACATCACGGGGTGCTCATAATGCTCAGGGTTAATCAGGGAGGGCTCCTGGGAGAGGTAAGCTTTAAGCTGGAGGTCAGATAAGAGGGGGAGCTTGGCTGGATGTGAGGCAGAAGAAGCAGGCCTCCAGGTCCCAGGGTCAGGACTAGGGTGCAGGTTGGCCCTGAACCCCAGCAGGTGGTGTCTGCCAGTCCAAAGTCTGTGAGCACCCCACCAAAAGGAGGTGTCTCCAGCAGGCTGTTAACCTTGGTAATGAAAAGCACAACTTTATGAGCATCAAAAATTGGCTAAACTTATTAATTTTATCCATAATAGAAAATTAATGGTTGGGATGAATGAGCCAGCAGCAGTAAGGACCTCTGGTTTCGAATATGCAGGAGAAGCATGGAATCACTTCCTAATGTGGATGGTTCCTTTCCTTTTATTACACTGCAGCAGAAATAAATTTTAACTGTCTTCTTTTTTTCAGGGGAGTATTTGGTTTTCAGTTCCAGGAATTTCCTTTTTACCCAGAGGAGGGAAGATAGCATGGCCAGAAAGCTTTCGTTTTCCCTCACCCCTCAACCTCTGTTCTCCCCTCTCACGCATCATCAGGATGGAAAGGTTCCCTGGTCCTACCTCTAGTGATGAAGGAGCTGTGGTCAAGCCTCCTGTGGCGTTTGTGCAGCCCACGGGGGTCTGCTTTTCCTTGTTTTGTCCTAACCCGTCAGCATGACTCTAGAAGCTGAGCCTTGGAGAATGGAGTTGGGGAAGGAAAATAGAAATGGAGAGTAGAAGAAATGATGAAAAGAAGGAAGGGAGGAGGAGGGAGGGAGGGAAGGAGGGAACGTGGTCGTGGGAACATTTATTGAGAGGTTGATATGAGCTAAACACATTAGGGGGTTTACCTATTTAATCTCATTTAATTTTACAACAATCCTTTGGGATTGGCACTATTTACCCTGCTTTGGAGATGAAGAAACTGAGTCTCAGAGAAGATAAGTAAAGTCGGAAAACATGTGAGCCACATCCCGCCGGTGTGGCTGGTGTGGACAGACACCCCATGCTGTCCCTTGGCCCCTCTCCTCTGTGCTGACTGCATTCTAGCATCCAGGCCCCCCTGGGAACAAGAGTGCAGTGACCAGTGGATGCGCAGACAAGGCATGGCTAGGTAGCACCAACTGTATAGCCAAGGGGAAGGAAGAAAGTGTCTCCAGAGAGGGGCAAACACAGATTCATAGGAGCTTCTTACCATCCACACAAATGTGTCCTAGTCCCTCTGATGGGTCAGCAAGCCCCTGCAGCCTCAAGGCCTCCTGTAGCCAAGCACCCCAGCCCCAACAGTTTGCACTGTAATGTGAAATGTTTGGTTAAGAAACCATATGCTTTTTGCAGGATCACACAGACTCAGAAGGCAACAGCTGCTTGCCTTGCCTGAAAATGCCTTGTGATGGTGACTCCAGGACACAGCAAGTCCCTTCAAGGAGCACGTACGTGGCCAGTAATGGTTACCTTTGGGAGAAGGAAAACATGATGGGAGATGAATTGCTTCAGGAAAGCTGACTCTCCTCTTACCTTCTACAATAGAAAAGTGGTGGATTTTGGCCCAGTGTGGATCCCGCTGGTGCAGTGTGGGTTGAATTAAGAGCATGGGCTTCAGTGTTGGGAAGATTAGGCTCAAATCCATACCCTCACCTTCACTGTCTGTTACTTCAGATAAGACGCTTAACTCTTTGAGCCCCAGGCTCCATGTCCATAGATGTAGCAACAATACTACACAGTGATTGTGAGACTTAAAGAGGCAACAAATGTGAGGAATTCAGCACAAGCGCCCAGTACCTACAGGCACAGAAAATGAAGTCTTGCTATTATTGGGACGTGTGGGAGGTTGTTTGCTTGGTGGGACACAATTCTTAGCATGCATTCTTCGCCTATAAGCATCCTATTTCACCTGTCATCAAGACATCATTGAAATATGGCTCCTTCTCCCAAAATCCAGGAAATCAAGGTCAGCTGGACTTATACAATGTCTTTCTTGCAACTTCTCTCACCATTCACCCTAACCTCCCCTCCTGCCACAGCAAGTGCAGCATGTCATGACTGACAGCAAGTTTGGAAAACAGAAGAGTTTCACAGGGCACTTACGGTCTCCACCAAGTGTACCCTACAACAGGCCACTAAGATCACGCCTCAGAAACGTGGAAAAGCTTTGAGTCAGCCTTGTTCGATTTGACGTTTAGGTGCTTTACTCTTGTTCTCTTAGAATATATCTCTTTTGTAAGTGAGTTGGTGTAGTGTTCGAATCCAGAAGGAATGATTCTTGACTCCCCTTTGTAAGCTCTCAGGAGCATAAGAAATCGGTTGACAATTTCCGGTTGTCAAATTTTTCTAAGAGCATGAATGCTTCCAGCATAGAATCCCCCAGGTGTGAACTGGCCTGAAAGCTTTTACACCATCCTTTGCAAGGAAGATAAGAAGCTTTTCTGTGAAAGAGAGCTAGTTGTTGCTCGTTCACAGCATGGCTTCCAGGTATATGATCACGGTAATCAGGAAGGGCGTTACGTGGCTTAACACTTTCAGTAAAAGATCTTTGAGAAAAGATTCTGAAAAGCATTGCTCCAGTTGTTGACACACCCAAGAGTTGATTCCCACCTTGCTCTCAGGGTCCCTGATGAACGCTCTTGAAAACATACAGAACTGCAAGTCATCTTACTTTAGACCTCTTGAGTTAACTCTCATAGGAATTGTTAAGGTCGTGACTCTGCCAATCTCTGGACTTAATTCTGGTGGGTTTTAGATGCCATTCACCCTTCAGGTGGTTCATCTGCTCATAGAGTAGGTTCTCGGCAGTCTTAAATCTACTAGCAAAGTGAGGATGTAAATCTTCAAATGGCTTGAGCCCACTGTTAATAATTCTGAATAATCTGGAAATTTCGAGTGCCTGCATTACTTGGAGTTGATTGACCCTTGTTTTAAAATGTACCCAGAATTTGTTATAATCAGGCCTATTAAGCCCATAAGATCAGGAGATGATCACCATTGAAAAGATAGTTACTCACGTTCCCAAGAGGAGGTCACACAGTGCACCACACAGGGCCACACAGGGAAGCACCAGGAGCCAGAAGGAGCAAGAGGAAAATGAGGTGAACAAAAGCTGTGGCTGTGGCTGTGTGGGAAGGGATGAGTGAGGCCGATGAAGTGGCTGAATAGGCTTGGAGTTGGATAGTTTGAGGACTGTGCCAGGCTCTGGGCTGTGGGGGTGTCTCCAGTTGTCCAGTACCTGGCCCAGGGTGACTTAGGGCAGGGAGATAGAGTCCCAGACTGATGAAATGAGGCAGATGGGGGTACGGGCTCTGAATTTGTTGGTTTGCATATCAAAGGTGTACTCTATCTCCAGGAATTGGCTAACTCTGGGAGGGGCAGTTTCTCCCCAGTTCCACAAGGGTCCAAGATGTCAAAGCATCGTAAAACACAGAAAATAAAAAATGTGATTAATACAACCCTTTGCAATGACTTGCTATCCTTAGGTCATATTTACACTTGAATTATAAAATATTTTATGAGTGGTATTATTAGTATTATAATTGCTATACACAGTCTTTCTGTCTATTGGCTTCTTTTAGGCCATTACCAATATAATGCTTGATTTGGTCAAGAGAAAGCATTAAATTACTCTCCGCATAAGCCTTACAAGGTGGCCCTGAATCTTCTTATCCAGCAGTTTTCGAGTGTGCAAGACTGAGGTGAAAGTAAGTTTCTGCCGTGTGAACAGCCTGCCTTCAGTGAGCCGTTTGTTCTTTAGGGAAGGCTTTGTCTCTCCATTGCCTGATGCTGCTGGTGGGAAACACACTTTCAGCAAACCCACAGTCCTTTCAGTGCCTTGGCTAAAGGAAGGAGAAGGAGAGAAAGGAGACCGAGCGAAGGCGCTGGGACGGGCTTGGTGCCATAGAGCAGGAAGAGCCAGGCTCTTGATTTCTGTGCTCTGAGGCTGGAGGAGCCTCCTCAGTCTGGACCCCAGGAATCTGACTGACCAGGAACACCCCGTCAGCATACTCCACAGCAGTGCTGTCCCCCAGAGACAGCACTGCCTTACCAACTGGAATCACAGGCACACACAGGAAATGCTTCTTATTTCACAAAATAACACTCAACTTTGAATGTTGGGGTTTGGTTTGGGTCTTGTTTTATTTTATATGTGAGAAAGATCTGCCCTAACCTCACATCCGTGCCAGTCCTCCTCCACTTTGTATGTGGGACACCTCTACAGCATGGTTGACGAATGGAGTAGGTCCGCACCCGGGATCGGAACCCGTGAACCCCGGCCGCCGAAGCAGAGCACGTGGAACTGCAACCACTCAGCCACGAGGCCGGCCCCTGTTTTTGTCTTTAATTCTGTCTATAACCTACCAAATTGATTTCATAACCAATAATGGATTTTACTGCAGTTTGAAAACCCTGCTGTAAAGAAGCTCAAAGGCTTCCAGAAGACTTGAGCAAATGCCAGAGCCAATAGCTTACTGGTCATTTATTTTTAATTAAATATCTTTAGTTTTCATTATAATGACACTTTTTGAGTGTAAAAATTCCAGCAATATGAAATTTGCCCTAAAAAAGGAGAGGGAAAAACCTCCCACGCTGGAGATATCTGCCGTTTACGTCCAGTGACCCTCCTTCCAGAGTGTCCCCTTGCAGATACGTGCACATGTGCATATAATTTTCTACAGGTGGGGTCATCCGACACACGCTGTCCTGTGACCTTGTTTCATGCAAAATGTTCTTCAGGCATTTTCACTTTAAGCACCATGTTTAAGAGTTACAGTGCTTTGTCGTAAAGATCTGCCATGATCTGCTCCACCAACTCAGGGCTGATAGGCCCTCTGGCTGTTGCCATTATTTTGTGATTATGGACAATAACTTTATGAACATCCTTGCGTGCATATCTTTTTGCACTGCTGTAATTCCCTACTTATGGTAAACCTTGAAGTGAGCTAGTTGTTTCAAAGGGTAAGTACATTTATATTCCATACATATTACCAAACTGCCCCAAAATGTCAGGACTCCACCTACTAACGGTACTTGAGATTGTCCAAATCCTCACAGCATCTCTAACGCTGGGTTTTGCCCATCTTTTAAATTTTTTCCAATATGACAATAGAAAAATGTCTCATTATTGTTGCTATTTGCAATTTTTAGCAAAGATGAAAATCTTTGCATAGGTTTATTGTGTGTCTATACGTCGTTGGTATGTGTGTGCAAATTACCTGTTCAGACCCTTCACCCATTTTCCTACTGGTTGTTCTTCTTGCTCTTGTGGATGTGGAAAAGGCAATGATGTTCAGTGGTTAAGAGTATCAGCTTCGGGGGCCGGGCCCGCGGCCGAATGGTTAAGTTCAAGTGCTCCACTTCGGCGGCCCAGGGTTTCACCGGTTCGGATCCTGGGCGTGGACCTAGCACTGCTCATCAAGCCATGCTGAGGGGGCATCCCACATACCACATGTAGAAAGACCAACAACTAAAATATACAACTGTGTACAGGGGGGCTTTGGGGAGAAGAAGGAAAAATTTTTTTAAAAAAAAGTATCATCTTCAAAGTCAGAGAGCCCAGATTCAACACTGCTCCATCTTGCTCAGTCTGTACAACCCTGGGCAGGAGGTGACCTCTCTCTATCTCTATTTTTTCATCCCTAACCCAGGATAGTAACAATATCCCCTTCCTAGAATTGTTGTGAGGATTACATGAGTTAGTGAGTCTAACATACATAAGACAGCACCTGGCACATAACAGTCATCCAGTCATATTATGTTAAGGATGGAGTGAAATTCAAAGTATTTTGCTGATTGTGTGTCATGGGCATCAGCCAATTAGGATCAAAATCAGCCATAGCGTTGGAGCAACATCCTACTGGCGTTAATCTGCAAATTCCTGGATGTGGGGGAGAGTGGCTGGCCCTAGGGGAGCTGGGGACAGGGAACATGGTGCTCTGAGGCTGAGGGAAGCACTCCTTACCAACTGGTATGGAAGATGGTCAGTGTTCTGGCCTGCATTTCAGCTGCACCGCCCTTGCCAGCTGGACTTGCCGTGTGTGAGGCAGGAGGCTTCCCGTCTCTCACTTGTCCTTCAGCTTTGTCCATGGTTTTCTAAAGCTTTAAAATTTTGTGTGATCAGAATTATCAATCTTTTCCTTCATGCTTTTGAAAAGTCTTACCCACCCAAAGATTATACAAATACTCACCCACATTTTCTTGTAGTATTTTCCTGGCCTCTTTCAACATGTAAAATCTTTGAGAGTGAATTTACATTTTCTGTCAATGTTGAGCTTTTCAATAGACTCATTCTTAATTCCAGAAATCATCCTCTATGGGTTGCAATTTAAAATATACACATATATGTGTATATAATAAATGTATATTATAAAATATATAGTATTTATGTATATATAATATTTTATGTTTATAATGTAACATATACCAACAATAAAGAATCAAAGGTCTTTAGTTGCTGTGGCACACACCCAGCACTCCGGGGCCCATCAAAGAGACTGCCCCACAGGCCACTCTCCCCGCCCCGTGCCCTTCTCGAGCACAGTTCCTAAGTACATACTTGGGCACTTATTTGGTTACTGGTTGTCTTTCCCACATACTTGAGTAAAGTCCATGAGGACAAGGATGGAGTCTGTATTCAGCTCACATTCTCCCCTAGATGCCAAGCACAGAGTCTGGAGGAGAGTAAGAGCATCACAGATATTTGTTGAACGAGTGAATGAAAAAGGGTGAAGATGTAGAGAGAGCAAAGAGGTAGAGAGAGAGAGAGAGAATGAAAGATCAGCTTGTGTTTCATAGTCTTTGCAGTCTCTGCTTTTCCACTTTCCCAACTCATCACTCTATCGTGTTCCCCAGAAACAGGTGCTTAGCACAGATTGTTGAATTGAATTGAATATAGATGACTTACAGGGGTTATTTGGCTCCCTGATCCCATAGCACAGAAACACTTTCGTGACTGACCTCCTATGCAGTCTCAAAGGCTAGTTATTTCTCTCATTATACTAGAAGCTCCTCAAAAACAAAGACCATTTGTTATCCATTATTTTATCCCCACCCTCCGCATACTGATTTGGAGCTAAGATGTTTATATATAAGATATTTGGTGAATGAAAAAGGAACACTTGGGCTCCTCACCATGATCCTCAGGCAGCACAGCTTCAAGAAACCCCAACTTCCAGGACTCCAGCTGTTGAGAGACGGCCTTTCCCACAATGTTTTGGTATGCACAGCTCTCCCACCCAGTCACGTTACCTACGCCTCCATCCATGCTAGGTATAGTTATTGGATGTGTAAATTATCATCTATGGAGTGACAAAGACTCAATTGAGAAAGGGGATCTGAAGTCAAAGCTGTCACCTCAGAGGATTCAGACCTGACAAAGAGAAGACAATAGCAGCTCTCTGCAGGGCAAGTGCTCCAGAGCTTGGCAGTTGGAGATGTCCATTCCCTCAGCCCCCAAGCTCCCTTTTGTGCCTGGAGAAGGGTTAATCCATCAAAGGCTGCTGCCATCTCCCTGCTTGTGGGACCTGCAGCAGACTCAGGCTTTGCATAGTCCAGTGTCCTGGACCAGCTGAGAGGAGGGGCCAGGAGCAGGAAGAAAGCCTTCTGCTTCATCTACCATTCTCCAGACCCTCTGGGAGGGCAGATTCTAAGGGGAGCCCCAGAGAACGCTTGGCTGAGCTGTCACATCCAGCACAACACAGCCTCCTGAGTAGGGAGGCCCTGGAGGCAATCACTGCTCCTCTCCTGGCACAGTGTGCTGTGTGGGCACTCGGGGCAGAGCAGTGAAAAGACACAGGCTTAGCAGCAAGCAGGCCACTACTCATTGGTGTTGACCCCAGGATGGACCCTGGCATGGAGTCCATGACTTCTCCATGATTCCATTCCCCTACTCATAAATCAATGGGACATTTTATAAGAACAGGCAGCTTGTTATCAGTGGAAAGAACAAAGGACTTGAGGTTTCTGTGCTAACTTCACCGCCTGCTGACCACTAAGGGGCCTCAGGCAAGGCTCACCTCTCACCTGGGCCCTCCTTTCCAGTCCCTGTTTCATGGTCCTCAATCCCTGCTCAAATCTTTCTCGTTGCTATCTAATACAATGCGATTTTCTAGCCTGGCATTTCAAAACCTTCACTCTGTCTCAGCTCCCAAAAGAACCTTTTCGCCTCATCATTCATCACTCTATACCCTCTCTGTAACAAACACAACAGACCACTTTCCATGCCCGGTAAGTCCTCACGATTCCATCAGATTTAATTGCCACTTTTATATGTGATCCCAGAGAAATTTTTATCTCTATATTTCTTAAAATTTATTATTTTTATATCATACATTTTCATAGTTTATACTTTTATAATACAATATTATATTTTGCCCGCTGGATTATGCACTCCTAGAAGGCATTTCTTACACAACAGATATGTATATATTATGTATTCAGTGAATGTTTCCTGAATGAATGAATGAATAAATACATAAATAAATGAATGAATAATCTTAACTTGCCTTGTGTATACCTATGAAAAGGGAATTACGAAGAAAGTCTCATGGAGTTAATATGAACAGTGATTTTGACATAAATAAAAGTGCTTTGCAATTTGAAAATAATTATTCATATGTGGATGATTATTGAAGTTATCAGGATAGATTCTCTCCCTTTCTGTGTTCTTTGGCAGCAAGGATGGTGTGAAAGCACAGCCATGGGAGGACTCAGATGGGATGCAGTGAGGACAGCCATGGGAGACCTCAGGCAAGGCTGTGTGATAGCACAGCCATGAGAGACCACAGGCAAAGGTGTGTGACAGCACAGACATGGGAGGCCTCAGGCAAGGATGGTGTGAGCACAGCCATGTGAGGCCTCAGGCAAGGATGGGGTGATGGTTCAATCATGGGAGACCTCAGGCAAAGGTCTGTGATAGCACAGCCGTGGGAAGCCTCAGGCAAGAGTGTGTGATAGCACAGTCATGGGAGGCCTCAGGCAAGGGTGGTGTGATAGCACTGCAGTGGGGGTATCAGGCAAGGTTGGTGTGATAGCATAGCTGTGATAGGCCTTGGGGGGAAGAAATCATCTAAAACCCATGTTTTGAGTCACACTCTAGCAGTGGGTTTTGCTTTGATCTTTTAATACTGAATAATTTTCTGTCCCTGAGGTCACAGTCTCTTCTTGGCTATTACCACTCACCAAGGGCTCCTCCATGTCCAGAGATGTCTGGAAAACTGGCAAACTAGAGAAGTGAAGAAGAGAAACATGTCCAATGCACAGGCTACATCCATGATCCTGGTAGGGACAGAAGAGGGTTATAACAAATGATTCAGGAATCTCTCACAACACAAGAAAAACTGCCCCTTCCCCACATACAGCGACAGAGGGGGCTCTCAACTTCCGCCTGTCTCCTTTAGGCCAGCATCATCTTTTACAGACCCCTCCTGCCTATATTAATGACTACTAAAAAATGACAGAACATATAAATAAAAGGAGATAAGCAAATTGGGCCAGTAGAGCTTGAACTCTTCAAAGATGGAAGGAAGAGCCCTGACATGAGGTGAAGGAATTAAGATGGAGGATGGAGCTGCTTCTTCACCCTTGGAAACTGATAGAGCAACAGGCTAGAGAACACAGACCTTTAGTACCTCTCTTCACAATAACGACAACAGAAGCCTTTCCTTCAGTTGGAAATGTTCATCCTCAGAGTCTGGAGGGGGACCATGCTCTTCCTCGATACCTATGGGAATACAGCTGAATAGGAGCTAGAATGTAGGAGGAAGTCACAGCCCCCACCCTGGGGAGCCCCTTCTAAGGGGCACATGGGCAAAAACATAAGACTCACGAGAGGAAGCGCAAAACTCGCAGAGACAGCTAGACACAGCCAAAACTTTAGTAAAAACAGGCAGAGTCAGTTGGCCCGCATTTACCCTGCCCCTCTCCTCTTCGGTTACATCAGATCGAGTTTCACTGATGAACATTCATTAAATTAAACGTGTCTTACGATTGAGATCCAGGAAACTTGCCAGACAGCAGATAGAGAAATAAGTCCTCACAAAGGCATCTTTGCCAGTGTGGGTAGGAGGGGTAAAAAGAATACAAAGTATCCATCCATCCAATAGTTGTTTCAATTGGTTATTTGTTTTGGTAGCATCACGTAAGTGTAGTTTTCTCTTTAACAAGAATCCATAATTTTCACCTAAAATGTCTTCAGAAAGATGCCGCCTCCATGACAGAGCCTTGGAGGGAAAGTGATCGTGCATCCTGGAGATAGCCATTTATTTACCAGCGATACGATGACAGGCTCCTGCATAAACTGCCAAGGCTCCAGCACAGGCTGCAGCACTGTCAGAGCTGGGAGGGTGGGGGAACCACAGCATGCGTCTCGAGGGAGTATCACTCACCAGCAGAACAGCATCTGTCAAAAACATCCGACTCATTCTCGAGACAGGCTACTTTACTTCCAGCAATATATAAGTCAATATAGAATTAAAAAGAGTAGGAAAAACTGAGTTTAATCAAACAGCAAAAGCAGAAGAAATCATGGCATTTTTTCAATATTCTTGAAATTACGCTGGCAATCCTAAAGTGCTCCGGAGGTCCGCGTCTGGCACACCCTGAGGAACGCGGAACGCAGTAGCTGCCGTGAGTGTCTGCGGAATGGCCAACGCAGCTCCCGTGGTGGAGAAGAACATTCCCACCCCAGATGTAACAAAGGCAGATCCAGACATTAATCCTAGTCCTTGCTGAATAGAAAATGCAGTGGCTTAGATAAATGCATGCGATTTTATTAGTCAAAAATAATTGAGCATACATGTAATGTGGCACTACCATTTCCTCTTAAAATGCAAGCAGATGGTATGCCTTATAGTATGGAATTCCATTAGAATCGAGAAAATATAGAATACAAGGGCCAGCCCCGTGGCCTAGTGGTTAAGTTCTGCAAGCTCCACTTGAGCAGCCTAGGTTCGCAGGTTCAGATCTGAGGCACGGACATACTCCTCTTGTCAGCCATGCTGTGGAGGCATCCCACATACAACATAGAGGGAGATTGGTGCAGATCTTAGCTCAGAGTGGATCTTCCTCAATGAGAAAAAGAAAATATAGAATACAGTGCACACTATTTGAAGATAGACTCTGGGCCAGACACTGGTGAGGACGAGGACCAGTCATGGTTCTTGACCTCAAGGAGCTCAGAGGCCTGTGAAGAGGCATGTGAGGTAGCAGGTTATCTGAGAGCAGACTGGCAGGGACTAGGATGGAGACACACAGACAGCTTCAGGAGCACCCACAGGAACACCAGCACAGGGGTTCAGGGAAGCTCAGCTCTAAGCCAAGCTGGAGGGCAAGGAGTTGGCCAAGGCAAAGGGAGAGGAAGATTCCAGGCAGAGGAGACAAGAGATGCAAATGTCCAAGGTAAAAAGAGGACAGAACTTCGGGGAACAACAAGGAGCTCTATTTGGCTGGAGGCCTGGGCAGTGCGGGGAGAGGGAAATGAGGTTGTAGAAATAAGTAGAGCTCAGACCATGAAGGGCCCAGAAGTTTGGCTTGGACTTTATCCTGCAGGCAATGTGAAGTTGTTAAGGAATTTAGAGCAGAGGGATGGTGTGAATAGAGCTGAGGGGTCACTGGGGAGGCTGCTCAACAAACAGGTGAGAAATGATGGTGCCTGGAACCAGAGTGATGACACTAGGGATGCAGAGAAGTGAATGGACTGAGGAACGCTGAGGAGGCAAAATCTGGAAGCATTGGAAATTGATTGGATTTGGAGGGAGGGCTGCAAAAAGACCCCGTTGAGTGAATGGATATAGATTAGGGCCATTCACAAGATAAGGAGGAACAGATCTAGGGGTACATAAGTTTAGGCTTCAACTTGCTGTTTGTCTCACCTGTGGTTTGAACGCTCCATTCAGCCGGCACATGCTGAGCAGCATCCATATGCCAGGCACCATGCTGGTCACTGGGAGAAAGAAGATACAGCCCTCAAGGAGCTCTCAGGCTCATAGGAAAGCTAGCCCTGAACTTTAATTTCTCCTGCCACACTGACCTCAGCTGGCCCTCTCTGCAAGCTGGGGCAGCCCCCTCCCAGCTCCTGCTGTCTATTGTGGTATGCCCTGGTCCAGGACTGTTCCCTAACTCTTCCTCATGCAGGCCTGGTCCAACTGTGAACTTCCATATCTTGTTAGCTGGGCTTGAGATTAGGCAGTTCAAAAGAGAGGAGGCTTCTGCAGCTCCAGAAATAATAAGCTCAGAATTTCCCCCAAGACCTTTGCTTCAGTCCTGGACTGCAGGTAGCAATTCCAGAATGGGAGCCTGCGGGTATCCTAGACCTCGGCAGCCAGACTCTCCTCCCCTGCTCTGTCCATCCCAATAGTTGAGAGCTCACACTCAGACGAATGCATACCCTGCCCAGCAAGGACACAGCTTGTCCTCTAAAACTCCTAGCAACTTCTACAGATGTGTTTTCCATTTACTCAACACCCTCTTTCCTTGCTCCCTGTTTTGGAACCTCCAAGGTCCATGCTTAAAATAATGGGATCCCAGATTTGTAAAGACCTTGTGCAATCTAAAGAAACCTCCTTCTTTACAAGGGAGTAAACAGAAGCTCATAACAAGCCTGCTGCCACCCCCTTTGCCTCCCCAGCCAGTGTACTTTTTTACCCTACAAACTATATTCACATTTTTTCTCTTCCTGGTGCCAACAGGGAGGAAAGGCATTCCAAGGAGTTCTCTATTGATTGATTCAGCCTTATCCATATGTTAACAGGGCCCCTCTCCAATTCCACTGCAGGCGCAGTGCTGGCCAGAGAGCCACTGTGCAGATGGGCTCTCAGCCTCTGCATGAACCCCTGCGGAGGGCATATCAATCGTGCTGCTTAGCTGCCACAGCAGCTATCACAAGGCTCCCAGGGGCCAGCCCCGCCAACTGGGCTGGAATGATCCCTGGCTCACCTGAGGCCACTCCTTTGCCTTCCTCCCGCGCCTTGCCTTTTCATCTCTCCCAGCTCATGCCCCAAACACCTCTGCTGAGAAGAGGCCTCCTACCCGTATCCCTTTGCCTTTGGTAAGAGCCCTGCTGCTTCTGAGAGCTCCGCAGACAAGCGCCTGCCCCTCCAGAAAGAGCCAACTTCCCAGGAGCAGCCATCAAGGGCAAAGAGAATGGTGGGTGGACCCTTTCTGAAAACAATTCTTTTCCAGGTCCTTATTAAGGGGACCTGGCAAGGGGCTCAACTCCTCTGAGCTGCAGTTCAGCTTCTTCACCAGATAGGAGCATGGACAAGGCTTCCAAAATGCAGAACAAGAACAGCCTCTGCAGAGAGAGCTGAAGACAAGGAGACAGGGCTTGTCGGTGTTCGCACACAACCTGTGCAGCAAAGCCGAGCTTGTTCCTCAGCAGGAGCCTCCGTTTCACAACAGAGGCCTCGCTGCAGGGCCTGAGCCACAGCGGGCGTTTCTGCATCAAGGCCTCTGTACACAGCGCAATTTGGAAATGGCCTGGAATGAATTAAACCGCAGTTTTGCTCCACTTCAATCACTGCAGGCAGATCGAGACGCTGCTGTAATTACGACAAAGGAACCCATATTCATTGTCTTGAGGGGATTTGCATCGAGGTACAGTGGTCTTTCCACAAGGGGCCCAGTTTACTCATAAAGCCGTAGCAAGGCATGCCACTGTGAGCCGTTCTGCTATGTCTTCCTCTTGCCTCACAGAGCCAGGGGGCAAAGCCCATCTGCTCAGCAGGCTTCCCAGGCCAGCCTCTGGTCTAGAGGCCTGGGGAGGAGCCGCGAGCCCAGCCCCCCAGCAGTGAGGAGTGGAGGTGGCAGAATCACCCACCTTGCCATGAGCACAAAGGGACAGGGTCATTCTTAGCTCTAAATACAGAGGAGGAACCAGCAAGCCCCTGAGTGAGAGCCTACAGCTGACAGAAAGACCAAGGCCCTTCAGGCTGGTCCAGGACCCAGGCAAAGGGAAGCCTCGAGGGTTCTCAAATTCTCCTCCCCTGTGCCCACTTGGGACTCGTGGTTGAAACATCTATCATGGAGTAGGCCTTCATAACGCATCCCCACCACGTCTGACTGTGCCCTAGGAAAGGCGGAGGGTGGGAACGCAGTAAAATGCCACCCAGCAGGAGGCACCACAGAAGCTAAGCCACACAGGATGTCAGAGATTTTGGGGCTGTAGCATGGACCCAAACCAACCAGTGCCACCACCAGTTCCAGACCTGGTTGAGGTACTTAGGAAACAGCCGGGAGAATGAGCACCCTCAGCTTCAGCAGGGTCTGAGAGGCCGAGTGGGAGGAGAGGTGGTGAATGGGGGGTGTTCAGCACCAAGCAGGCTAAATCCCACCACAGTGCATCTCCCCCTCCCCAGCAGGGCCGGAGCCCACGCACAGTGTATCTCCCCTCTGAAGCAGGGCCGGAGCCCACCTCACCACTCATGAGAGCCCACTGTGCTCATCTCTTCCAAGTCCAGGGTCAGTGACCTGCGCTGGAAGCTCAAAATCAGCCATGGCAGGGTATTTACACCATCAAAACCAGCGCACATCATGCACCAAGGCTTTTTTTTTTTTTTTTGCCAGTTGATAAAACATTTATGAATACACCACCACACCCCCAAGTCTGAATGGCTAGAATAAAGTGAATTCTTGTTATCTCTAACCTATTCTTAAACTGGTTCTGATACTTCATGCCCTAGGCCAGCAAAGCATTCTGTTAAGCAACATGGGGTCCAGAAATATGTCCACCCACCTCCCCCAAGGCACGAAGGGGAGATGCCATCTCTCCCAAGGACACAGCTTCCTGCCTGTGTTGAGGGCACCAAGAATAAATGTGAGCGATGGAAAAATGAACTCTGGCTCTCTCTCTAACACGCACACACACACACACACACATCAAGCACATATTTATTGGGCACTTTACAGGATTACATTATTTGTTCCTTTTAGAATTGAGGAGTAGACACCATCTTGTGCCCATTGTATAGATGAAGTAACAATCTCAGATAGCCTAAGTGTGCAGACCTGGTCCCACGGCCAGTAAAAGCCAGGACCACTGAACACTGTGCAGATGGGTTCTAATCCTGGGGACTCTCTGGGAACCACCTCAGGGGCCCAGGGTGGGAGTGCACACAGGAAACCTCGGCGCACTCCCAAACAAGAATATGACAGGACACTTCTTTTGGGGGCCACAGACACCAGGTTGTTGAATATTGCTGACTCTCCCAGAGCCAGGCCCTCAGGGCTGCCCTGCCTCCCAGTCACAGTTTGCTTGGTCTCTGCAGGCCACCTACAAGTTGACAACAGAACAGAAGCCCAGCTCCAAGGGTAGAGCCAGGGGCACTTCTCAAGGGGCTGCTGCCTTGCTGCGGCTGGAGACAGTGTGGGCAGCCAGACTGGGAGACTCTCAACTTGCCGAACAGTTGGCTGCCCTTGTATGAGGACACCAGGCCTTTCTCCCTCAGCAGCCGCATAGCCGAGAAATGGGCGAGAAGGGCTATGGCCCTGTGAGAGCTGTCTGTGTCCTGGCAGCAACGCCCCAGACCTGGCGGGGGAGCAGAGGAAAGCATAGCAGGGCATGTTTGTATCCTCTTTAAGCCTCTGAATGAGAAGGGATTGAACTGGATGTCTCTGGTCCCTTCCAACTCAAACTTTGTTGCTCAGATTCCTCCTACTTTCCGATGATCATCGGGCTCAAGAGGCACAGCCCAGGAGAAAGACCCTGGTTTCCTGCCTTTGGCACTGGCAGTTTCCCTTCTCTCTCTCCTTGGACTCCTGACCATGGACAGATAGAAGTCCCACTCCCTCAATGTGATTAAGCCATCTGAAGCCATTTAGCAGAATTTTTGGTGAAAGAGTGCTAAACAGGCATTGGAAGCTGAACACTTTAAGACATCCAGCGTGACAGGAGAAAACGGGCTGTCTGAACCGTTGTTCAGCAGTAGATTGTAATTCTAAACACGATATTCGTTATTCCACTGTGTGGATTCTAATTAACTGTCAGAAATGCATTGTTGAGGGGATGACGGATTATGCTGGGGAACTATTAATACCACTCACTCACGTCTGCCCATGTGCAGCCATAGTCCAGAGCAACTGACTCGGGATGCTGAGTGGGGTGCCAGAACCTGAGATGGCCACTCCAGGCCTAGCATGAGAAGGCAATCAGCACCACCACACCTGCACCTGCAGGACGCACAGCCTCCAGCCCAGGTGGGGCCCTCTAAGAAGTAAACGATGCCTACAGCTGAAGCAATGGGCCCAATTCAGTGAAATGGAAATTTCTTGTGATAGATATAAGGGTCTGTACGTGGATCTGCCAAAACCAGTTCCATGATGGTGGGGAAGATGTGGCGTTTACAATGAAAGCCACCAAGCAGAGTCAACCCACCACCCCACAAGCTAGTGCAAAACTAGTCTGCATGAAGAAAAGCAAGTTCTCTCCACATACAACTCTGCAGGGCTCCTTCCTTCTTTGTTTTATGTTGGTCATACTGTTCAATTCCATCCAATACATATGAAAAGATCATATTAGTCTGCATGCTCCAGAGAAAGGAACCAATAGGAGGAAGAGAGATTTCTTTTGAGGAATTGGCTCATGTGATTGCAGGGGCTGGCAAGTCCAAGGTCCATAGTGCAGGCCAGCGGGTTGGAAACTCAAGTAAGAGTCGATGCTGCAGTCTTGAAGCAAAATTCCTTCTTCGAGAAAACAGTTTTTGGTCGTAAGGCCTTCAGCTGATTGCATCAGTCCCATGTCCACCCCCACATTATGGGAGATAATCCATTTGACTAGTCTGCAGTCAACTGGTGTAAATATTAGTCATGTCTGTAAATACCTCCACAGCAACGCCCAGACTAGCAGGGCACCAAACAACTGGACGCCATAGACTAAAAAGTTGACACAAAAAATTAATCATCACAAAGAAACCCTGGCAACCCGACCTGAACTCACTCACAGGAGAAACCGCAATCGCACAACCGCGTCACGCGAGGACCACTTAAAGGGGCCACAGACACCTGTGACTTACCTCGTACTCTGCTTCACTGAATCTGAGATGCTAACAACTGAATTTTATTTTTTACTTTGTGTATTGTTTATTAAGAAAGAAAAGATTGCCAATTAAACTAAGACACAATGCATTCTTATGATATAATTTTTATTTTGCATTTGTTCAAAGAGCCATTTAGGCTTATTTTGGCAATGTCTTTTATTACATATTACTCTTTTACATATGTAAGAAGAAAAATATCAGTTAGATAAATTGAATAAGATATTCTTAAGACTTCTTCCCATTTAGAATCCAACTCTCCTGTACCACTTTGATTCAGAGCTGGTAGTGTTCAGGTTTTTCCACACGATATCATCTGTGCCATCACAAGCTTAGCTGATGCAACATTTTTAAAAGAAGCTGCATAAGAACTTGGGAGCTCTTACGCACAGTTTGCAATTACATAGAAGTGACTGACTTTAACTCTTGCTTTGGGAAGGTTGCTAAACAAGGCTCATTCACCATCCCCACAACACTTGATTCCCATGAGTTAGAAAACAGCCACTATATTGTCCCCCAGTGGTCTTCTGGGCCACTGGCACCCAGTCTGCAAGTTTGGAGGCTGGAGCTCTGGACCTTTGCACATGTATGGGCGACGAGCACGGTGTCATGACACCTAGCTAAAGCCACCATGAAAAGTTATGGCATGCTCCTACGGCAGAGGTGCCAAAATCTGGGGGAATTGTGGCTTTCAAATTGATGAAACACATTCATATCAAGTACTTATTGGGCTCTTGTGATGTGGCACTCACTGGTCTACGCACCTCACATACATTGCCACGTTTGAAACACACAACAACCGTGTCAATGTGGCACTGCCACCAACCTTGTCTTACAGATGATGTAAGCAAGGATCAGAGAAGTTAAGCAATTTTCCCCAGTTTACAGCACGTTGCTGAAGAGGTGAGCAATAACGCAGGCCTGCCTGACAGAAGGAAGAGTGCTCACGCTCACCAAGCCTCTTCAAGGAGATGCACTCTCAGAGGTGGGGGGGCCGGTCTGCCAGTGCTCTGAGGGGTCTCCTGTGAAAAGAGTTCTGAGGATCCTGCTAAAACTGATGATTAAAATGGTAAGAACTTAAGAACAGTGGGACCTTACAAGGGAAGGGCTGGTCTGAGGGTGGTGAGTGCCCTGCCACCACATTGGTCTCTCTTCTTGTGGGATCTGGGAGGGGTCTCCACACTAGTGCCCCCCCTGAGCTGTTAGGGGGTTAAAGGAGGGCACATGAGAAAGAGCAGCATCTGCCGATTCACAGCCACTCACAGAGTCCTGGGTGCGGCCGCTCTGGTTATCCCTCTCTGGGTGTAGAAGTCTTTCTACACCCCAAAGAAGAGAGTACTTCCTGTCAGTGGTAGAGACAGAAAATCAACGTCTCAGCTAACAAAAGATCTTTAATGTTTTGTACCCCCGGATAAACACTGTGAAATCCTTATCGATCTTAAATATGTTACTGGACAAACATGTCTTTCAAAAAGTGGCCTTTCAGGAATTTGCTCACTGAGGATACAAAGTTTATCTTCCTCTCACCTGCTGAACATCATGAAGTCAGCTCTCTCCAACCTGAGCTGACCACAAGGGAACTCTCAGAGGAGTCGCAGACTGAACTTTTATAAGAACGGAAGCCGGTAACGACCTGCCTGGGAGTGGTCCCGGCATCCAGCAGTGAGCGCGCCCCTTCTCCCTTCTTCAGATGCAGCTCTTACAAAGGACGGTCTCAGTGTAAAACTCCCAGCATGTCATTTCCCTGGCCGTTAAATCACAAGCACAGAGGCTCTAGAACCCAGACGTCTGTGTAAAGTGATGACTAGAGGACTTAGGCAGGCAGCAAAGGGGTTTACTGAGGATGCTCAAGCGTGCGTTCTGCAGTGAGAAGTGCGGAGGCCTGTTCTACAGGGTCCTCTGCAGTGGCGGTCAGACACCCTGGGTTTGGGTGCTGGCCTGCAGTTCCTCCTGACTGAGAAGTCAACCTAACATGCTTCTCTCATGTTTATCCAAAGCTCTCTTATGGCCCTGTGTTTGGCTGACCGTCTCTGATCCAATGTGGACCTCTTCCAGGAGCCCCACCCGGTCTTCACTGTGCTAGGGTGGCCACTCCTTGCCTCTGTCTCCACCAATGCACAGACCCGAAACACACTTGTTAGGTGCATGGCTTTGCCAACTGATGTCTATAGAGGGCTGACCCACCTCTCCTCTGTGATGCCCCGCTTTGTCTTCCCACAGCGGGTGCACTAAAGTTACACCTGTGCTCTGGTCCCACCTGGGTTTCTGCTGGCCCTTTGCAAGATCCACCCACCACCACCAGCACTACCTGTTCCTCTTCTAACTGCCTACCCTTAGCTGATCGAATGAGTGCTAGAATAGGAGAGGGAAGGTGGGATTTGACTGCTGGGAATGAGAGCTTGGGCAAACAAAGTCACTATCTCAGAGCTTCCATTTCCTCATCTTTGTCAGGATCGTCAGACATGTCCTTTGCTTTATACCCATGATGGTTTCAAGGACTAAAGGACATTGTCAATATCAGCAATCACTACATAGATGTGAATTCCCTTCGCCATTGTCATTATCATTATAGAGACATGAATAACCATCACCGTCACCGTTGTCACGGTATAGACGTGAATTATCACCACCGCTGTCGTTTTTTCCTGTGGAAGACACCTCTGATCACTGAGATAAGGCCTTCCAGGACCTTGACCTAAGATCAGGGGCTGGGACACCCTCCTCTGTAGTCTGTGCAGGATGGTTTTGCAAATGAAAATAAGAAAAAAGGAAGAGAGGAAGGTGAAGAATAGAGAAATTGAGATATAAAAGAAGAGAAATGGGGTTTTCCACTGAATAATCTCAGCTTTCTCCACAGAGCAGGAGAAAAATGTCATCTGCTCAAAATGAGACAGTTGGAGGAAGCGCCAGAGGGGTGAGGGGAGAGGATGTGGAGATGCCTCCAGGAGCAATACGCTAAGCAGAGGTTCCCAGCAGGGCCAGCAGACCGTGAGCACCAGCCCTGAGGACAGAGTGCCAGGGGGGCCCAAGCAACCCGGAGTGGGCTTCTCAAGGGTGGCTCCAGCACAGTGGGGTCGCCGGCACAGGACAGGCGCACATGCTGCTCAGTGCCATGCTCCCTGCACGGCCGGACAGTAGCTTGGTAAGGGGCCCACGGGAGGATCTGTGTCCCCATCACCCAAGGGCATGGCCTGCAGCCAAGGAGCAGCCAGTTGTGGTCGTGGCACGAGGGGCTCGACAGGGCCTTCTGGCAGGTGCAGCTGTAGGCAAAGGACCCAACCGTCTGTGTCCACCCACCACTGGTGAGCGATGTGCCCTGCGGTGGTGTCCAACTCTTTGCTCCAACAGCACACACACATTCCTGATTTAGAAATACGTGATATGAGAGAAGCCAGTAAGAAATCCCATTCAAATTATTACAAGAAATTCCAACGTTATTCCATCAGTGAACGCAAAGGAAGAAGCCTTTAAACACAATTTCAACTGTTGTAAATTTCTGAATGGCTGTAAAATATGGTTTTAAAACTTTTATCGCTTACTTGTGTGAACAAAGCTTTTAGTCAATGGTGCCTACCAGGAATTGGAATGAAGTCTGAGGGAGAAATTGCAATGTAGGTATTTTAAGCATCAACACGGACATATAAAAAAAAGCTACACTCTCAAAAGCCTGCTCAGTTTTCTCATTTAAAAACTTTCATGGATTTTTAGAACTCTTATACAAATTTATTATTTAATAGCTTTCTTTAAGTTGTATATTTTACAATTTCTCACCAACCTTAAGGCATAGGACAAGAATGTAATGACTGTTTTCACCGAGTCCCATAGAGACACCCCCAAGTCCCCTCCAGGTTGGTCCAGTGCACAACTCAAACGTTGTTTTCTGTGTTCATCATGACTGGAAAAAGAAGCCAGGTTGGGAAGCACTGTGGAAGGGGATCAAAGAGAAATGAATAGATGACGAGACATTTGAGGGGGGCCAGGCAGCCACAATCCAACAGCCCTCCCAACAAAGTTCTGCATCCCAGGAACAGATTCCCAAGTGGAATTGCATGGGAGCCCAGAAGAAAGCTTCAGGGGCGAGGGCCCTGTTGTACAATCCCAGGTAGCATGAGTCCCACCTGGCCAGGTGGGTAGGGGGCCGTGGGGAGTTTGTTTACCCTACCTGGGAGCCTAGATTTGAGGGTCAAGCCAATCCAGGTGAATGTCTGCAGGGCCAGCCGCACTGACTCGTCTCTGCTTTCCCATCTGGAAGCCCTCCCAGGGATGTCCCAGAGACGTGCCTCCCTGAGACATTACCACGGGTCTCACAGACAGGAGGCGATTCCATTGCAGAAATGTTCTCTCTCATCCCAGATTTCAGTCACCTGAAATGCCACTGTCTTCCCTGTCCCAAATGTGACCTCATGTGCACACAAAACAGCCTTGTAAACCATCCACTCACAGAAACCAAGTCTAAACCCAGGAACCACAGGTGGGACGGGACCACACTGTGCAATGGGAAACGCTCTGCACAGGATGGGTTTAAGCCTGTTTTGGCCACTGACCAGCTGAAGGACCTCTAGCCACCCCATTCCTTTTCTAGCCTCAGAGTCCTCATTTGAAAAATGAGAAGGTTTTACCTGATGATCTTTAAGGTACCTTCTAGCCCTGACTTTTTCCATTTCTCAGGTAATCAACATCCAAAAGATTTAATTAAATGTTGGTTCATATTATTGAATCAAAATCATCAGAATGGAATCCCCTTGACAGGAGCTATACCTCCACTGTTCACAGCTGTGTCCCTGGTTGGGGTTCAGTAGCTATTGGATGGAGGGAGGGGAGAGGGAGGGCAGGAAGGAGAACAGGATTGATGGATGGATGGAGGAATGGAAGGAGGGATGGATACGCTTTCTGGGAATGTATCGAAGTTAAGGCTCTATTAAAGATGTTGTAAAGATCAATCATTTGAAAAAAAAATCCAGTAGGGCATGAGAAACTAGCCCACCATGGACCACAGTAACTAGATAGAAGCACGTTTAATATCAAAACCACATTGGGAAAAATGCACTGAGTGGAAAGTCATGGACAAATGCCCATTAGAATTGCCAGACAATGGGGCCACGGAAGTTGCTGACTCTCACTTGACCAATCTTGGAAAGTTCCTAGAAGGAGGGAGGATGTAAAACCCTGTTTGGGGGATGGAATTCAGTGCTGGGTGGTGGACCAGAGCACACAGCCCAAGTTAAAGAAGCTATTAGAGGCGGAGTTGAAGACCAGGCCGTGTGGACAGGGAGAGGAGGCACCGAGGAGAACCACTTCTTCACGTTGAAGGGGCCACTCCTATCAATTTGAGCAAAGCTCGCAACGTTCTGGCCCTTGGCTCTTCTCTTGGCTTCTCCTCTGAGCCCTCATAAGGATGGTAATGCCCAGAATGCCAGAGAAAGCCTGAGGAGATGCCCACCTCACTCCAGCCTCCCAGAGGAGAAGCCCTCCACCCTCTAAAGCCGGCACTGAATGCCCCGTTAGAGTCCATCCAGCCTGTGTCTCACCTCCAGCACTTCACACCTGCCCAGCTCCCAGGTCGCCTTCTCTATTGTCACGGGGGCTCATCCAGGAAAGGCAAAGACTGAAAATGATTGGCCTGGGCAAACTCTTATGAAGGTGCTGTCTCGGTGGGACCATCCACTCCACAGACACTTCTGCTTTCACAGAGAGGGGAGGAGAGGTGCTTCCCTCCAGGGGCCAGTCAGGCCGTTTTATATCTATTATACAAATGAGAAAACTGAGGCCCAGAGAGGGCAAGTGTCTGGGCCAAGATCACGCAGCCATTAAGTATTGGAGCTAAGTTTTAAACTCACAGAATCTGGGTTCAGAACCTACCAAATTGTTTTTGTTTGTCACTGCCTTTGTTTCTTCAGAAGTGTTGTCTTTTTAATTATTACTGTACATGTCGGCAACATCAACCGGGCTTCAACAGAAGACAACCACCCATAGCCCAACCCAGCAAATCGGAACTGTGGGTCGTGTTCCTGCCTCCTTCTAGTCCCCACCACTGAGATGGCATATTTGCTCCCACACAGGTTGGTTAACAGCTGCTGCCGAAGCCTGTCCACTCTGCCCACCTCAGCACTCCCCTAAGAGCCCCAGGCCTCCCCGCATCCAGTAACTAAAAGATCGATACATGACGCCACCTCGTTAACTGCTGTGATACCTGCCTCTGGGGACGGAGGCTGATGGTGCCACAGGGAGTGCCTCTTGTCCCTCTTGAGCAACAGAAGCGGGAGGCAACCTCAAGCCCCAGGTGGTACCCAGCAGGAAACGGCCTGGGCGAAGTCGGCGCCAGCAGTGGCCGTGTGACATCAGCCCTGAGAGAGGACGCCTTCCACAGCGTCAGCTCAGTGCCCTGCGTTTCCAGGGGCCTGCTACCTGCTGCCACAGGAGGTACTATCATGGACACTGTAACTGGGGGACCTACAAGGCTGGTGATGATTTTGACGGGCTGCACTAAAAAATGTGTAAAGACGGTTAAGATTTAACACGACTGACTGCCTAAATTCTTCTTTTTATGTGACTGTAAAAGTGTATCATCAAAGCAGAGCCTTCGGACGATTAATCTGCCCGCAGCCTACAGGGAGCCCAGGCAGGGATTATTTCTGGGGCCTGGAGGTGCCGGCAGAGGGCCTAAGTCAGGGCTCTGGCCCCGGCCAGAAGGATGTGGACAGGGAGCACCAGCAGGACATGAAGACGGGGATGGATGTGGGTGAGGGGCGGGGGGGGCTCATTGGTGACTCTAGGGTTTGAGATGTGATCAGGAGAATGGCGGTGCCAGAAACCCATAGAAAAGTTAGAAGACGGTGGGTTTTATTTTGAATAGTATGAGTTGGACACACAGGCCAGCCTGGAACTTAGGAGAGAAGGAGGAACCGGGATTTGACGCTAGTTTGAGGGTAAGGTTCACGCCTTGTCGATTGTAGTATTCTCAGCGCAGGAGGCATCTACTAAGGAAAGAAGCCTTTGATATAGCAGGGAGGGGATGAGCTCTGTGTGGGGCACAGACAACAGACAAGGACCGTGAGGAGACGTCCTCCACGCTGCCCACCCCTGGAAGACAGGAAGGAAAATGTCAGGGGCAGAACAAGCAAACAAGAATTGCTGTCTGCTGCCATGAGCAGCTGTTGAGGCACAAAGCCAGCCCCTGAGCACTGCTGGGGCATTCCCCACCCATCATCTTGGCAGAGGAGATCCAGCTGACACGCTAAAACAGAAATGATCCTTTTAAGGCACACAGAACTGGATTAACTCGTTCTTCCCATCAAATTCTCTGCAAAGGGATGGAAAGGTTGGCAATGGACCCGTGGGCAGCCCAGAGATTAGCACAGGGCTGGGGCCTGTCCTCCCTCTGAGCAGCTCTGTCACCTACCCTGGGACCCTAGGTCTGTTTGTCTTTTGTGGACTGTGAAGGACTCTGCCTGCGAGGTACAGTTTATCTCAGTTTCTTTCTCGTCCCTTCCTTAAATCCATCTTCAGGGCACACAGATCCACCCTCACTTTCCACTCACCACTTAGAGGCGAAAGCAAGGTGGTCCCTGCAGCAAACTGCGGGGCTGAGAGGGTGCCGGCGGGCACGGTAAGGCCACTCCGCCCGAGACCACTGGGAGTGCAGCCCCTGGACAGCCACTCCCTTCTGGAATAGAAGGGCTCCAGTGTGTCCTCACTGTGCCATGGAGTCAGGTCTTGAGGGTCGTGGTTTTTGAGGACCCAAGGGACAGGCAGGCTGTGCGTGACGTTAAGACCCATCCAGAGAACGGGGCCTCTCTGTGTCCTCAGCCCATGTGTGTGAGGTGTCTAATGTGATGATTACAGTATAGAGGCCAGAGCATATACAGTCACATCAGAAATTTTCCAGAAGCTTCCGATATGCCCCCTCCACTGACAATCCCCCAAATAGATGGCCCACCAGACAGCAGACCTCTGAAGTCCCCGACAGTTCATAAAGGAGCTTTTGTCTCACTAGTGCGGCTTTGGGGCCACAGCAAAGAGCAGCAAAAGCCTCAGGGAAAATGCTGAGGTTAGAGGGGGGCTTTCTCATCTCAGGGGGATTCGAGAAGCTGGCTGTGGTAAAGACCTCAAATTCCCGGGACTGCAGAGTCTGGATCTCCTGACCCAAATGCACCCCGGCAAGTGCCCTGACCACAGAGCTGGCTGTGCCTATGGAGACGCTGCTCCCCATCCTGGCTTGCGACCCAGGGCCCAGCCAGGCCCCATCACTCAAGGCATGGAGGTTCTGTATTTCATGCTCTCAGAATCACAGAGGTGGTTCAGAAGGTACCAGATAGAAATGTCACTCCAAACGCCACGTTGGCACCCCCAGAACCAGTAGGGTTCAAAGCCCGCTAACTGGGCAGCAGGAAGGAGGGGACCTAGCCAGTGACCTCAGTGCTCTGGGAGGACACCCCGGACCCCTCCACGCAGGATGGCCCATTGAGGAAAGAGACTCCGAGTTTCACCCAGGTTGCCCGACTGCACTCACAAGGAAATAGGTGCTCGGAGAGGCTGAAGAGTTGCCCAGGAACAGGGGCAAGCCCACGCTCCCACCCAGATCTGTGTGACTGTGAAGCCTGTGTGGCAGGGGATTGGCTCAGGAACAAAGAAAGGGGGCCCAGCCAAAGGGACCCAGAAGAGCACTGCCTCAGAACCATGGGAGAGCCTGCCTAATTCTGTACCCCCAGGACGGCCTTCCCAGCCAGGCCCTCCTAGGGTACAGGAAGGCGCAGCCCTCACCACAAACCCAGTCCAGGAATGAGCCCAGTGCACCCAGGCAGGAGTGGGATCTGTGTTCCATCTGGGCTTCCCAGATCTTGCCTGACCCAAATGGATGTTATGTCATCCATTTCTCTCTCTGCGACAGCGGATTTGACAGGAAGAGTTGTGTCGGTTGAGAAACCCAGTTCCCATTCGACCCCCCAGCCCTATCCAGCTTGCTTCTTTACGAAATCAGATGTCCGTCTGTCTCTCACTTGAGTTCTCCCACCTGGTGACTGGTGTTGCCCACTCTCTCTGCTCGTCTCTCCATCCCGAGCCCCTCCCCCGAGTGATCCTGGATCTACTCCCAGGTCCTTTTACAACACAGTCACCCAACAAAGCTTTGTGCAAGAACAGCATGACCCAGACCCCTCACATGGGGGTTTTCTTGAGAGCCAGGACTGACCGGGGTCTGAGCAGTGGCCCATGGGCTGGGATTGCCTGGGGCCACCTGCCATCTCACCTTTGCCTGAGGCCAGGCACACAACCAAGGCGCCCTTCTCCAAGGATCAGGAAGAACGGCTGCATCACTTTCCCACAGCATCATCCGCTGGCTCAGAGAGGCTCGGCTGTCCGTGGCTGTGACGCCTCAGCACCTTTAAAAACTAATTATCTCTGTGTCATGCTTCTCTCTGAGAGTCATTGGGCTCAAAAGAAAGGCTTTACTCAGGAGAAAAAAACAAGGCACAGAAATTGTCAGGAAAATACAGCCAGTTGGACAGCACTGCTCTGCTGACCTGGAGTTTTTTGGGTTTTGTCTTGTTTCTCTTTTCTCTTTGCTAAGATGTGTAGTGGAGATGCTGTGGGGCACAGACAGTTCCTCTCACTAACATGGTCTGCAGGAGAAGGAAGAGAAGAGCTGCCATGCAGCTTTGAAAAAAGGTACCATGGGAACTACCTAGGCTGATATCCGGCCCAGAGCTCAGACTCCAGTCTTAGGGGGAGACTAGTCGGAGTGGAAAATAGGGACTCCCCACTGGTAAGCAGTTCTGCGACCTCTAGAATTGTTCAGGCATTTTGACCGCTGTTCTAATCCTGGCTCCACATCCTCAGTGGAATGCATCACGTGGGCCAGCGGGCAGACAGGAAGATGACTCCTGCACCCGAGGCCCTCACAGGGCCTGACGGGCCTGGATGGAAGGCATATCTCCTGCCATGGAGCTTTGTAAAAGCACCTCGCCTGAAGACAGCAGCTGGACGCTAGTCAGAGGACCCTTCCCCAGACGCAGACAAGAGTTGGATTTAAATACCTTGTTTACTGACCATAAGGATCTTACCTTCTTAGTAGGAAAGCTCCAAAAGGAAGTTCTCCTACCCAAGGATGAGAGGAACGGGGGTCAAGTACCCACCTCCTTCTGACACACTTCTTTCAGTGATGGCAGTATTGACTAACAACATTAATAATAAAATCGTCAACACATACATAGCAATTAATAAAACATTTCACATTCATTAAACACCCATTACATGCATAGTACTTTCTATAGAATATGAAAAAAAAGAAGCATAACACAGCCAGCCTATGACCTGTGACGTGCCAGAACAGTCCTCAGACAGCGCTCAGCTCGCTTCCGTCTGTTCCCTCACTGACTCATCCTTTAATTGCATCACCCATGAGGCCCCAGCTCTGAGCTGGGCACCTTGGGAAATACTAGGATAAGTCAGATGTAGTTTTTAGCTCTACAGGGAATACGTTCTAGTGGATAAAAATGATTTATGATTCACAAAAAGCCAGAGTGGAAGCCCATGGCGGGGTGACCCCTGACCAGGCCCGGGAGCGTTCAGTAGGAGTTCCACAGGCAGGAAAGGGAAGGATCGCCTTCTAAGTAAACAGAAGAGAATGACACGCTGGGAGGACAGCTGCAGACACACCAACAAATAATTGGCAATTAAAGGGCAGAATGTGATAAACGTCAAATGAGTGTTTCTGAAAGTAGATGCCAGACAAGTTAGAGAAAAACGCCTGTTTGATTTGGGGTGATCAGGAAAGACTATACAGAGAGGTAAGGTTTTTAACAGGATCTTACAAAACGAGTGGGCCTTCCTTGAACAGCTGGAGAAAGGGGAGCTCAGTCCAGATGGAGGACAAGGTCAAGTAGGGCCACATTTCAGGATGCCTGGGACCCGTGGCCACAGCGTTGGGAGTCTGTTCTTGGAAATAGGCAGTCAGGAAGTGTCAGATCTGAGACAGCAGCTTGGGGAAGGAGCGTTTCCCCATTCAGAAGCAGAAGGTCCTTGAGCGGTGGTGTGTAAGGTGGGCACACGCGAGCTCTGAGGGTCTGAGGGCTGGCAGGACAAGCACGGCCTCCGGGCCCAGCTCGGCCCGCACCCAGAGGAAGCGCTCCCTGCCTCTCAGCTGCGCAGAGAGCGAGCCCTGGCACAGTCCTCCAGCGTCTCTTGCACCAGGTGGGGCCGCGGGCTGCTCCTTATTCAGAGAGGCTTTTCTATCAAAAACAAAATGGAAACATCAAAGTCTCCTGAACACAGCTTATCTTGAAAATACAACTTTCCCCTTTCCCTCTGCCGGTGTAAGGGCTCCCTTCTTCCCTTATTGCTCTGGGCACTTTCCGAGTCAGATGTGCCCTTTCTCTTAAAGCCTTCAGAGCCCAGATGACCACCTCTTGTGCTTTGTGCTACTGCAGCCAAGTGCCCAGTGGCCGAGTCTGTGGACTGGCCAGCAGTTACTGGGGGAGACCTGGGAGGAGAAAGCAGTGTTCAAAAATCTGCAGAAGAGAATAAAGCAGGAAACAAAGACCACATATAAACCCACCAGCCACTGCTGACATTTTAGTACATTTCCTCCCGGCGTGTCCTTACAGATTTTACACCATTGACGTCATGTTATATTTACTGTTGCTTTTTCTAAGGCCCCTCCCCATGTCTGCTTGTAACACTATTCTCTTCAGATCTCTTGATCTGACTAACTCCTACTCATTCTTGGTGTCCCAGCTTAGATGGCATTTCTCCCAGAAAGATTTCTCTGACCACTCACTCAATCTCAGGAAATGGCCTCTCTCCTGAGCTACCTCAGTCCTGCACTGCTTCTCCCAGAGTCCTTCTCAACAGCATTACAATTTCCTGGTTATGGGAGAACCACGAAGGCAGCAATGTGTCTGTTTGAAAATTGTATCCTCTATGCCTCGCACAGTTCCTGGTGCATATTAGGTATTCGAAAAATATTTTGTTGGATGGATATCCTTCTTTATAGACATCACATTTAATAGTCAGAATATTTTATTGTAAGGATATACCATAATTATATTGTAATTGTTGAATAATTCTTTTTTTTCCAGATTTACTGAGGTATAATTGACATGTAACATTGTATTTTTTGTAGGTATACAACATAGTGATTTCATATATGTGCATATTGTGAAATGATTGCAACAATAAGTTTAGACAACATCCATCACCTCATATAGTTACAATTTTTTCTTGTGATGATTAACTATTCTTAGTTGTTTGTTTCTTGTCTCTCCCATTAAATTCTAAGTTCCACAAAGTGCAGAAGCCACAAACTTTCTATTCATCAGTGTCTCCCCAATATCTAACACAGTATTTAGAACATAACAGATTTTGATATTCATTGAATAAATGATTTAAAGAATGAATGAACATTTGGGTTACAATTCTAACAAACAACAGTATGATGAACATCCTGTGCATGAATCTCAAACACAAAGGAGAATTACTTAATCAAATTGTTTGAATGTACACAAAGGCTTCTAGTACCTGTACTCAGACCTTTTTAGGTAAAGGTAACACCAGACAGCCTCCCACCAGCAATCGGTGTATGAGAAGGCTACTGGCCCGTCCTCAACTCGCTGAAGCGCATCAAACGCATATCTGTCAAACCTTTGTTAATTTGGTAGGTGAAAATAGTATCTCATTTTTTTCAATTTTCATTTATTTATTTCTAAGCAGAATTAACATTTTTAACATGTTTCTTAGTCATCAGTATTTCAACCTGTTCTTGTAGGATCTTTGTCCATTTTCCTCTTTGGGTCTTTGTATTTTTCTTAGTATTTTTCTTTAGCATTTATCTCATAGCTATGAGCTCTTCAAATAAAATTTATTCTTTGTCTTTGATAGCTGTAACTTTTTCCAGTACATTTGGCTTTTTATTGTAGAACACTTTTGCTGTACGGAATTTGTGTGTGTGTGTGAGGAAGATTGGCCCGCAACTAATGCCTGTTGCCAGTCTTCCTCTTTCTGCTTGAGGAAGATTGTCACTGAGCAAACATCTGTGCCAACCTTCCTCTATTTTATGTGGGATGCCACCACAGCATGGCCTGACGAGCAGTGCTAGGTCTGTGCCCAGGATCTGAACCTGCAAACCCCGGGCCACGGAAGCTGAGTGGGCAAACTTAACCACTGCCCCCAGAATTTTTGATATAATCAAATCCATTGTTATTTATTCCACCACTTTTATGCCTAGATTACCTTTTTTCACTTAGAGGTAAGCACTGACTTAAATTTTCTTCTAATTGCAATATGGTTTGATTTTTTCCCATTAACATATATCCCTTTTGATATATGGTATAAAGTGAGGTTCTAAACTGCTTATCTTTCCTAAAGCACAAGCCATTTTTCCCAACAGTATTTATTCAATGCCCCCCACACTGAGATGCGCCACTGCCTGTGTTGTGGCAGAGGCCTTGCTCTGGGCCACCCTGGGCTGTAAATCTCTCTCCTCTCCCTTAACTACTGTACCGTCTTAGCAACGCTTTATGATATGTTGTAATATATGATAAAACAAGCCCCCTCATTCAACTTCTCTGTCATAACTCTTAGCTATTTTCACCTGAACATTGTTTCAAATGAATTTAAAGATTATTTTGTCAAGTCCTCCTGAAAAACATCAGAGTTTGACTAAGGAGAATCAAGCCTACACGTTGATATAGAAGAACTGACATCTCTGTGACACCTAGCCCTCTCGTAGCTCTTTCTGAGGCCCTTCCTGTGTGTGCCGTGTTTTGCTGAGCAGGGCCTGAGGGCAGGTGGTGGGCGCCCCAGTCTCTAGGAGCACCAGGCCTCCCTGGCAGGGCTCTCTCCCCTGGAGGCAGAGGGTGCAGGGCAGAGCCAGGCCTGTGCTGGCTTTGAGGGCTCGCTGTAGCTGTTGGTATGAGATCCATGCAGCGACTGTTCAGCTAATTTACAGCCCAAAATGAACATTTTGATCTAAAATAATTTGCTAAATTGGGCCAAAATGAAGATGAGAAATAGGATGTTGAAAGTAGCAATATTATGGCATAATTCCAAAAAAAAGCACCCATAAACATGAACCCTAATCTCAGCTCTGCTGCCAGGTGCATAACAGAGACATGGTTTCCCCTCTCTGGGCCTCAGTTTTTGCTCCTGTGAAGTGAATAAGTTGGACTGGATAATGCTGAAATTTCTTTTGTTCTCTGAGTTTCTACTAGCCAATTTGTAAACTATTGTGCCTACATTTGCTGACTTACTAGCAAAATTTGGAAGATCCTATTCACTGGCCCCCTAACTCCAATTCCGCAAAACATGATCTAACTTCGGCATTCCTATCTATGACATTTAGTGTCAAACCTAAGACACCTACAGGGCATTGGGTCAGATTCCTAGGGATTCTGCCCGCATGTTGAAGCTGGGTATGGGGACAAGAGTCTGAGGATTCCCCCACTGGCCACTGGTCTGTGGGGTCAGAGCTGGATACAGTGGTCTGGCCAGTGTCCTTTCCTCCATGACCAGTTGAATGGGACCAGAATGGGGGCCACAGTCAAAGCCACAGGGCTCAGGAGGTTCTGAGGGGAGCAGGCAGCGGGGACAGCTTATCACTGAAGGACAGCAGTAGGCTGAGGGTGCTAAGTGCTGTGGACACTGCAGGCAGGCTCTCAGCCTCAGGGGTAAGCCTCCAAACTCCTACAAAGACTGGTGAGATGTGCAGTGACGTCTAGTGACTTCTAGGGGAAGGTCCTGTTCCCCAGTCCTCACTGCTGCAGAGATGACCTCTAACTCTGAGACACCCACCAACCAAAGAGACAAGGCTTTGCAGAGGGGCACCAGGCACGGCTAGGCTGAAATAAACAAGTAAACAAAATAGCTGACTGCCCCACAAGGTTCGACTGTGCAGACCTGAGGTGGCTACACAGTGTTTGAACCCACAGAGGGCCGAGTGATGAGGAACCCAGCCCTGTCTCAGGTCCAGATATAACTGGAGCGCCACAGGAGAAGGAAAGAGGTAGTGAAGTTGATCTGAAGCTACAGCCCAGCTCACACTCACCAGCTGTGCAACACTGGGCACATTGTTTAACTTCTCTGAGCCTCAGTTTCTCCACCTTAAAATGGGTATTATTGGTCAAATGAGTTAGCATAGATAAAGTGCCTCACACATAGGAAGTAATCAATAATGCTATTTTCTTCCTTTCCTTTTCCCCAACTCATAAGCAGAGATAAACTAGAAAGAGATATGGTCAAAAAAACAATTTCAAGTCCCAGCTCCCCACCTATTAACAAAATCAATTTGGCCCTCTCTTGAATGCTCCCTTCCTCACCAGTGAAATGGGAGTGCTAATGTCCGCAGCACGTGAGAGCTCAGCACACAGCCGTGGACGTTCTTTATCCACTGAAAAGTGCATGAAAAGGTAAGCCAAGACTCTAACGCTTAAGAATGCAGGAGGAGAGGACCTCTCTAACAACCGCGTGAGCCCAAGGGCGCTGTGTGGCTGCACATGGGGTCACTTCATCGTTATTAGCACCCAGTGCCCATCATTAGAGCAGACCAGGCAGGAAGCCTGGGTCTCACAGACGAGCCTGCTGCCTGCTGAAGGTAGTGACTCTGCTGCCATGTCACCCTTCCCCGGGGCTGTTCTCCATCACTGGGCAGCCAGAAGACAAGCTACTTTCTGGCTTCGCTTTGCCTCTCACAGCTGGACAGCAGCCTTGAGGCTGGAACCACTGGACTCTCCTACAGTGGTTTTCCTGCACTGCAATGTTATTTTCCAAGAAAATAGGATCAGAGGATTCAGATACACTTGCTGACTCTCTGAGAAGAATTACCTGTGGATGACAAGCCCCTCGGGCCTCTGGGCCTCTGCTGTCCCTGTGCATGGGACGCCTCCTCCCAGGCCCTCCTCCATGGAGCTCTTCTCCTCCTTCAAGACGCACTCCGAAGTGCCCAGAACCCTCTCGCCAGCACTTCCCATGCTTACCATGCTGTACTGTTCCTATGTCTTCTTCCCCACAGGAGGTTGAAGCCTCGAGGCCGACTGCATCTTCCTTGTGTCTGTGACTCAGTGCCAGGCCTTCAGTGAAAACCACATTGAAACAGACCTGAGCTCTGCCGAAGGGCCCTGTGCCGCGACACCCCGGAGGCACCACGAAGGAAAAGGAAATAGAACTGCCAGGAGAGTGAGGGCTTCAGCGGTGAGGCACCCCCCAACCCTGGAATGCCACCCTACGTGGGGACAGAGGCCCTGCTCCTGCCAGAGGACTCCTAAATTTTGAATTCTTCTATCTACAGCAACCATGTTTTCTAGAAATCTAGAAAATGAAGATAAAAATTAAATAGCAAATGGTGGCCCATTGAAGGACTCCCTCTTATTGAAGTAAATACAATCACGAGAAACCAAGTTGCAAGACCCAGCACCTGTAACTACACCAGGACAAGAGTCTTGGGGGAGGGGTCAATCAGTGTCACGCGCTCAGGGGGCCTGAGAAGCAATCCTAAGCAAAGCTGATGAAGCACTTCGCAGGTTAATGTGCTGGCAGCTGGTTCTGGGTCTGGGGCAACCCTGCCTCAGGGGCCATGAAGGGCTGCGGACTCACCTTCCCAAAGCCCCAGGGGCTCTGCAGAGAGAAGAAATCCTCCGATACCATCTCAGTGGGACGCACCGAAGGACAGAGAACTGAGAACCAGGAGACCAGGGTTCTATTCGGAGCTCTCAGACACTGTGCCATCTTGGGCAAACCAGCACGAGGCTCAGGTTCCTGTCTGTAAAATGGGGGCATCGGGCCTCTTGATGGCTTTTCCTCGTGTTCCAAGGAGCGCAGAGCTCCCCCGAAGTACCTGGGAAGCCATGTGGAGGTTCTCCAAGCCTGCCCCAGCCCACCCGGCCTTACTCCCCCGGCCCCGTGGCCTCGCCTCTCCCCACGCAAGAACAGCAACTCTGGGATCTTCTAAACCCAAGAGCTTTGCTTGGAAAAATCAAGTGTGTAAACCGCTGGCCTGGAGGATCTCTAAGAATCTTGCTGGCTCTCATTCCCGCGTCTGGTCTCCTCAGTGGAACTGGAGAGCACAGTGGAGCCTAGCTGAAGTGGGTTTCGGGGCAGCCCCACGAGGAGCCATCCTTGCAGGGGGAGGTGGACTTCCCCTGGTGGAAGGAGAGGGCCAGGATGTGAGAGAACATTTTCCCCACGGAGCCACCTGGCTCCGACCAGAAGGACACAGGACCTGTTGCCCTTCCTCCCACCACAGCAGTGTGCCCTTGAGCAAGTCAGCTACTCTGAGTCTCAGCTTCCTCCTCTGTTGTTGACTAAGAAGCAAACGCCTCCCTGAATTGCCATTGCCGTGCTGACACGTGCAAGAGCCTCTGGGGGAGGGCCCCTCCCTCTTCTACAGGAAAGAGAGGACATTGGCTGGCTGCTTCTAAGAAACAGCACGCCTTAGTTCAGAATTCTGTGTTTGGTTGATGTCTTCATAAAAGCTTAATTGGGAAGAAAATATATATAGCCTTCTTGCATTATTATTAAAAGCATCAGTTAATCTTGCTGTGAAGAGCTGCAATTTATTTGGGAGGGGCTCAGGAACAGCAAATTGGACCTCCAGATCAGAGTCATCATTGGTCCATAAGTCCTCCAGGCTCCTGGCTCCTAGCCAGCATGCCACAGTCCCTGCTGCTATGCTGGGTGCAGGGGAGGGCCAGGAGGAGCATGTCCACTGCCCCCACAAACCCCCACCCAGTGTCCTGGGTACGCACCACCCCTGCCTCACCCAATAGGACTGCAGCCTGACAAGCAGCCAGGAAAGGGAAAGTGAGCTTGGTCTTTCCTTCACTTGGAGTGTGTGAGGTCCCCACAGCTAAGGATGCTTATGTCCCATGAGCAACCCCAGGTAGGCGTGTACTAGTAACCGCAGGCCCTGTACACTGTATACTCAGCAGCAGCTCATGCCTCACCCTCCTGGAGTAGTCCCTGTCTGTTCTCTGCCCAGCGCTTACTTTCCTCTAGGGCTGGGACCCCCGCTGCTTCCACGGACTGGTCCACACAGTAGGTCCCCCTCTACAGCTGCCAGACTTTCTGCATCAGCCACCCACCAGCCTGACCTTCTCCAGGTCTCCTCTGTGCCCAGCTCCCCCACCTGCCAAGCTGCTGTAGTTGCAGCCAAGTACACCTGAGGTCTGAGAGGTCAGTTCCACTTCCCTGTGGATGTTATCAAGCCCATCACCATACCAATTTACCTGAGGATCAAGGTTCTTTATCGCCATGATGCTAAACTGACAATGCTACACTAATTCACTGCAGAATTACTAAGAAGGAACTAAGTTTACTCATAGGCATGCATGCAAATCAAAGACAGAATTAACAAAAATCTTAGACCTGGCTCATTTAGCCCAACCACCCCATTTTAGGGTTAAAAGACTCAAGCTCAGAGAGGGGAAGTGATTGCTAGTGGCCACCCAGCAATCCAATCACATATAAAGGTAACAGTGGACCCAGTGGGGTGATGGAGGTGGTCTAAGTGTGGTCCTGCTTGGAGAGAGGAGCAGGACTAAATGCAGGAGTGGAGGCCACAGCTCAGCAGCAGGAAAATGGAAGGATATTTGGCTAATGGTGAGCTTCTCTGGCCCTTCAAGGTCAGTGTTGACAGAACTTGGCTACCAAGAGATAAAAGGAAGGTTCTGAAAACATTCCATCCATGCCACTGCCTCCAGCCATCTCTGTGCTCACAAGCTCTCTTGCAAACTTGTTTCCATTCTCCTCTTCTGCTTCTACTCGACTCAGCTAACGTGGGCCACTGCAACGGGGCCAAGGGACCCAAGGCAAGCCAGAGCTGGGTTCCTGCGTTCCTGAACCCTCACAGAGTGTGGGCATGAGGAGAAGTTTGGGAGGGACAACGCCCTCCTCCCAGCAACCCAGCTTCCACCCTGGTCCTTGGCCCAGAGCTGAGCTCCCAGGGAGGCAGGATGAGGAGGAGCTTCCAGCTGGGCTGAGGGCACACCATGAGCTTCTGGACTCTTCCTTGTGAGTGCCTCAGGGCCCGAGTGCTGATGGCTGTGCTGGTCTAATCGGGGTGTAGGACAGAAGGAATTTGAAGCCCCACATGACAGAAGGATCTAGCTCACTCTGCAGCTTGCTCTGAAGAGCTAAATGACACGTAATTCAGTTAAAGGAGAAGGAAGCAAACCTCATCACAACAGTTGAAAACACGAAAACAACAAATAAACAGCTGCTTTGAGCTGGCAACAAGGAGGCCAATTTGATCTTTGCAGAAAGAAAAATGCCTTCTTGCGAGTGCATGTGTGTGTGTGCAGAGAGAGGCAGCACTCTTCAAGAAGCTGCAGCTGCGAGCAGTTCAGAGCACAGCATTAACCACGTTCCTGAAACAATCTGCTAGATTAGAGCCACACCATTCACAGCACACACAGTACGGTCCCAAGTTGCAATATGAATAGGCTGCACCCACATACATGCTCCCACCACACACACGCACACGCACACTCCCGCGTCAGAGCTGGGCTCACGCGGAAGTGTTTGGACTCTGAGAGTCAAACATCCTAGGCTTGAAGATGTACCCCGACCCTCCCACCCAGCAGCCCCCAGGGAGCAGAGACACAGAGCATCGCTCTGCCCATTCCCTGGGCTGTAGGCAAACAACCCACCACAGAATCAGGAAGCACCAATTTAAAATGAAGATTCCTGGGGCCCTCTCCTGAGCTGGTAAATCAGAATCTCCCACTGTCCTGTGAAGGTGTCTTCGCAGGAACCTCAGTGATTCTTTTGCACACAAAGTTTGAGGAAGCACTCAGTGACATATTGTCTATAAGAGCATCTGTTAGCTATTGCTATAATAATTCGGCATAATGAAACAAACCCACAAAACCTCAGTGGCTTAAAACCACCTTCTTTGCCCTCACAGATTAGCAGGCCAACAGAGGCAGCTCAAATTCCAGCTGCAGGTCTGCGAGTATGGGGGCTGCTCCACATCCACTTATTCCAGGGTCAAGGCTGAGGGGGCAGCAACGCATCTCCTAGTACAGTAAAGGTAGAAAAAGGCAGAGACCTACAAGGCCTCTTCAGGCTTGGTCTCAGAATGGCTTGCTGTCACTTCCACCCCATCACAATGTCCGAAGTAAATTACATGGATAGGCCCAGAGTCACAGAATAAGGAACTGCACACAGCCTACAATGAAACTGTGACAGGGGCGTGGACTCAGGGAGGGGTGAAGAAGTGAGGCCCACTCGTCCTCATAGTTGCTTATTTTCTTTATCTACAAAACTCTCCTCTCTGTAGAACAGGTGCATAACAATCCCTGCCCCTCCATACCCCATGGAAGTGTGGCAAGGATATGCCCACAGCCGTTGTCATCATCGCAGTAAGGAGACCACGACTTTCACAGTGATTTCTGAGCCGCGTGAGATGATGCGCACATTAGCCACCATGACCATCATTCCTAAACATCAGCTCGGAGAGGTGGAGGACAGGGGCAGACCAGGCACCTCTCCGTCCTGACAGGTCCTCCACATCTGCCTCACGAGGCTGGATTGCATGGCCTGCATGTGCTTATTCACTTCTTCACTCGACCTGCTCCCAGCACAGTAAAGACCACAACAGGAGGCCTCCCCTTGGTAGGCCCAAGTCCTCCTGCTGAAGAGATTACATCAAAATTTCTAAATGCCAGAGCCACACAGCCCTGCGGCTCCAGAACCTTTCCTTTATGCACACAACTCCAACATTCCATCACCAGTCAACCCTACACCTCTGCTCCTGAAGACTCTTAATTTGTTTACACTGCAGGAACGTACAGATCCTGGCTGGTCAGCAGCTGTATCACTCTCAGCATGCCCAAAGCTCCTGCACTTTTGGTAAAGCCCTCTTCTGTTTGGTGAATTTGTTGTGGTGTCTACACTGATCCTGTGGTGTCTCCACCCTAGTACATTAACCATGCTAGGCCAGCAGCATGGAAGCATGGCCCACTCTTAACCAAGTCTTGCCCACAGCACTGTGCTCTGCTACTAGGCCACCTGGGGACACTGGCACCCGCACACCTGAACGTGAGGGTGCGGTCTGGATGAAGAGAACCTCAGGTCTGGGAAATGCCCATTTCCCTCGGTCCACCGAGCCTAGGCCCACCCCGCTCTTCAGTGTGCTTCTGAGGTCTGCTTCCTTGTATGTCTCTGTGGAGACGGTGATCAGGCCTGAGTCCTGCCCTTCACAGCAGGAGAGCGGTCCAGAGCCACTCGCTTTCCCCATCATCTCTGTGCCCTAAAGACGGGACCCGCGGAAAGGAGTCTTCCAGAGCTCCTCTCAGGGCCAGTGTTAAGGCGTCAACACGCTTAGACAAAGGCAGTCATCTCTCTGAGGCGGACGCAGGGAAGATGAAGACGTGCGTCTTTCATGGTCCCTAATACGTGCCTGGTGGGGAGATTTTCGTCAGTCTCACCTAGAACTCAGTGAGATTTTTTAAGCTCCTAATTCAAGTTTTTGACAAACCAAGAAAAATTCCCTGTATTATTTTTTATTTATTGCTTCTCCATCTGTTCCTTTTTCTCCTTCTGGAACGCCTACTATTTACATGTGAATTCACCAGAATGTATCCTCCAAATATCTTATTTCTTTTCTCCTCATAATTTCCAGCTCTATATTTTTGGCTCCATATTTGAGATATTTCTTCCATTTGATCTTCTAAGTCAACAATTTACTTTTCAGGAGTTGCCACCTTCTTTAATTCAGCTACTTAATGTTTCCACTTGGAATGTGTGCCTTTTAGCTCCGGAAAGTTCCATGTATGCTGTGCTTTAATCCCCTGGGGGCTTGGTTTGGTCACTCCTGTTGTTGGTTTGCATCTGCGTCCTGCAGCGGAGCTGCCTCCGCTGGGCGTTCCAATTGTTCTCTCTCGTGTTGAAGGGTCCCCTTCACTGTGTTTCAGTTTTCCATTGCTGCCCCATGTTTACTTCATGCGCCCTTTCAAGCTGTTGGAGTTCCCTGAGCAGTGGCACACCGGGACGCCTGTGAGTCCTGGGGGTCAGCTGTCCGTCCTCCACTGAGGCTGCAGAGGGGAGACTCTCTGCTTCCACCCTCATGGCTGCTAGAGTAACATTCTCCAGCTCCAGGAGTGCGGAGGGACTCAGCGCAGCCCTACAGTCTCCAGCAGCTTCTCTGGATTCAGCGACGCCAGCCGCATACTACTGCCTACTCAGAATGTTCCCTGAAGTACCCAACATTCATCTCAAGCTTAACGTCCAAAATACAACTCTTGTTTTTCCTAAGAAATCTGATTCTCCGCCCACTATTCCCTACCTCTTTGATCCACAGACCTAGGAGTTACCCTTGATCCTCATCACATACATCCAAACTCGCCAAGTTTTCTTGGTTATCCCAGGGCTAATTTCCACATCTTTCTGACAAGACACTTTTCTTATGTCCACAGTAACCAGATTTCCTCTATTAGGTTGTACAGTCCTAGATTTTTGCTTCCTACTCCTAATTATTTATTCAGGCATTCATGCTTTTGAAAAATATATATTAAGTACCTGCTGTATGCCAGGCCCTGAGTTAGGTTCGGAAAGTTTGTCGGTGCTGACAAGTGGATTCTGACTCCTAGCAACCCTGTGCCTAGCAAATACATCTCTGCCCAGTCTTTTGCGCCATCCTCTCACCTTCCAGTGCTGTATCACACAATGCCCCGCTGTTACTTACAGGGTTTTCATGGCCGATTTTTCGGAAGCGAGTGGCCAGGTCCCTCTTCCTAGCCTGTCTCAGGCTGGAAGCTCTGCTGAAAACTGTCCACCACGGGTGACCCTGCTGTTATTTGAAATCTCTGTGGCATAGCTTTTAGCATCACAGCAACACATAGCTGCCACAGTATGACAACCGACAGACAGATGGTGTGGTTCCCTGACCAGGACATGAACCTCACCATGGTAGTAAGAGCATCTTAACCACTAGACCACTAAGTGAACAAATGGTGAACAAATCGTGGTCCTCACCCTCAAGATACTTATTCTATATACGTAAACAGGAAATACTGTGCAGAGGGCTCTGTGCTGTGTGGGAACAGGGACGAGTCCTGTGGGAATGGGGAGGATGGGTGCCCATTTTCTCTGACACCTGTTAAGGGGCCCAATCCTTTCTTTCTTCCCTCCACCTTCAGTATCTCTTCCTATTCAACAAGAGTGTCTAATAGCCTTGCATTATTCCTGTCTCTGCTCTCCATGGGTATTTATCCCTCTCTTGATTGTTGCCTTCTTCTTATCACACTTCCCTCTTGTTCCCTCCCCTTTTCCATGGCAGGAGCCACTACACCCTACTATTCTGAACCCTATGGAGCATCACTGACAGGACTACCTCTTCTGTGCTTCTGCCTCCTTCAGCAGCTGGGGAACCACATCTTGTCATCCTCTCTTACCTGCTCCTCTTACTTCCCATATCTGAAGGCAGCACAGTTTAAGAGAAAAAGTTCCTGGCTCGACAAACCTTAATTCTAGCTATTCTTTGCTCTGCCAGCCTTATGATTTCAGGCATATTTCCAGACCTTGTTGGGCCTCAGTTTTCTCATTTGTAAAATGAAAATAAATTAGACAAGATCTCTTTCAAAGGAGAAGTTTTCTTCTAAACTTGACATTCTATGAATTTATAAAACTTGTTTACTATGAATTTAATGGAATGTAGGATGTTTATCTTGGTGAAGAGGAATCAAAAGATGGACATTATCACTGCCTTTAAAACTTTACCCTGTCTTGTGCCCATGAGCCTTTACCACTCAAAGTGATCTTGTGGGCCCACGGCATCAGCATCACCTTAGGAACTTTTAGAAATATGGGTCTGGGGCCCACTGAGTCAGAACCTACATTTGAGTCAGATGCCAATCAGACTCAGGAGATTTCTAAGTACGTTACAGTTTGAGTCACCACCCTAAAGGACACAGCCCAAAGATGTCAAGGGAAGCAGTTTTCAGTTTCAGTAAAAAGAACTTTCTAATTTAGGGAGCAGAACAAAAATGGAATGGGATGCGTAAAAAGGCACAAGGGTCTCTGGCAAAACAGAAATAGGATAGGTCCCTCCCAGGGATGTTGCACAGGGGGATGGAGTATCCTGCAGGGGTTTGGATGGATAAGCTGTGGTTCCTTCCAACTCTGAGTTGTATGGTTTTTAGATTCTACTTCTGCTCATTGCCTCGGCTCTACCCAGGGGCCAGGGGAGCCAGAACATCAGCACACCACTCCACTCAGCCGGTTCTGAGATACCATCACCGACACAGACATACTGGTGGAAGAGAGCAGTGGGGCAGAGGAAAGGGACCAGGCCCATCCCTCCTCACCAGAGACCTTTTCTGGGAAAGCCCCTGGGCCTCCTGCAGGCCACAAACCTCTTTCCTGCCTGGACTACACAAAGCCCTTCTCTCCCTTCCTGGGCCAGGGCTTGGATTCTCAAGTTAGAAACTAATTCTTGTTCAAATTAGTCCATCTCACAGATAGAATTAGAAGCTGGGCAACTATTTGAGAACTACAATCACTTCAGTCCAATTGTTCTGGCATGTCAGCTCCATCCACTAGTGAAGAGTTTGCTCCTCAGGCTCTAGTGCTGGTGGGAAGCCATTACTCAAGGAAGCAAGGCTAGTCTGTTGGAACAGAGGAGGCAAATGGCTGGAGGACTGGCTTCAGGCAAAAGCAGAGGCACCCAGCCAAGCCAGGAGGGAGGCAGGGGCAAGGGGGCCAAGGATTAGATTCTGCCCAAGGAGGAAAACCTGAGCAGAGCAGGACAATCTCCTCTGTGAGAGCAGACCCCAAGATAGGGTTTGGTCAAGACAAGGCACCCATCTGTGCCTCAGTTTCCTTATACATAATTGAAGAGTGATGAGACCTCCCCTGCCCATCTCATGAGGTTATACTTAGGAAAAATCAAACAACACAGTTTGTTTGAAACCTCATTTATTTATTTATTCATTTTTAATAAACTATTATAACATCTAATATTCATTAGGTATCGAGCAGGTACCAAACACTGGGCTGGGTGGAAGAGCTGATTTAATGAACAAGACACAGTCTGAACTCCCATGGAACTCAGGAGGAATTATGCTGACTAATAGATAGCAGAGATGCTGGTGGTGGTGATGGTAATGATGATGACGAGGACGACCTCAGAAGATTCTGCTGGCCAGTACTTGATTTTAATGTGCAGTGAAAGATTGTTCCTCCCATCGCTCATCTTGGCTATGAGCTAAGAGAAATTAAAATGCTTTTGTATGAGGCAAACAATATACATATTTTATGAAATACATTTCTCTGCCTGTTTAATTGTGGGATCTTCAAGAAAGGCAGAGAGATTCACTGTTCACCACTGAGATAAATGGATCAAGTTTCAGCCTTCAGCCTCAGGAGGTCCCCTGACCACTGTAATGTCCTGGCTCTCCAGGTCTGCTGGGGGTCAGAGCATGCAGGTGGGCTCGTGGCCATGTAATGTGGCCTGGGCAGCTTTCTTTCCTCCCTGAGTCCCAGTGTGCCCAGGTATAAAGCTAAAACATCCACTTTCCCATTGCTTAAGGTTCCTTGAGCCTGATTTATCACAAACAAATCTTCTGAGACTCACTAAGATGACATTAGTTTACTAGAGAACAAGGGAAAAGGTCATTGGAAATGGTCTGACCTACATCTCCAGGGGTATCCTCAGTCCTCGCATTGTCAGAACACTCCCATCATTCTCCTCAATCCTTAATTGAGAATGTGGACGTTCCAGATCCCCCCTCAAAAAAATGTTAAGAGCTTTAAAGGTGTTCTCAAATGGGGGAAATGCTGGGCCCTCCTGTGCATCAACCGTGGAGTTCTACCAGGTAGTCTACAGGTGACGACAGCCAGGCCAGGCCTAGGAGAGGGCTTTGTGATTGCCCTGGCTACGTAAATAGGCAAGTGTCAAGTAACAAGGTAGGTTTACCAAAAAACTGATGACCCAGCCTTTGGGACCTCTTTTCTGGATCTCAGAGCTAAGTTGTGGAAAGCTCACTATAAAGTTATGCCAATTGGGCCACCAATGTGTAGGGAGGATTACAATTTGATTTAGGGGACCCATTGCACCAGGACTTCATCACACCTTCACTACACCCAGAACATATCATCACTTCCATAGAACACTATCTTTATCTCACCATATTGAATCTCTTTAGACTGTAAGCTCATGAGCATAAGGAAAACGTACTGACCAGTAACAAGCACCTAGCAGGCACTCAATAACGTTAACTGAATGAGTGAACAAATGAATGGATTCTTTTTTAAAAAAAGAACTTAAAGAAGAGAATACTGAGAACCACTGATTTTTAAAGACATATAATCCTAGAAATTAAAAGGATCTTAGATATCAACTACTTAGCAGAAATGGCCAGCACCACCCACTCAAGGCAAACATCACTAATGGGTCATTACACTGTGTCCTGCTTACCACACACATAGCCTCAGAACACTTCACACAGCGCTTCACACATCCATAACCAATTTCCTGAAATTGGAATGCAAATAAAATTCATTTGACATCCCTGATCTAGCTCAGTCCCCTCATTTGGACCATGGGCTGTCTTACCTTTTCTGATCCTCCCCCAAAAATCTTGTTTCTACTAGTACGCCTTATCTAGCTGCCACTTTAAAGAAGATCCTGTCTTTTTCAAAGAAACACAGCTACAGGGCCTGGAAACAAGGCTCTATGTGGATGTCAGCCTAGCTTCCACAATGTGATGCCCTCCTGCCAAGCCCAAGTTGGGCTTCCAGTGTCCTGATATTGCCTGTGTCCAGATGCGAGAACATATGCCTCTCATGAGTGGCGCTGGCCTCGGTGCTGAAACATAGATCTGTAGATGTGAGACTGTAAAACCTACATTATAGAGGATTTAGGGTGTTTGCTTTGCTGAATGAGGGATTAGAGACCAGAAAACCCAAAATGACCATCCATTTGCAGAAAATGGAGTTGGAGAATTACAACTGTCAGATGCGTGCTCTAACCCAGAGGGTCCTATTAGAGCTCTCCCTAACTCCTGACACCCTTTCTCCATCACTAGGCTATGAGAGGACAGATCACCAGTTCCCCTGCAGAGACCCTGAATGCAGGCAGCCAGGAAGTGGCTGTCAGATGAAGGGCAGCTTTTTCAGTTGCACGTCTGTATGCAACTATCTCTAGGGCATGGCACCTTGTGAGCAGCCACACTGGCCGGGGGGCTAATTGTCTGGGCAGGAGGCTCAGGACTGCCAGCTTTGGAATATCACCAGAGGGCCTGCTGCTGACCTGTGTCAAGGCATTCAAGTGGCCTTGTCCCCCTCATTTCTTCTTGAAGTCTGAGGAAAAGCTGTCTCCAACATTCAGCATCCTTTCCATTCATATGTCCATACCTCCTCCTTCTCACTGCCCAGAGATCCTAACAGACCCTTACTCATTCCATAAAGCCAGCAAGTAAATGCTCCTCGGCCCCTTCAGCTTCCTATGATCAAGGAGGCTGTCAGGTAGTGTTTAGTGTGGGTTCTCTCTTTTCCCATCTGCCATAACACTTAATCAGGCCACATGCAGGTTAGGCAAAGATCATCAGGGTCTGCTAATTGTAAGTATCATCCCTCCCCACCTTCTGCCATCATCTTGGCTCTAGGGGAAAAAAAAGAAAGAAAATCACAGGACTGAGGAATCTAGAGAGGAAGGAGAGAGGCCTGCTTCTGATACATGCAGCACAAAAAAAGATTTCTCAAATCTTTTAACATAAAATCTTTCTTTCAGAATGTGCCTGATCAAAAATCACTACTCTAAGTCTGAAATTTACCTGCAACCATTATATTCTCCTCCTCTTCCTCCTTTCCCACTCAAAAAATGTCATTATAACCAGCATCCTGGGTGATAACAAAGAGAATTCAGCGGCCACTGCCCACTGCTTTCCCCTCCTCCTCAGCATCTGCAGCAGCCCTTGACCAGGTCTCGGTCTGCCCATAGACAACCAATGCCCTGCCCATCTCTTCCTTCCTTCAGAAGGATCCAGTGGTACGGTACATGAAGAAAAGCAGATGGTGGAACTGAAACACAGAAACCTCTGGGTGAGAGGACCACTGGACTGAGAGCAGGAGCTGGATTTTGCATTTCTCTATTTTCAGCACCCAGCAGAGCTCCTAGCACAGAGGAGTCTCCCAGAAATTGGGTTGAATGAATGAATGAACAAATAAATGAAATCAAAGTACCCACAAGGGAAGACTCCTGGCTCCTCCTTTACATCTTCCAAATCTCAAAAAGAAAGGGTGAGAGAGGCTCAGGGGTAGGAAGCTACTTCTGCAGAAGCTCTGCTAACACCCAAAGGTCCAAGATGTCTGCCCATCACCCTGGCTGTGGAGGGGAGCCTAGACAGGAAATTAAGCAACTACATCCATCATATTTATTGAACAGCTCCTCTCTAGAAGACACTAGAGTGGAGGTCAGTCATGCACACGAATCCTTAAACTCCAAGAGAGAACGTTCTCACTTCACCTGTCACTGTCCTTCTCTCCATGCTCTAGCCTCACTTGCCTTGTTTTTGTTTCTCAAACACACCGAGCATTTTCCTGCCTCCCAGCTGTGCCTGTTGCCGTTCCCTGGGCCCGGCCCCTGTCCTCCAGCTCCTCATGAACCAGGCCCTTCTCATCCTGCAGGTTGTAGCTCAAACGTGACCTCCTGACAGAGGCTTTCCCAATCCTCCCCTCTAAAGAGCCCCTCCCAAGAGTTTCCCTAGCTCTTCACCCTGTTGATTCCCCGTCCAACATTTCACTCAACACCTGTGTTTATCCTGTTTGTCTGCTTGCCTATTACAGCTGCTAGCGCACGGGCTTCTGAGGTACACTCAGACAATGAGCAGCACGAGTCCCGGAACGAGACTGCCGGCATCAAAGCCAACTTTGTCACCTAGTATACATGTGACTTTGACTGAATTACCTGAATACCACGCCTCAGATTCCTGACCTATAAAATGGAATTGATAATAGAACCTTATCTTACACAGTCCCTCATAAATAAACATTGTGAAATTAGTTAACGCACAGGAAGACTTAGAGCATCACCTGGTAGATAGAAAGTTAACGTTTCTAATTGCTGTTCTTTACTGCTCTGTCTGTTATTACCATATAGCCTGGTGTCCAGCACAGCCTGGTCTACAGCAGGAGCCCACATAACAGGAGCTGGTCACCCGCAGATACTATTAGCTGAACAAGTGAAAGACGCACACGTGAGTAGGAGCATCCAGAGAAAGCGCCATGGGACTGAGCGAAGGCAGCTTGCTTCCTGACGTGCCTGGGAATAAGGAGAGGCTGCAGGAAGAGGGCAACAGGGCCAGGGCAGCCTTGGAGGAACTTAGGGAGCCCCTAGGGCTTGCTCTACAGTTGACTCAGGCCCAGGCTGGAAGGGGCTCTAGAGGGACTTGGGAGGAATGGGCTCTGGAGAGACATGAGGGAGTGGCTGGGGAGGTCAAGGGGCAACCTGAGTTGTTTACACTTACCCAAGGCGACAGAGAATGGTCCCAGTTCGCCTCAGGGAGATGCTCCCCCACACCGCAGGGCTCTTCTCCCATCGCGTCTCATGCCTCCTTCAGCCACAGGAGAAACAAAACAAAAATTACATCACTTCAGCCGTCTAGAGCCATGCAACTGTGTCCTTCCTGTGGACACAGAGGCTAGAGAGGGCAGAGACAGAAGGCAGGAGTCAGCCTGCTTGCTGCAGCTCAGGAGGAATGCTGGCCCTGCTGGGGTGGGAGGGAGGGGGAAAAGACCAGGGCTGAGAGTCCTGGTGACCAAAGACCATTTCAATTTGTTATGGGGAAACAAGCATGTTCAAGATCTAGAGCTCTGACCAGAAGCCTCCTGATGAAAGGCAAGAGCTAAAAGGTCTCTTCCCCTTCCAGTCCCTGGGCCCTGAGCTCAACCACCCAAAACCACACATGCACACACATCCAGCGAGAGCCACCACGGGAGCATTTCACGTGTGCCTGCGGATGCTGGAGGCATGACTGAGCCCTGAGGAGCTCACCCTGCCTGCCTAGCAGAGTGGCTCTCTCCTTCCTCTTGCTCCCCACTCTCTGGTGTGGGAGGGGCTGTGCAACGACAGGTGTGCACCCGCAGCATGTAATGAGGGCGTTCTCCTTGGACCTACCCGCTCACAGCAAAATCACTGCTGTAGATTCCAGGGGGGCATCCGATGCTCCCTAGAAGTGGGGCCCCAACAATTGGACAGCTAAGACAGGCGCCGAATCCCAGACAGGCAGGTGGCAGCTCAGTTGTGCTCCGATTCCTCTCTGGGGTGGTTAGCTGAGAAGGAAGGGCTCCTTGGAAAAGGAAGCACCATTACAAATCAGGAGCAGACCAAGGCTCCTTGGTAAAAGACAGGCCAAGGCAGAGGGAACTCACAAGGGGAATAATTAGCCAATAAGAGTCAACTAATTGTCATTCATATTAAATTAGGGCACAGGTGATTTGGAGAAAACCTACAGACCCTCCCAGATGTCTTGCTGGATTTGCATTGCACACAACAGTTTTATGGGACCCTGCTGGGCATCAGATGGCAGGAGCTGGGCCAGGACTAGAGTGGGGGAAGGGCTGCTGTTCTGCTTAACTACACAATAAACACATAGCAGCTTGTCCCAGAGGACAGATCTGGGCTTTGCATACTAAACACTTTGGTGCTAGGCTTTGGGGGCCTCTGAGAAGAGGGGCTCACTCTTGGCAGGGGAAGAGGGAAGAGGGAAAGATCAGTCATTCAGGGAGACCCAGGGGCTCCTTGCGTTTGGAGCAAGGGCTAAGTTTTGGGGATCCACTAAATCCAGATGTGGAAGGAAGCGAAGGGTGTCTACAGACCTGCAGAGGCCAAGCAGGAAGACAGAGAAAAGGGGTAGAAAGACACCCCTTAGGGTCCAACCACCTTGTGGGGACTGGGGGGTGTGTGCACATGTGTCTGTAGATGTGCGGGTCTCTGCAAGTACACACACGTACATGCACACATACATACACACGAGGTATAGGAGGGTATAGCTGTGTGTGTTTGCATGCATATCTGCCTTTGTGTGTGTGTTTTGTGTCTACATAGCTGTCTGTATATTTGTGTGTGTCCATGCAATTGGGGTGTTGCCAAAACTTCCCACCAAAAGTAATGGCAGGCTGTTCTGTGTTCACTGAGGCTTATCACACTAATTTTAATCCCACATTATTGTTTTAAGTTGGCTCAAAAAATTAATATTAAAAAATTCTGTAAATAGAGCCTGGGGCTAAGTAATAAGATGGGTCCCTAGAAAGGGATTTACTACCACTATTGTTCTTAGAGTATGGTGAGGGTAAAGCTTGTTGCCCTTTGTGCTCCCTCTGGTTAGCCTCCCATTAGCTAAAGGGAGAGAACCTGAGATGCCTGCAGAGAGGGTCCAAGTGGCCACAGCCTGTTGGGGACCAGGCAGGACTCTAGGTGATTTAGTCCAACCCTGGTTTTACTATTGAAGAGACTGGCTCTGAAGGGAGGTGGCCATTCAGGTGGTGCCTTCAGAACTGGCCTGAAACCCAGGCTTTCTCATTGCCTCCCTCCCCAAGCTCAGCACCTGGGGCTGAACCTTGTCCTGGGAAACTGATGGAGAAATGGGTGTAAACTTGTCACACCCTCACACACACACACCACATGCTGTTGATGATCCCCTCTGTGGTTCTCAGTTTTCTTGTTTGTAAAATGGGGGACTAGAACTAGAAACTCTCCAAGGTCATATCTGCCCTGACATTTGGTGACTCTGTGACTGGGACTGGCTGCGCAAGTGGGGAGAGAGGCAGTTGGTACTCCATGCACACTGATGGGCAGGTCCCTCCTCTGCACTCTCTTGAGCTGTCCTTTCCTGTTCCTGCACTGCTCTTCCGCTCTCTCCAGATGGTGTAGAGTGCTAGGGAGAAGCAGAGTGTGGAGGCAAGGAAAACATGGTCTCAGGAAAGTTTCTCTTAGCAGAGTTTAAAAGAGCAAGGGTTATTCCAATAAGGGAAGGAAAAAGCAGAGTAGGGCTTGCTGTAATTCATCCTGCATTAAGAGAATAATGAAATGATCCTGCACTGGGCAGGAGGTACTCAGGTTAGATTTGGAAGAACTTCCTCTCTGGCAAAGAGGGCTATTAAACACAGGAAAGGAATAGAGAGTGAGAGGGAGGGACAGCTGTCCCTAAAGGCAGCAATTAATTATAGTTTCAAATGTCTGTGAGATGGTATGGATGGTGGCACCCCTTCCTCATCTCAAGGTCTTGACCAAATTGGCTAATTCTAAAGCCCTGCCCCTACCCTCCCCCCATCCCACACCCACCACACATACTCAGCAGAAGGAGCAGGGCCTGGCTAGGTAGTGACGAGAGCAGAGAACGTGATAGGAGGGGTCCTGTGCTCCTCAGCATCAGCTTACAGGACATAAGCACCTTGCCTGGTGGCACAATTTTGACTTAGCAACGTGTGATGGCAGGTTGACAGTTGGGCACCTGAGAAGGGAAGGAGGCATCAGACCTGGTGGGAGGTTTTGAGCTAGGAAAAAACACTGACATCCTTGGGCCCTGCTGGGAACAGAACCTCAGCTACAGGAGCTGGCCTTCTCCTGTGGCTCGGAAGAAGACAAAGGGTGTCTCTGCCTACAGGTGTGCAGGAGGAGGACCAGTCAGGGGTACAAATCCTTAAAACATACAAGGATAGCTTCTAAGTCTCTGGCAACTTGACAAAAGAGCATTTGGGAGTATCTCCATAGATGGTTACATGCCATGGCTACACCTGCCCCCACACATACATGCACACACATGTGCATACACACGGACTCACTGGTCACACATCCCCCAGCCCACTCGGCTCACATAGGCAAGGAACATGCAGAGGCTTCTTTGCCCAAGATCCCTGGTAAATTCCTGGATAGCCCGCTGGCCCGCTTTGCTCCATCCCTGCCTCTCCGTTATCCCTTTCCACCTCCCTCTCCACCCCAGCCTTGCTCCCTGCCTGCTCCTTGGAACAACGAGGGCACTGTGGGAGGTGGGCTGAGGCCGACACTTGCCACGCCCTTCGACCAGGCAGCAGTACCTGACAGGTGGGGCCGCCCTGTAGGCCGGCGCCTGAGGACCCCCATCTCCACCCAACACAGGCACCCCTGTATCGGGCAGATACCATCCGCCCCCACCAGCCATCGCCCATCCCGGGACGCCTGAAGCCAAGGACGGATCTGCATCCTCCCTGCTCCCCAGCTTGGCTCTTGGTCCCAGAGAACCGCCCCCCAACTGCCCAGCCCGGAAACAATCACCCTTTGAGAAAGGCTGCCAAGCCGGGCGCCAGGAACAGCCAGGGTGGAGGCGGGGTGGGATGGGGGTGCAGGCCGCGGAGCGACGAGCTTTAACTCCAGCGAGCCGGGGCCCGGGGGCGTCGGGACCCCGCGCGCAGCCCCTGCTCCAGAGTCTACAGCAAGAGCCTCCTCCGCTCGGAGGCTGTGTTGCGGAGGTGATGATACCAATCCCAGGGGGTCCTCGCCGGCCTCCCTCCCCGCGCCCCCCGCCTCTGCGGCCGAGATTGGTACCGACCATTAGCGGCGCGGGTCCCGCCGGCAGCTCGCGCTCGCTCGGGGCGGGGCGGGCGCGCGTGGGGGCGGGGCGGGAGGCGCTGTCACAGCCGCGGCGGCCCCGGCGCATCTGCCGCCGCCGAGGGGACTCCGCGCCGGCCCGCTCGGCTAGGCTCCGGCCCCGCGCCCAGGCCGCCCGCGCTTCCCTCTCCGCGCCCCTGGTGCCGGCCCCCTGCTTCCTCCCGCCCCCCGCGCCTCCCCTCTCTGTCTCCCCCGCCCCCCACGCCGCCCTGCCCGCGCCCTCCCGCGCGCTCCAAGGCTCCGGCCGTCGCCTCGCGGAGTCCACCAGGAGCCGGGCGGGGGCTGCGGGGCTGGGCGGGGGCTGCAGGCGGGCGGGCCGCGGACCCCGGCTATGAAGTGGACCCCCGGGGCCCGGAGCCCGAGAGACCCCGGAGAGGGAGGTGCGCGCGGCCCAGGGCAGCAGCCGGGGGACGCCGGGGCCGGGGCGTAGCGGCCGCCGCCCGCGATGGACCGCGCCGGGAACGATCTGGACTCGCCGCCGCAGGTCAGTGCCCCCAACGCCGCCTTCGCCCCCGCGGGCGCCGCGGCCGCGCACAGAGCCCCTTTATGCGTCCCCATCAGTAACCACGCCGTGTCCTCCCGGGTGCGTGTGTGTGTTTGTGTGTGTGTGTGTGTGTGTGTCTGTGTATTGGGTTGGGTTGTGCGCACAGTGGAAGCAGCTGGAAAGGGGGCCAGGAAGGAGGCCCGGGCTGGGAGGCGCTGCCACCAAGGGGCTGAGAAACAAAACCTGGGCTCCGCCTGCCCTCCTCAGGCTGCATTAGGGGAGAGCTGGTTCTCAGCAGCTTCCAACAACTGGCCAGGCTTTTAGCTCGCTGGTCCGTTTCCATCTCAGCAGGTAGTTCCTGGGGGTCCAGAGGAGTCAGGGGCCAGCACCCCCACCGCACCCCTGCCTCCCAGTAGTCATCCCCAACGGCTCTGAGCTGCAGGCACTGGCAAGTTAACTCTCTTCAGGGGACCCAGGCTCTGCAGCTCTGCTGGGGAGGCTAAGGGGCTGAGAGGTGGCAAGAAGGGGACAAAGGGTCCTTGGGACCTTTAGTGTACCGAGGAGAAGAAAGGAGGCATGGTCAAGTTCCCCACCCTCCTCCCGCACTCGAGCTCAGACCTGACATCCTGATCCCCCAGAGTTAGAGGGTACAGCTTCCGAAAAGGAAGCTGAGAGATGAGGCAGGAAAGAAGAAAGGAGGAAACCACAGGATCCAACAGTGCCAGGGAGAGGAGGTGACAGCCTGGTACCAAGCAGCTAGAGTCAAGAGCCCCCCTCCCCTCACACACACATAAACAAGATCTTGACCAGCCTCCCCTTCCCCTTTCTCTCTCCCAGGAGGGCCTAGTCTCAGCCATGCACCATGTACATGGATTCTTGTAGAAGCTGGAGCTGAGGAACTCTGGGGATTTCTAATTCACAGACTCTGAAGGGGGCCTTGACAGTTGCTAGCCCCATGCTGGTGGGTGCAGCTCCACCTGCAAGGGTACCAATCTGGATGGAGTATCCATTGGGACCCTGAGCTTGGGTTGTGTGGCATGCGCTGTGTAAAAGGATGGGGTAGGGATGTTCTAGTGCATAGCACTGTGAAGTTGTCGTGTATGTTTGTGTGGAGATGAGAGGCACACAGCTTCCTAAGTTACTGGGGTTATGAGCGAGGTGGCCTTGCAGGACCATTGCTCTAGAGTTTCTAAAATTTGTCTTCTGTGCCTCATGTCTTGCTGCCTCTGCCAATAGCCACCACAGGGATTGAGACATTTCCTCCCAGAACCTGCTTAGCTAGTGACCAGTATTGGCCTTGCTGGACCAAACATCAAGTCCTTCCTTAATACGGAATGAAGACTCTTCCCCATGAGACCCTCAAACAGACTGTCCACTCTGCCCCGTCCATGCCAACACCCCCAAAGGTTTTGGAGCTGTGTGCCATTTTCCTCTACCCCTTTTGGTGGGAGCAAGAAGGCTTGCTAGAGTTAGTGGAACAGGGAGGGGCGGTGGGTCTGTGCCCGTTCAGCACAGGAGCCATTTCTGTGCCTGATCTGGAGACGCTTGGGAATCATCCATGTGCAGGCGTATCAGAAGCTCATATGTGCTGGGTTGGATGAGTGCATATAGATTTCTAGAGGAGCAGGCACTGACTGGTCCTCCTGAAGCGTGGCGAGATAAATCACTGAGGTGGGACAGCTCCAGCAACAGGATTGGATCCTGCAGCAGAGACCAGGGGCTTCAGAGGAAGATGCTGGTAGGACTAGCCTAGTCCCTGCCCCAGGCCCCTGGACAGGCGTGGACTGTCCCACAGTAGTTTTTGAGAGGCGGGGGGACCAAGTCACTGTCCTTCCGTGCTGCAGAGCACAGGGTGATGAGGCAGGGCGGGAGTTTTGCACGGGTAAGAGATGCAGGCGAGCTGAGCGGGAGTCGGGCTCTAGGACAGGGGGCATGTGGGTTCAGTTTGGCTGGAAGAGAGGAGTGAGCTGGCACAGAGGTGCCTGAGAGCACTCTTCCACTGAGAACTGGAGAGAGAGGCAGGGCTCAGGAAGAGAAAGAATCTGAGAGTGTCTGAGGCAGGCAAAGAAGCCAGCATGAGACCAGAGACAAAGACACAAGCACGTTCACAGAACGAAGGAGGGAGGCCCCAAGGCAGAAGTCTGGCTCGCCCAGTGGTGCTGTGGGAGCCAGCCCAGGAACCCTGCTTCCCAAGATCCCCAGTACTGGCAGTCATCCGCCCGCAGGGGCCCCGCAGTGGAGCAGTGGCATGGTCTCCTGAGGAAGGGTCTTTCTGTGGCTCTGAGGAATGCAGGTGGGTGGGAGGGAGGCCCAAAGGCAGAAGGGGACGGGCTGTGAGAGCAGGATATTCATGGAGACCCTTTGCCCAGGCCCATTCCCCAGTGCTGAGGGCTCCTCCACATGTCCTGGCCCCTGACCCACCACCCTCCTGGTTCTGGGATGCAGTGGGGTGGGGAAGGGTGTGGGCTCCGAGGAGACTTGACACCTGGGGAGAAGGAAAAAGAAAAACCCCCTTCATACACCCCAAGCCTGCAGGCAAGAAGACCTCTGGGGACCCTGCTGAAGTGCATCCAGCTTGGAAGCACTGCAGCGTGGAGCACAGGCTGGCAGCCGGGCCAGGGCATCCGTCTCTGCTCCCTTTGTGACCAGCTGAGTGGACTTGGGGAGACGGAGCCTCTGAGCCTTGGTTTCCCAGGCTGTAAACCGAGGAGCCCTCCTCTCACCAGGCCACTTTCCCATGAAGTGCTAGTTGAATGTTAATGTGTTTATTTTGTATACCCTCCCCCACATTCTTCCAGGATCTGGATGGCTGTAGAATTTGGAGTAGCAATTCTCTGGCCAACCCTGGAGTCATCACGTGGGAATCGTTGCAGTCTCTCCTGTCTCCCGTGGGGCCCCCCATCTGGTTCCCCCACCTCCAGACTCTGGGCCTCGTCCAGGCCCTCCTGGGGTGCACTCTTTTGCAAGGACACTCTAGTGTCTCCTTGCCGAGCGACAGCAACAACTTTCCACGTCTAATTAGTGGTCGATGTAATCGTCCCAGTTTATCAGGCAACGGCTGTCTAAAAATGCATGCAATTTACCAGAACTCCAGTTCTGTGGCCTCTTATTCCTGCTGAAAGGCGGCAAGGTGGACAGAGATCGCTCAGAATTCCGTTTGCTTCTGCACATGCTGACTGAGCGCCTACCGTGTTTCAGGCTCTGGGCCAGTGCTGGGAACATAAAGCATCAAATATCCAGAAACAGAGTTTTCTGTTTAGCTTTGGAAGGGTTATGTGGGTTGCTGCATTTTTTTTTTTTTTGCAGCTACAGCAAATTTACTTTTCTAATGAGGTTTAGCTACAGCCAATGTTAAACCAAGCCCGCAAGCCTGTGCTCCCTGTACACTCCAGCTGACAGCAGGGCAGCGCCTCCCGGCCACATGCCTGGCAGGGATTGCAGCTTTGCCACTGATAAGCCCAGAGTGGAGAGTGTTGGTCTGGATCACCAAGAGTTGAATGGATTTGGGGGTGAACCTAGCCCGCAGGGCCGTGGATCTCACGGCTCAGTCTGAGAACCGTGGGCAGGGTTTCTCTCTTCTTGTTAAAGTGGGAAACGTGAACCATCATTACTGCTCCACGAAGGAGAGAGGGATGGAGGAAGCAGAGGGAGCAGAGACAAGAGGGCATGGCCTTGGTATTAGGAGTGGACAGGACCTGAGGTTGGGGACCTGGTTCTGTGGGTCCTTGCTGGGTGACTATGTGTGGCTGGGTGCCTTCCTTCACCTCTCCCCTTCGCTTCTCTCCATCTTCCTGCCTCTTTACGAGGCAGTTGAGCAATCTGGCCTCTGAGGCTGTGAGTGTCTTTGGGTTCAAGACTCTGGGCTGTTGCTTTGACCATCATTAAGAAACCATAGAGCCCAACACTAGATGTGGGACGGGCTGCTTTTCTTCCCATAAGTGGCAGTCCCTCAGTCACACCAGCCACATTTCAAGAGCTCACGTGGCCAGCGGCTACCGTATCGGCCAGCACAGATACAGACATTCCCAGCATCACAGAAAGTTCTACTGGAAAGTGCTGCTCTGGACTCTAGATTTAGCAAGGGGACAAAGAGCATGGACTCTGGAGCCTGACGGGGCTCCCAGCTCTGTCACTTACTAGCTGTGTGTCCATAGCACATTCCTTAACCTCTGTGTGCCTCAGATTTCTCGTCTCTAAAAGGGGGCTGATAATAGGATGTTTGTGAGGCGGGCCTAGGCCATGACAGGTGACTGTGTGAATCACTGGAACATGCGACGGTGAGTGCTTTGCTCAGCAGCATTTATTACTCGTTTAACAGTTCACTTCACAAACACTCATTGAACAGCCTGCTTTGTGCCAGGCACGAAGCCAGGTGCCAGGCTGTCAGTAATGGGCATGTGACCTTGCTTACATCTCTGACCCTTCCTGAGCTTCAGTTTTCTCACCTGTGATGGCAACGTGGCCAGATGATAACTTGCACCACTCAGCCCTGGGGAGAGAAATGGACAGGACGAGTGTGTCCTCCTTTGTAAGTCAACACTGCCATGTAAACAGGGGCTAACATATTCGGAAGTGGATGCAACTGAAATTGTGTTTTTTTGGAATCACTCTCACCAGAAAGCATTTCCTAAGTCCTTGGAAGTTCAAAATAAAAGGAGCATATGAGGTCCCAGCTGCGACCAGCATCTTGCTGAGTAGGGATGGAGCAGGGGCTTGGAGGGGCCCTCTGCTGGCTCACCCCCTCCCTGGTCCTGAGGGAAAGAAAGCCAGGAGTCCGATGCCCTGAGCTCAGCAGAGGGAAGTGGCCAGGAGGGAGAAGGGCCCTGGGCCTGCCAGGGTTCAGAGATCAGCTGGCCGATCAGGTACAGGCACAGCAGCGTCAGCATCTCACTGTGTGAGGGAGTCTCCCTGAACCTCAGTCTTGTCTAAACTCTGAGGAGCATGAACCACGTGAACATTTCCCTCCCAAATTATACCACTTACCTCGGTATGCAATCCACAGAACACCCCAGGAGAGGGAGGCAAGAGAGAGAAGGGAGCCTGCCAGCCAAGTTGCTGGAAGGCAGACGGGGAGAGGAAATGAACCGAGATCAAGAATTGGCCGTCCCTAGCCACAAACTAGAGTTGGACACAGGAGGCTGTCTGGCCTGCAAGGCTTCTCCCAGAATTAGGGTTCTGTGACTCTAGGTGGCTTCTTACTTTTCATAGATAAGGGAACCGGTGCCCAGAGAGGTTCCACTCTTGTCTCAGGTCACACAGCCCTTTAGTGCCGTGTCCTGACTGTGATCTAAGTCTCCCGACTCCCTGTCCTGGCTGTCTGTCCAGCTGCCTTCCCTCTTGGCAGGACAGAGCAGTGTAGCGGGGCGGCAGGAGCAGCCTCCCAGGTCAGGGGAAGCAGCCGGCGCTGAGACCCCAGGGCCCCTTTTGCCCAGGCTGGAACATGCCTTCTCTCTCCTGACAGCTGGCCCAGGAGGACCAGCCTGCACTACCTCTGACATCGCCCTGGGGAAGGTCAGATCCTTCAGGCCCCAGGCAATGAATTAAAAATACATACAAAACTTTAATTAAATCAGTGACTCGTTGGCCTGCTATGCTGTGTCCGTGCACACTCTGACTGGGAGAACAGGTCAGCCTGGAGCTCCTCAGGCTGGGGGAACTGTTGGGACCCCAGATGGCTTGAGACTTGGGCTCTGGGACTGCCCAGCTCCCGCTCAGCCCAGACCTGAAGCCCTCAGGGTCCCCATTTGCTGCCTGGGGACTCCCTGGGGGTGTCCTCTAAGCCTGAGGAAATCCTGGTCTCGTCCTTAGCACCCCTCACCCATCACCAGAATCCTGACACCCTTGAGGTAAGTGCCGACTCCCAGAGGTGTGAGCACTGTGTCCCCTGGAGACAAAGTGCCTGGAATGATGCAGCCAGTGCCAGCAGCCCACACCAGGGACCATGAGGGGACACCTCCTTCCCACGGCTTCCTGGGCACGTCCTTAGTTCCCAGCTCAGCCCCATGCTGTCTTCTCCCCTTCCCGCTTCAGGCACAGAGCACAGAGGAGGAGGGACAAGCTGTTCCATGGTAGGGACTGGCTGGCGCTCCAAGGGAGATTGACCTTCATGGCCCCAGAACCCCGGCTCCGGGTGCCAGGTCGATCCCCCTACCACCCTGCTCAGGTTGATGGACAGCCTCTCCGTGTGCTATTTTCTTTCTCCATCCAAGAGTTTCTGAACTTAAGCTGAAGTGTTCTCGCCTAGCTCATCACTTGTTGATGTTACGTTCTTCTCCCCTACAAATCAGCCTCCCTCTCTCTCTCTCTCTCTCTCTTTCTTGCTCTCTCTCTCTCTCTCTCTCTCTCTCTCTCTCTCTCTCTCTCTCGGAACAAGTGTCCCACCTGCTCTCACTGCCCACCCCTCCCCAGGTCCCAGGACTGGGAGACACAGCAGGCTGCCCTGTGTGTGCATGCCTGTGTGTGTGCAAGCATATGTGTTGTCGTGTGTGTGTCCATACTCATCCGGCCACATCCTGCTCACTCCAAGAGGCATGTCTGGAACCTCGGGGAGGCGGGGTGCTTCCCCAAGATGTGCCCTGTGTCTGTTTTCTCATGGTGACACGCTCACATGACAACGAGCAGAAAGGTGCACCCAGCAGCCCCACCTGAGGCCACACACAGGGGCCCACCCAGCCCTGTTGCAAGGGAAGCCCTCTGACCCCCCAGCCCCAGGTCCAGCCCTAAGGGTTGTGTCATTGTTTACAGATCGATCCAGCCAGACGTTGTGGATGATGGGTTCTTTTTTCACTGTAGTAAAAAAACACAACACAAAATTTACCATCTTAACCATTTTTAAGTTTTCAGTGGTATTAAGTACATTCATATCGTGCCACCATCCATCTCCAGAACTTTTTCGTGTTGCAAATTGGAAACTGTATTCATTAAACAACTCCCCAGCCCATCCCCCCAGCCCCAGGTAACCATCATTCTATTTCCTGTGTCTTTGAGTTGGGTCACCTCAGGTGCCTCCTTATTGAGGGGGAGTCACACAGTGGTTGTCCTTTTGTGACTGGCTCAGTTCACTACCATCGTGTCCTCGAGGCTCATCGTGCTGTAGCCTGTGTCAGGATGTCCTTCCTTTCTCTGGCTGAATAGTGTCCTGTTGCAGGCATGTGCCACATTTTGCTTTTCCAGTCACCTAGTTGGCAGGTTCTTTGATGCCAGGCCATGGAGAAAAAAGTGCTCAGTAATGGTGCTTCTCCCCGCTCGTCCCTCCCTTGCAGGGGCTGCCTTAGTGGAGGGCCCAGCAGGTACATCCCTGCTCCAAGTCGACCTCCGTACCAGGTGTCACAGGAGAACAGAGGGAAGGAGCCCATCGAATTTGAGGAGAGTGTCTGGTTTGGGCCTCTGATTGCTCCGTCACCGTCCAGCACCGAGCACGTGTCCTCAGGGACCAGCCCCGTGTGCCAGTCGAGGATGAGTGGGCCCGGCCTCGGCCTCAAAGGCTGAGCAGCAGCTCAGCAGGTGGAGGGACGGTGAGGGACAAGCACTGCAGGCAGAGGGACAGGCCAGTGAGGGCTGCCTGCACCCTGTCCCCTCCCTGCCCTGCCGCCTCCTGGTCCCTGGAGAGGACGCTGCCCCTTATCCAGAGCCCTTCCCTGGGGCAGGAGCCCTGGATGGCCTGGAGCCCCTGTGTATGTGGCAAGCGTGCCCCGGCATGTACCTTCGCTTGTGCAGGCTCCTCCTCGGGGCAGGCGCCCTGTCGCTAACTGTACACACGGCCCGTAAGCCGTACAGATCTTGTCAGCGTGATCCACCATCTGGGGGACCAAGACTTAGGGACCCTCAATTCATCATATCCCTGCCTGGTTGCTCTTGTGGGGAGCACAGGCTGCCCACCCCAGGCTCAGGGGCCTTCTTAGACTGAGGTCCCCACCCACCCCCTGCAACACCTTTGTTAATCATTTCTCACCCAGGCAATAGGGTTCAAGGACACCACAGGGGAGGGGCTAAGGGATAGGGCAGGAGGAACAGAGGAGGTGGGGGAGCCTCCGAGGTGGGAGGTGGTGAGAGTGGAACTTTCCAAGAACCCGGCCTGCTTCCAGAGAGAAAGGGCCGGAAATGATGGGGCCCAGGGGCACATGGCCTAGACCTCTGCCGATGGCCAGGGCTCAGCCCCAAGACTGCTGGAGAGGAGAGTCTCTGTTCTCTGACAGGTCTGGAGGCTGAAGAAGAGAAGGAGAGGGCACGCCTGACCTTCCACAGTCCCCAGTCCTGCCCTGAGTGCGTGTCTGGGGCCTGGGCAGGGACACAGGACTAATAGGGCCAAGGGGAGGCAGCCCAGGGAGGCGTCCAGCATCAGGACAGGCCCAGCTGTCTGCCTGTCGCAAGGCCTTTCTGTTCCCAGCTTGGTGTCCAAATCTGTAAAAGAGGGACAACAGAAGCAGTGCCGCCTGGCTGTGTGAGGCTGCGCTGGGGAAGCTGTGGAGGTGATTGGAGGAAGGGAGCCAGCTCAGCCTGGAGAGCAGAGCAGGGCAGGGAGAGCTGGGCCAGAGTTCCAGGGTTTAGGGGGATGGCTGCCCTGCGTGTGGCAAGCTGCTGGCACTCCAGGAACGTGCACACACCCCCGTTTATCACACTGCCACATGCCAGCATGCCTGCTTTCCACAGAGCCCAGCTCAGCACAGCCGCATCCTTGGGAGGGAGGAGTCTGCCAGAAGAACTGCCCCAGAGGCTGTTCAGAGCTGGCCCCCAGGAAGCAGCCAGGCGCCCTCTTGCTTGTTCCCTTCTCTTGCTGCCACTTGGATTCACCTGAATTTTAAAACAAGGTGGTTGCTGCTGTTACAGTTACTATTATATTTTATATTTTCGGGCATTTTTAGTGTTCACTGTGTGCCAGGCCCCAAGCTAGATGTTTTCCATGGATTCCCTCATTTGATCCCAAAAATAGCCTGGTAAGTGTTGCAGATGGGGAAACTGAGTCTGAGATATTGGTGCAGCTTCTGCTTTGTGTAGGGCCTGGGCCCTGTGGTGGGATCGAGGTGAGTAGGGCCTGGTGCCCTAGAGGAGCCCATGGCCTGGGGTCTGAGGGCAAACCTGGAAACCAGCAAGTGCCCAGCAGGTCACAGGGCTGGACATTTGCTGCATGGTCACAGTGAATGCTCAGGCCTGGGGAGGGGCACGCTGCAGAAGGCTTCAAGAGGAGACCATGCAGAGCTCAGGACAGTCTCCCCTAGTCAGCCCCCTCATCCACAACCACATGGACATCAGCACCAAAGGAAACCGAGGCAGAGAGCAGCCTGGACAACACAAGGGTGGGAGGACAGCAGTGTAGGGATAGACTGGTACTGGCTGCTCATGCCCTCCCTCCAGGGCTTCCAAACCCAAGCCTTGCCCATGGACCCCTGGTCCCAGGGCCAGGCCCGCCAGGTTACCTGGCCTGCTTGGTCCCTGTCCCCAGGCCTTGCCAAGACCAAATGCCCTGCTTGCTGGCCCGCCAGGGTCCCATGGGTACCAAAGCAATCTCCATGAGTTGTGTCTGGCTCCACACTGCAGACCCTCGTTGCAACCAACACTGGGCACCTACCCTGGGCTGTGCAGCCTTAGGCCTGTCTCAGCCTCTCTGGACCTCCTCTGTAGATGAGAGTCGAGGAGACAGGAATGCACTCCTCTCAGCTCAGCTCCCAGAGCCCAGGATGCTAGGGTACCAGTCTTTCTGGGTTCTGGACTGTTCTCTAACCTCAGCCTTGTCAGGGAATGTGCCACCCCCACTGCTCGTCTGGGCAGCCTGGCAGAAGAGGAGGGCTGCCCACCTATCGCATGGCTCTCGACCTCCTGTTTCTCTAGTGGCTGTTGATGCGGTTGTGTGGCCCCCAGCCCTTGCTGTTCATTTTGTATCAGAATCTTCCAAGCCATCCACTCCTGCCCACTCCCTCAGCTCAGGCAGGTGCTTGTGGTGGCCCGACCCCATGGATGTGCACCATGTGAGGGGCAGCTCCACCCACGCTGTCTTGAGCTGCCGGCATCTCACATGGCACTGAGTATTTGCAGCAGGCAGGCGCAGAGTGGGAGAGGTTGGGAAAGAGTGATTGGCTGTAATATATGTGGAATCGGGCAGGCCCTGCGCTAGGATGAAATGCACCCCTGGTTCTGCTCAGCCTGTCTCGAAGGGGGAGGCGAGGTGGGGCAGTGAGCGAGGACCCCTTGCTCCCAGAGCTGTGGGGCAGGGCCCAGGAGCCATCCTTAGTTTGCTCACAGAGGTTGGCAGCACAGCTTTCATGCAGGAGTGAAGACCAAACCTGGGAATGGGCAGAGGGGAGAAGCTCCCGGTCTGCACTTGGCCCACCGGGTGGCCGTGGGCTCTAAGGGTCTGTTGGGGCCACCGACTGCACCCAGGGTCATCTCAGATCGTGCCCATTGCTGATGCCCTGACTCCCAGGTCTGGCTTTATCACCCCAGCGCACTCTCAGCCGCCCTAGTTTGGATAAAGTCTGTGGTCATACCCACTGTGATGAACAGGGCCACTTCAGCACAGACGCCCACACCAGGCACAGGCCAGGAGGAGGACCAGCATGGAGGCAGGAGAGTTCCCCTGGGAGGGAGCCAGCAGTGAGTGCAGGCCAGGAGAGCTGTACTGGCTGCACTGCCTGGGCCCCTGCTGGGTCCACCGCTCCCCAGGGAAGTAGGGAGCAGGCCTCAGGCAGGGGTGTGGCCAGGCCACTGTATGATTGGACAGTGGGCACACTCAACCCCCTTGTGCCTCAGTTTCTTCACCTGTAAAACAAGAATAGGCTTTGGAATTACAAGAGTGTAGTGAGATAACTAATGTGAAATCATTTGGGAAGCCACAAATCACTACTGAGTGTGAGCCACTGTGTCATCAGTAGTTTGTAGGGGTGGCTGCTCCCCACCCCCAGCACCCAGAGAAAGGAATTGGCCTCTTCACTTCACCCCATCTGTGTTTTAGGATCCAAGGCTGTTGGATGCCAAGAGCACATGAGATAATCGTCATTTGAACAGAGACCCAGTCACGGGATTCTCTGCCAGGGCCCAGCCAAGGGCATGCCATACATATGCCCATGAACACACATGCACTCGTTCAGACGGGGTTCTGGTCATGAACACACGTGCATGCGTGGCCCTGTGAAATCACTCAGGAGGGGGCTCTGTAGTTGCTGAGACAGCCTCGGTGAGTTGTCAGAATGGAAGCCTCAGTCCCAGCCATTCTTTTGAGTGAAATTACAAACTCCACGTCCAGGAGGATGGGGAGCAGGGTGCCTCAGTCGCTTTAGCCAGGCTGACATCTTGCCAAATCAGACAGCATCAAGAGAGTGATGAGCAAGAGGAGCAAAGGGCACAATGCCCAAACTGAGCCTCTGCCAGCAGGCCCAGGTACACACACACATTCTCACACTGGGTGATGGCAGAGGTCTGGCAAAGAGGAGAGCAGGGCTCAGAGGCCAAGGGGAGGAAGCAAGGTTGCAGCTGGAAGGGAATGAAGAGAAGCCAGCTTGCAAGGGCCAGGCCTGGCGTGTTCTTTAGGCATCTTACTCGACATTGAGCCCTCTTCCCCTGGGGCTGGCCCAGACCCTGGCTCTGAGTGGGAATAGAGAATTACCATCTGAAGGGACCACACAGGTCTGCCTGCTTCCAGGGCTCTCATAGGCACTGCAGTGAGAGGAGAAGGCTCTGGGCTGGGCTGCAGAGGTCAGAGCCTGTCTTGGGCAGAGGTGGGTATGAAACAGGAGAGGATGTGGTTAGAGCTGTATGGTGGGGGCCATATGGCAAAGAGCCTTGAATGCCAGGCTCAGTAAGCTGCAGTTGGGGAGATACATGAAATTTTGAGCATGAGCAAGTCAGTAAGTTGGGTCAGGCAGTGGGGTGGACTCTGAAGAGAGATCACAATGGGAGGCCATGGAGGCACAGATGGGACCTGGACCAGTATTGGAGGGATGCAGCCCAAGGCCTGGGCGCCGGCCAGGCCAAAGGCACCGATGCAGAGAGGAGGAAGGATTGAGGACAGCCCTGGGATTCCACGTCAGCTGCCAAGACGGACAACATAAAGAAGGAGCCTGGATGGGGAGCCGCTCTAGGAAGAAAGACGATGGTTGGGTCTTAGTCATGTTGAATTTACGACCACAGTGGAATATGCCAGACAATAAAAGAGGCCTGACAGCTCCACCCTGGAGATGGAGACACTGAGCAAAGAGAAATCAAAGGGCTCGCTCTGTGTAAGGCTGCCATTAGCCTTTGAGATGGAGAGGTGTCCCTTCTGACCGTCTCAGCTGCTGCTCCTCATTACCTCTTCTTTCGGCGGCAATATGGGGCTTTCAGGGTCTGGGGCTTCCATCCTGCCTTCCAGCAGCCAGAAGTTCCGCTGGAGGGACTTGGAGGGAAGCAAGGCCGAGCAGGCCCCTTCCAGGCCCTCTCCAGGGCTGCAATGTTGACAATTACAGCAGCTTCTGTTTATTGGTACCAACCATGTGCCAGAGAGTTTATGTTGATTTTTTTCTAATCACCCTAACAACCTTAGCAGGGAAAGCACCATTTTTATTCCCATTTTACAGATGGGAAACCGAAACCCAGAGACATTACCTTGCCCGAGTCACAGAGCAGAGGAGAGCCTGTGGTATGATGTGCAGGCTGCCTGACTCCAGGGCCCAGCCTCTCTCCACTACTGCACTGTCCTTCCATGTGCCACTCCTCCGGGCAGAGGAGAGCAAAGGAAGATGGGAGGGAGGTAACGGAAAGCTGTGACTGTGGTTAGATGCTGCCCCACCCTCAGGGGCTATGGGATCACATGGGAGCTGAGGGGCATGATGTGACCTGGCCTCCTTGCTGTGGTGGACAGACTCCAAGGTGTCTGTGACTCCTGCTGTTCATGCCTTTGTGTGACCTCCTCCTCTTTGGTGTGGGTGGCACCTGTGACTACCCTCTAATCAGCAGAAGGTGGCAGACAATGTTCCCTCCCACGGTTACATTCTGTTGTCCCGGCCTCCATCTTGTTAGCAGCCTGGCTCTAGACTCCCTCCTTGCTGGCTTGAGGGAGTAAGTGGTTGTGTTGGAGAAACCCATGTGTTGAGGAACTGTAAGCAGCCTCTAGGAGCTGAGGGCAGCCCCCAGCCAGGAGCCAGCAGGAGGCACAGCGCTCAGTCCTACGACAGAGAGGCAGTGGACTCTGCCAACACCCTGAGCTTGGAGGCAGGTCCTTCCCAGTCAGCCCTCCAGAGGAGAGCGCAGCCCAGCCAGTGCTGTGCAGCCTGCGAGCCTGAGCATGATGCTGCTCAGCCGTGCCTGGGCTCCTGACCCACAGGAACTGAGGAACTGAAGATGTTTGTCATTTTAAGCTGCTAAGTGTGTGATTGTTGGGAGTAGAAAACTAACACACTTGTCTTGGGAGCAATGACATTCTTTTCAAAAGGCTGGCATGGCTGCCAGGATGGGCCCGGGCAAGGATGGAAAGACAGCCAGGAAGGAGGGCAGTGGAGGTGGGGAAGGCCACGCCCTTCCTCGCCCCCAGCCTGAGCCAAAGTTGGGAGCTGGGCTGCAGGCGTCTTTGCAGGGCTGCTCCCTAGTCCCGAAAGTTCCAAAGCCAGACATGACCCTCCCTGCCTTCCCCCGTCACGCAGGCAAGGACCTAGGGGCTGCGTGCTGCTCTCCGTCTGGCTCACTGGGACTCTCCACTGTCCTGTCAGCAATCAGCACCTTTCTGCTGAATGCCTTCCCCCACCCAGCAACCCAGCATTGCCCCCACGCAGTCCTGCGGGGTCACCCTTCATGACTGCCACCTGGTGGCTCTTCATGGGGGTGCTCCACGGGCCTGGCTGACCATTGTTCATCTGTCCACACTTCTCCGTCAGGTCTGTATCCTCCAACCAGCTGTCTCCCTGGCTGCTGCACCCTCCCGGTGTCCCCACTCTTGAGGAGCCAAGCCGTGGGTCATCTGTGTGCTCCGGCCCCAGCCTGCGCAGACCCCAACCGAGAGCAGCAATGCAAGCTCCCCACAAAGGGAGCACTGGGCTTTTGCTCTGAGGGCCTCCCTCGTGGAGGCTATGGGTGAGTGGACACCCTTCTGCCTGAAGACCAGGAGCGGCAGCATTGAGGGGACTTCAGGAAAACTGGCTGGGCCAACGCCTGTGTTCACGTTCCTGCGGTGGACCAGCATGGATTTTCACTTGCAGAGCACCACACGGAGCCAAACCCCAATTTTCATTTTTTACTGAATCAGAACCCAAATCTAATCCAAAAGCTATTTCTGAAAAACCAGAAAGAAAAACAAAGGAACTACCTAAAACAAACAACAGTGCGCTGTATTTTCTGACACTCTTGGGCTGGAAGGAAACCAGAGTGTGAGGATGTGCTTTGGGCCATCTGAACTGAACAGCGCTTCCTGCTGCCCAACACTTGGCTTGGTTTTCCTGGTCAGAAGGGAGCAAGATGGTGCGAATCCACGCACCGTCTGCACCGCCTGTCCTATCAGAAGTACCCAGGAGTGAGAGCCAGCAGTGGTGGGCCCGGAGGCAGAACGCAGACCTCCCCCGCTGCCTGGACCCCTCTCTCCTCAGCGAGCACCAGGAAAGCAGGGTGGGGAGCCCCTTCCTGGGACACTCAGCTGACCACAGGGCGGGCAGGGCAGGGGTGGCCCTGGCAAGCTCAGGGAGCTCTGTCCCTGGGGCAGAAGTGCCCTGGGCTGGGCCTGAGGGGTGGGCTGGGAGAGCCGAAGCAGGGTGGGAGGCAGCATGGGCGTGGGGGCGCACCACGCAGAGTCCAAGGCCTGAGAGCCAGCGGCCCTGGTGGCGGTTAACGCCAGTACCCTGGGCCGATCATGCAGCCTGCAAAGCCTTGGGTTCCTCATGTGTAAAACGGGGGTGAAATCTCCCTGCCTGCCTCACAGGGCTGCTGTGCAGACAGAAGGCTGAGCTGTATGAGAAAACGAATGCTGCTGGCCAACGACCCTCAAATGCCTCACTCACTTCTGAGTGGAGTGAGCATGGGATGCCCCCCCTCCCCTGCACTCCAGATGATGGGGCAGAGCTGGAGGAAGAGGGGCAGGAGACCTGGGCAGAGGGCTCCCTGGAGCCCCCGGAGTATTCCAGGGGCCATGAGTGGAGAGAGGCTGATGCCTGTGTCCTTCAGCAGGAGTTGGTGGCTGGAGCGAAACCAGGTGGGGGTCCAGGGCTGGCAGGAGGCCTGGGGCAGGTTAATGAAGTATGGATCGACTGGACCAGGGGCTGATTAGCTCTGGCACTGGGCTTCTCCGGAGCAGCAGCAGCAGCATCAGTACTAATCCCTTGATCCCATTAGGAGCTCCTGGGGGGATCTCTGGGACAAGTCTGTGCCTCCCTTCCCCTGGGGACTGTCTGGAGCCGGAGGGTAAAGCTGGAGGCTTGACCAGCATCCTTCCTGCTAACTTCTTTTAACATTTTCCCTCCTCCTGCCTTCTGCTGCCACATCCCTGCTCCCGAGCCCAGAGGGCAGGTGCCTCCTCCAGCTGCCCTGGCCCCCAGGCCGCCCCACCCACCCCACCTCCTCCTGGTCCAGCTGCTGGAGCTGGCTGTGCTCTTGCAAGAGAAGGCTTCAGAGTCTGCCTCAGTCAGCCCCAGGGCCACTCAGGCTCCCAGGGACAGAGGACGGATGGCTTCTTTCCTCCACAGTTACACCAGAAGCTTTCTTAACCAGCCTCTCCTCGATAGACTCAGCACATTGACCGATGTTCTTCATTGCCTCTGGAAAGCGTGCTGTCAGATGCTGAGCAAGCCCAAGGCCGGGGTCCCCTCTGGTGGCCATGCCCTCACACCAGCTGAGCTGCATCCTGTTGAGTCTGTAATGTTTGTTCCCAGCCTGTTTACAACCGTCATGCTTATTATCATCATCCCAGAGTATCATATAAACCATGAAATACAATCTAGAAAGAAGTAAATGTCTTGTTTCTATGAAAATTAAGTTGAATGTTTTCAAAAGACTCCATAAGGTGAGTCTGAAAAAAGTTCTCCAAATTAGGTGAAGATTGGTGGGAAAAGCCATAAAAATTCTGCAGGACATTACATTCGGACTAGTCACCAGTGTCCTTCAGGTCTCAGGTCATCTTAAATAACTCAACACTGGAGGTCACAGGCGGTGCATCGCGGCATAGATGATGTCTGGACATGGATGATGTCCCCCAAGAAGAGGCCTCAGCCTGCATCAAAAAGGTGGAAGTGCTGCCAGCTGGCCAGTGCTGCATGGTTGGGACTCGGGGACGGTGACTACATATTGCACAGTAGTGGGGAAACATCGTCGATTGAACTCCTGGCTCTTTGAAAGTTACTTTCCCAAATTGAAATGTGTGGGGCATGTAGGCATCGTTTTGAGAGATTCTTCATGTTAACGTACTTCTTTGACTAATCAACTAACTACTGTTCCCAGCCTTACCGGGCAACATGGCTTTTATCTCCTCTAGAGATGAGTGGCTTGGATGGTTTCTGAGCTTGTTTGCAACCGACTCCCATCACACATACGCACACACAGACACACACACACACAGACACCATCTCTGCAACATCAGTACTGATCACACTTCACTGATGAGTGATGTGATGGAGGCCTCAGAGTGAGCTGAGATCTCCGGGCTGGGAGATGCTGGAAGGAAGCCCCTGCTCCCTCTCTCCTGGCTGTGCTGCCCACGGAATCCAACACAGCACCTGTCCACTACAGATGCTGAATTAATATTTATCAAATGGAATTCATAAGCCTCCTCTTCAGGGACTAGGGGCACTGATGAGGTTTCTGTGTGAACACCTGCAGGCTCAGAAGAAAGCCTCTCTGTAGGTTTGGAATCAGCCATCCTTGAAGCCGACCTCACACCCAGCCCTGCCTCCTCATGCCCAGCCTCTCCTGGGCTGTCCCGCCTGGCTGGCCTGGCCCCAGCCTTGGGCACATCGGATCCCTCCCATCTAGGTCCCAAACACTCCCTAGTTCTCATGCATAGTTCATGACACCCTAAAATCCATAGACAAATTCTTATAAATAGATCTTCCCATACATGGCCAATGTCCATGGCTTATTGGACTTTAAATCATGACCAATTTCATGGAAAGCTGTTAGGTTTGGCCTTGAATGCCCACCAGACCCCTGCTTTTCTCACGTAAGACATTGCTTCATCCTCACAGAGCCCTACTTGTCTTAACCTCAAGTTGCTAAAACGGCAGAACTGAAAATTCTTTAGAACTCTCCCAATCCAGCCTTCATATTTTGAAGAGGAGGACAGAGATCAAGGAGGACAAGCAGTGGGATCCCATCACCCAATGGAGAGCCGGCCAGAGCACTGTCCAGGCCACTGCCTCCCTGCCGCTGCCTCTCAGCGCTCTGCTCCGGTCACCAAATGGCCATCCCCCAGGCAGCCTCACACACTCTACCCACACTGTAGCCTTTGTCTATGTCCAGTGGAGGCTCCTGACAGCACCCAGGGGGGCATAAAGGTGTCCTCATGTCTGCACTTGCCGAGGGATAAATGACAGTTGAGGCTGGTCACAGACATGAGTTACAAGTGTCTGATGAGGAGTCATGACCACAGCGGACCCTGGGCCCCCACACTTATTCATGCCTGCACAGTCTCCTGTCAGCCACCTCTTGTGCCTCCATGTGACCCTTCCTCAAACATCCCATTCTCCTTGCCCTTGCCCCCTGCTATCTCCTGGCATCTGGGTGTGGCCAAGCCTCCACGTTTTGGGCCCAAAGCAATTCTGGGGTCTAAGGCAGATGCAGCCTGCAGGGCCAAGCCTTGGACCACAGGCAAGCTGCTGCTCCTCCCAGGCAGAAGTGGCAGGCGGTGGCGAGGTGCTCATACTTGCAGCCCCATCTCAGACTTGGCCTCAGATCTTCTGGAGGTGGGCTGGGCACAGCCTCAGCCCCAACACAGCCCAAGCCCCACTTCCCACAAGTCTGCCACCTGCGGGCCAGCTGGCTTCCTCCAAGTCTGGGGGCTCTCCCTGTTCTGCTTAATAACCGCCTGGTAATTAGCCTCACGATTTTGCTACTATGCTTATAATAGCTTCCATTAAAGTTATGGGGTTTTCAAGCTGTAATGGCTTCCAGAGTAATTAATGCACAACTGGGTTTATTGCGAAGTTTATTTTTAGAGCTCTCCTCCCTCATCCTCCCTTCCCCTTGCTTTCATAGATGTTTTGACCAAACAGACCGTATGGGATCAGAGTTGTCTCTCCATGGCCCCCTTGCACCCTTGTCTCCATCTCCCCACTTTCCTCTCCTGCCCCCTTCCTGCTCCTGCGTCCAGGGAGGTGCTGGGACCCCGCTGTGGAGGTGGCTTTCATGGAGGAGGGTGGCTCTGAAGCGGCTCTGGGTCAGGGCCTGTGTGTGTCCCTATGCTCGTCCTGTGCCTGACCAGGTCTGGGGGCTCTGGGGCATGCCCCTTCCCTGCTCCTGATGGCAGCCCGAGCCAAAGGGTCTGGATTGGTGTCTGGCCCCACCACGTCCCAAGTGATTCAGGGGCTGGCCCCGCTGACTCCCACCTCCCGCCGGGGTGCTGTGATGCTGAACGGAAGTGTGGGCTGCTGTCTTTTAACACCACCAGTGCCGCCTAACAGTGTTATTACTAATGGCAGCCCAAGCAGACAAGTGAGAGGCTGAGTGGGGCCAGAGGTGTGGGCTCAGGTGAGGAGCCTGCCCAGAAGTGACAGTTGTAAAGGCAAGAAGGTGCCCAGGAGAGTCTGGGTGTGTGCGCACCATGTGGCATGCAGCTGACCTTGCCACTGCCCTCTCCATCCTGAGCTTAGAACCCTCCCCAATGTGAAGGACATTTGGCAAAGCTCTTTGGGAGTCACTGAGAACCAGAGGCAATCTCCCAGCCAGGCCTTTGAGAAGCTCCCCAGTCCTGCATCAGGTGTGGCCTGAGGTTGCCCAGCCAAACCAAGGCCCCAGCTCAGCCCTCTGTGGCCCTGTCGGTGGCCCCACAGCGTGGGCTGGGGCTGGGGCTGGGGCTGGGGTGTGGCAGGAGCTTACTCTGCTTCATCATACTCAGCACATGAGACCCGGACAGGCATCCTGGGGTGGGACACTGGGCTCTGTCACCTGCTGGGGCTGTGGAAGAGGAGTTTGTAGGAGACACAGCATGTGCCCCAGGATTATTCTCCCTGTTCTGTGCCCCACTGTTTGTCTCTGCCTGTAACCTGTAACCCTGGTGGGCTTTCCACTTCCCTGAGGAATGAGGGGCAGCCTGTCTACCATCTGCCTACGAGGAGACTGTGGAGGCAGAGTGGGCCTTTGGTAGTAGGAGGCAGGCAGGGGCTTGCTGGCCGCCCCCGCAGGAAAACAGTGCTCTTTACTGGAGAACAATGCTTGATTCCTCCCCAGGGCATCAGAGCTGTTTGGACATAGGGCCAGACAAGAAGAGCAGAACACAGTCTCCAAAGCTCCCCCTAAGCCACGGCTTTCAAATCTGCAGAGCTGCAGGGCACACGCCACCTGGGCTGGGCAGGCAGCTGGCCCTGAGGCACATCACTGCACGGTGCTGGGCATGGGTGGTAGGCACACCAGGACCCAGCAGGGGCTGCCCAAGGCTCTGCTCCCTGCCGTCCTCCCTCACAGACCCCACCTGCGTCTTGCACAGTGCTCAGCACAGGAGTGAAGAGGAAGGCAGAGAGCAGGATGTGACCATTTCCGTGGTGTTCATGTGGTCTCTATGCCTGCTCTCCTTTGTCACATGAGAGAACAAGGCCCAGAGGACAATGCCACCGGCAGACCCTCTGCAGAACTGACAGGAAATTTGAGCAGGCTCCCCTCCTCACACAGGGGGTACCTCTCCTAGGGCACCTGCTGCTGCCACTTTGAGTACTGTCTCCCCAGGGTGTGGCAGCCCCACCAGGACCACCTCTCCTTCCTGCTGATACTCAGCTCCAGTGCCCAATGCTCTGCCCTATGCACAGTAGGTGCTTCACGAGAGTTTCCTACTGATGCCGACAAAGGGAGGGCACCTCCCAGGGCCTGTCCCCAAAACATCTCTTCTTGGTTTTCAGAGCATTCACCCCAATGCTGACCCCTTTATCCAGGCTGTGAAAAAAGTATCAGGGCACAAACATGTGGACATCACAGGAGCACAGAGTACTCTCTTGAGCTGTCTTGAGCCCCCGCTGTCTATATATCTGGTGCCATCCTATGGGCTTGTGGGCATTAACTCATTTAATTCTCAGAACGACCTTGTGAAGTAGGTACTGATGTTACCCCATTGCATAGAGGAGAAAACTGAGGTACAGAGAGCTGCCATAACTTGGCAAAGGTGGCAGAGTTGGGACTGAAACCAGGGCAGGTGTGTCTGAAGTCTGTGTCCTTAACCTGTGCACCCTGCTGATTCTCGTGAGCAGGCAGCACCGTGCCCCAGGCCTGGGGAGATAGAGCCTCACTTCGCCCAGGCGGCAGGCAGAGGCCGTCTGCAGGGAGATGGTGGTCTGGGCCCTACTGTGAAAACCCTGCTGCTTGTGTCCTGGAGCCGGGTCTGGCCCTTCTGGGCGTCCGTCCCCGGCCCAGGTCTCTGGCCATCCTCTTCTGCTCTCTCTTGCAGGTGTCCACCTCGCAGGGCTCCTGACCGTGCCCCGGACAGCCACCCCTCTCAGACTCTGGTTGAGCTGGACTCCGCAAACCTGCTTCCGCAATGGGTGGGTTGTGAGTGCTGGTAAGGCCTGCTAGCCAACATTCGGCTTCTCTGCCGTCCCCGTGCCCGGGCTGCCCAGCCCATTCCTGTTCTTTTCTCCCCTGTGCTCGCCACTGTCTGCTGCTGCCGCCCTTGGGGCCGCCCCTCTCCTGACCTTGCCACCGCTCAGGTAACGAGGAGCTGTGGGTCCAGCCAGCCTTGGAGATGCCGAAAAGACGGGACATCCTTGCGATCGTTCTCATCGTACTGCCCTGGACGCTGCTCGTCACAGTGTGGCACCAGAGCACCATCGCACCTCTGCTGGCCACGCATAAGGGTGAGCCCCTGCCCCTGGCCAGCCCCGGTCCCGTCTCCCAGCCCAGCTTCAGTAATAAGAATGACCACGGCCATTCTGATGGAGTTCTTATTTTCATTTACCAGGCAGCTGGGAGGAGTGAATGATCCAGGCCAATGAGCTTATCATTTTGGGGGTCTTGGCCCCTTTGGGAATGATGAATGCTGCCACACACACACATGCACAACTCTGCATCCAGTTCCAGGATGTGCAAGGACTGGAGCATTCTGCGCTGAGCAGGAAGGATGAATGGATAAGATTCTTGGCCTGTATTGTGTTTTAAAACCTTTCAGGGAGAGTATTATTACACGCTCCTCTTCCTAATTGGGCAGCCTGGATCTAGTCCTACTCTGTGAGATCAGGCCTGTGCAGAGGAAAAGTCCCAGGACTTAATGAGCTCCTTCTCAGAGGGAAAGTCCCAGGGGAAGAGCTGGAGTTAGAACTGGCTCCTCCTGGCTCCGAGTCCAGAGTTTTCCCTCCACCAGGTTACCTTTCCCTCCCACGCTGGGGCTCCCTACACTCCAAATCCTTCTGCATGGCCCGCATCTGGCCTGCCCCCTCATTCCTTAGTCCTTAGTCTCACGCTCTTCTCCCCTCCCCACTCAGTGCACGCATAGACTCAGTTCTCTAGGGCAGGGATTCTCCCACTGAAGCATGCATAAGATCTGATGGGAGCATGGCAACACATGAAGGCCTCCGGCCCCTCCCAGAGAGAGATGATGGGTCCCAGGTAGGGTCTGGGAATGCACATGGAGCCTGTAACCCCAAGTGATTTGGATGCAGGCAGGAGCCAAAAATCACAGTCTGAAGCCGGTTGCTCCACAGTTACACATCGGGTCCTGCTCAGCCCAGCTGTTCCTGAAGCTTCTGGGAGGAAGGACTGAGCTGAAGATGGCTAAATTCCCACTGCCCAGTGCTGGGCACCTGGAGCCTCTCTTCCTGACATTTATCCTCTCTTCCCAACTCCAGCATCTCTTCTTTGGCACTTATCATTTTAGAGTTGTTATCCTACAACTACATCTAGAGGGGTTAAGACAACCATAAGGGACGTAACATCGTGTGGACATCATTCTCGGCAGAGCTCTGGGGTCAGGGGCGTCAGGCTGTTTTCTAAGCGCTGATGACACTGCCTGAGGATGCGGAATTAGCATTCTGTCTCCCCAGAGCAGACCAAGAGGAACTGAATGAAAGCTGTGGGGAGATGGAGTCAGGGTCGCCAGGTCCCTGCAGCCAGCGAGAAGGCCAAGGCCTAATGCGTGGGGGACTTTCTCAGGGTGCAGGGCCACCTGTCAGGGATTATTTGAGTGGCAAAAAGGTGAGGAAAGCTTCTCCAAGTCTCCTTCCTGGGCCTTGGTTTCCAAACCTTTACTGACTGCAGGATAACGTAACCCTTATATATATCCTGGCAGAATTCCGATCGCCCGTCTCTCGCTCCTCAACCTTGTTCTCTTTCCACAGTTTGACCCAAAACTCCTTCCCAAAGTCGCCTTTGATCAACTGTGTCTGTGCTGGTCTTCCCACCCCTGCAGCCACATGCCCATGGGCATCATGTCCACAGCCCAGATCACAGGCTCCCCGCTGTTGCTATGTGTCTTTTTGCACCATTAGCTTGTGCATACTCCCTTCTTCTGGGTTCCTCAGCATCTCCTCCCGAGCCCAGCGTCAGCCCTCACATAAGCACTGCACACACCCCATGTGCTAATGACAGTGGTGGGACGGAGGGGAGGGCACAGAATGGCTGATTCACAGCGTCCTCCCCGGACTGCACTTCAACCCTTTCATGCGATTGCTTGTGTCATCCTTTCCGTAGCTGCATGAAGCCATGAGGAGGTAGGGCTGGACACTGTCCTGCTTTTCTACATGAGGAAATGACGGAATCTGCCAGGCAGTGTTGTGAGCCCTTTACATGTATTGACTCATTAATCCACATGGTAACTCAATAAAATAGATGCTATTATTAGCCCTATTTAACAGTTGCTAAAATCGAAGCACCAGAAACTAAATGACCTGCTCAATGGCATATAGTTAATAAGTGACAGAACTGGGCAGCATCTGAGCCCAGGCATTTGGATTCCTAGGTCTGTCGTCTGTCACCACCTCCTGCTGCAATGGAGTGAGAGCAGGAGGGCCTCATAGTTGTTCAAACAGAAACACGTAACTTGGAGAGAAGGGACTCATTAACAACAAGAATACCAAGGGGGATGGAGCTGGCCTGGTAGTGTAATGGTTAAGTTCACGCACTCTGCTTCAGTGGCCCGGGGCTCACAGGTTCAGATCATGGGTGTGGACCTAGCACCACTTGTCAAGCCATGCTGTGGTGGTGTCCCACATAAAATAGAGGAAGATTGGTACAGGTGTTAGCTCAGGGCCAATCTTACTCACAGAAAAAAGAAAACAAAACAACCAACTGCCCTGAATTCTCCTCCTGATGGGACTTCTAGCTTCACTAGGGAGGAAGATGTCCAGGATATAAGGAAAAGCGTGCTCATTAGAGCTCCCCAGTTGGAGCAGGTTGCCTTCTGGAAGGAATGGCTTCCCCTTGCCTGTCAGTGTTTCACCAGAGGCCAGCTTCTGCAAAGTTTCACACAGGTCCCTCATGGTCTCCTCGTGGAGATGGGTAGATACTGGGGGAATGCTGGGACCTTGAGGGTCAGGACAGGCAGCCTCCAGATAGTTGAGTCAATGTGTCCAGAAAGTGCAGATTCGGAGATTGACATCAAACCAGCAGAAGAGCTGGAACAGACCTCCACCCTATCCTTTTGCGTATGCCAAAATGTGGGACTATCTCAAATCAGAAATGATAGATTCAGGATGCAAAATTATCTTGATAACCATGGGCAAAAACCTGGAATACAATGCAGTAGTTATGTATTAAGTTCTGCACCAAGATTCAAAGGATTGACTACATAAGGCCAGGAGGGGAGAGGTCCCACTTGACTAGAGGGTTTGTGAAAAGTCGGGTGACCTAACCCCAGACTCCTCAGGGTCCACACTGTGCTGCAGCCACAACACTAGCCCTGCTCCTGGGCTTTGCAGCAGCCACGCCACAGAGGCCGCCAATGTCCCTGTGCTCTGCTGGCCCAACCCTGTGTGGGGCAGTGCGGTCAGCTCAAGCCAGATGAGGAGGGCACTAGGTGGTGAGGGTTGGGACGCTTTGTCATATAAAACCCAACTCTCTTAGGAACTGAGGATGCAGTCTTGGAATATGGCCAGCTGCCCTCAAATAGCTACAGCGCTGCCAAATGTGAGGAGGAGGAAGAGGTTATCTCTATGTCATCCGGGGGTCAGAGCTAGGAAAATCCCCGGGAGAATTCCAGGGGTGCAGACTTCACCTGCAGCTCTAACAGGGAGAGCCCCAGGCAGGGGCCGATGACACGCCTGCAGAAGGAGCAGAAGAGAGGTTTGTCGTGGCAGGGTGGGTGGCATCCCGCCCAGTACCCGAGGCCAGAGCCAAGCCATCGCTCTTGTCCCCACACTGCCTGTCTCCCAACCCTGCAGATGACGGCAGTGACCCCCGGCGCGATGCACCGCCAGGCACCGACCCCAGGGAGTACTGCATGTCTGACCGCGACATCGTGGAGGTGGTGCGCACGGAGTACGTGTACACGCGGCCCCCGCCGTGGTCGGACACGCTGCCCACCATCCACGTGGTGACGCCCACCTACAGCCGCCCCGTGCAGAAGGCTGAGCTGACGCGCATGGCCAACACTCTGCTGCACGTGCCCAACCTGCACTGGTTGGTGGTGGAGGACGCGCCGCGCCGCACGCCGCTGACCGCGCGCCTCCTGCGCGACACCGGCCTCAACTACACGCACCTGCACGTGGAGACGCCCCGCAACTACAAGCTGCGCGGCGACGCCCGGGACCCGCGCATCCCGCGCGGCACCATGCAGCGTAACCTGGCCCTGCGCTGGCTGCGCGAAACCTTCCCCCGCAACTCCAGCCAGCCCGGCGTGGTGTACTTCGCGGACGACGACAACACCTACAGTCTGGAGCTCTTCGAGGAGGTAGGGATGGGACAGGAGGCGCGGATGCCGGGCCTGTGGCGTGCGGCGTGAGGGATGGAGACGCGCACTCTTGGCCCGGGGCTCCCGTGGAGGGGCCCTTTGGGTATACACACAGGGAAACCAGAGGAGGGATGCCAGGCTGAGGTCAGTGCAGATGGGATGAGAGAAACTCGCTGCAGGTTTCAGCAGCCCCCACTGGGTACATGGAAGAAAGTTGGAGTTGGAGCCCATGACCATAGTCCTGGCCTCAGAAGCATGGCCTGAATGAGGGCTTAGAGTGGGGTCATTCAGTGTGGCTGCCGGAAGACTCTGTGGTTTGAGTGTCCCTGGGGTTTGTGCATCATGGTAGTCTGGGGGAGGGGGACTCTGAATTGGGAATTTCGAACTCTGATTGGGACGACTGGGAGGTTTTGCAGCAAGGAAGAAAGCAGGGCAGGAGGTCATGTGAAGAGGGGAAGATGAGTGGATTTGAGAGGCCAGGCCTTGCCCACAGCCCAGGGCAGGTTCCTCCACAGCTGCCTATCTCCAGAGATGCGTCCCGAGGCAGGGCTGGCCTGGGTCCCCAGTGGGGCCTCAGATGGCCTGTCTGCGTAGAGTCAAGCAGTGATTTCACCTTCCATGGGGATGGGCATCACTCCCCATCAGCAGTCCTAGGTGTCCTGACTCTGGATCCCCCACCTATAGATGCGCAGCACCAGGAGGGTATCCGTGTGGCCTGTTGCCTTCGTCGGCGGCCTGCGGTACGAGGCCCCACGGGTCAATGGGGCAGGGAAGGTGGTTGGCTGGAAGACAGTGTTCGACCCACACCGACCGTTTGCAATAGACATGGCTGGGTTTGCAGTCAACCTGCGGCTCATTCTGCAGCGAAGCCAGGCCTACTTCAAGCTGCGTGGCGTGAAGGGGGGCTACCAGGAAAGCAGTCTCCTCCGAGAGCTCGTCTCCCTCAGCGACCTGGAGCCCAAGGCAGCCAACTGCACCAAGGTAAGACCTCAGCAGAGCTGACAGCTGCAACGCAGGTGTGTCCAAGCCCATCCAAACCTGCCCGACAGCTCAGGGAGCAGGACATCAAGGCCTCAAAACAGGCTTGCAAAGAAGAACCAGCCTAGAGCCACGCCTTCCCAGAGCACACCCCGGAAGGCAGCTTACCACCTGCTGGGCAGCCCAGGAAGGTCGGGGGGAAGATGGGGGTGGCGCCCCGTGAGGCAGAGCCAAGGATGGCCTCCCCACACAAACAGCAGTGCTCCACGACCTCCCTGCCAAACACACGGACACGTGTGCACACACATGCACAACACATACGCACATACGCACGCACTGCTTCTAGTTTGGACTTCTCTGGCTAGGACCAGGGCTATCACTTAGCTGAGCTGAAGGCTCCTGAAGAACTTTCTCCCTCTCTAGAGAGACCCATCACGAGACCCGGGGGAGGATGAGAAGCAAGAGGAAATCTTGAGATTTGTCTATTTTCTGTAGCTCTAGACTTTCTGTTTCCAACAGATATTTTGAATGCATACATGTACTAACAGCAAGAATGAGATGGTAGGTATAAATAAAGAACAATGGAGGAAATTTGGACGGAAGAAGGGCAGAATGAGAGGGGCAGGAGAAACTGTGGCAGGGGGTGGGAAGTCAGGGGCCTGCCCCATGTTGTTTCCTGTCCTGGACACAGATCCTGGTCTGGCACACACGGACAGAGAAGCCGGTGCTGGTGAACGAGGGGAAAAAAGGCTTCACGGACCCCACTGTGGAGATCTGAGCCCTGATACAGGTGCGGCGGGGACAAGGGCGGACAGTGCACGGGGTGAGGGCACCAGGTCTGCACGCGGAACACATCTGCCTGCCGAGTGAGGCTTATCTTCTAGGTCTTCACTTGTGGGAGGACGGGGCCAATGCAGGCAGGAGTGGGAGAGGTAGAGCTGACATCCCCTCCCCTCGTGCCTTTGCAGGTCACCAGGAGCCCACTGCCCCCACACTGGGTCCTTCCACCACAGCTCCTTGGAAGGCCTCACTTTCCAGACACCTCCTCCTGACTCCCTGTCATTATTACTGTCCTTCTGGCCATGACACTGTCCCATTGCAAGGCTCTGCTATGTAGACTCTCTTGCAGGCTCTGTCTCCCCCGTGGATTCCTCTTCAGTCATGCCACTGTGACAGTGACCCCCTCGCTCACTGCCTCCACCTCACTGAACAGGTCCACATGTCTCTCGGCAGTGACTGCGTAGCACAGTGGTGAAAGCACGGACTCCAGAGCCTAGTTCCCCTCCCAGGTCTGCCACTCTTCTCCGTTTGACCTTGCTTTCTTTCTCTGGGCTGCAGTGTCTGCATCTGTAAAATGGGTTGTTGGGGCCCCAGGGACAGTCTCTGGCACATACTATGTCCTATATAAGTGTTACTATTTTTATTTGAGTCTTCAAAACCCCCTATTGATGTAGGCCACAGGATCTATCTATGTTTTAGAGGTAAAGAAAGGATGTTCAGAAGAGCTAAATGAAGTCAATTGTGCCTGGTGATTGGCAAAGCCAGGAGTTTTCTATGGGCTTTCCTATGATCTGGTCACAGTGGTGGCAGCTCAGGCAGTGGGACACACATCTGCCCTCTGGCTCAGGAGTTAAGCTTCAGCTTCTATATCGCATTTGCAACCACCCTGCCTACAGGGGACCATACATTGTCAGTCTGCCTGTTTTGTTCCCAGAACTTAAAAAATCAAGTTGGCCAGTGCCACTGAGAATGCAATACAAGCCTTGCCCCCTGCCTCTACCCTCACTGGTCGCTGGAAGAAGCTGCTCCCTGCCGCCTCTCAAGAAGGGTCCACAGAGCACTCGGGCATGGGCTCTGCAGAGCTTGGGGTGACCCCTGTTGGGGGCTCAGGATTGGGCGGCATGGACAGACTGGTCACTCCCTCCCGGGCCTCACCTGTTCCTCCTCTCCCCTTCACAGGAGCCTCCTTCCCAGACCCTGTTCTTGGCCTTCCATCCTATCCCGACAGCTGATGGTCCCCCCAAGGCAAACTCCTAAGGAATCACCATCACCCTCCTTTCTATTCTGGGGGCTTCAGAGAGAGCCCAGCCTGATGCCAGGACAAAGGACAGAGAACTTCAAGCACAGGAATCCCAGACCTGCTGTTCTCTTCCATGCAGCATGACCAGGGGCACAGCTGCTAGCCAAGCCACACCAGCCAGTGAGCCGGTGCCCCAGTACGCCTCCCCAGAGCCTTCTGCACTGGCAGGGTCGTGGGAGCAGACACTGAGGGCACCCAAGCCCTGGAGTGACTCCAGGCTGGGAGGCAGGTGAAAGGACCCTGGTAGTGGAGTGTGGCCTCCCGAGCTTCCTGGTCCTGCGGCCCAGCACGACTACATGGGACACCTGGCCAGGGAATTCTGAAAGCCAGAGAGCAGCCCCCACCAGGCATCGGGAACGCCCCCGTCCCCTCCCTCCCAAGTAGACATACCTTTCCGGCTTTCCTCTGGCTCCTGTTTCCAGAGCATAAGGCTGTCTTTGATCCTAAGAGGCAACCAACCCTGCATGAAGGGCGCCTGGGCCTGCCAACAGGCTCCCCCTATACCTCAGGCTGTGGTGGGAGCAGAGGCCCTTCCTCTGGCCCCACGTCCCTCAAGCCTGCTCCTTCCAGCACAGGGAAGGAGGTGGGCCCTCCAGCCAGCACAGGTCATGGACTAACCTGGACTAGAAGCAAGTGGGCCCTGTCCATGCACTGCATCCCCACTGCCCACCGGGCACTAGGGCCCCTTGCCTCGGCTGGGACTGGGGAGGGCAGGAGCCCTCTTCCTGGAGACCACAGACCTCAGGGCTTGAGGGACCAGGGGTGGGCCAGAACGGATGAGCAGGGAGGCCAGGCAATTCCAGGACACCTTCCTGCCCCAGGTCAGGGGAGCTGGAGGGAGCGGGGGAGGGGACTCTGGATTAGCAGAGGGATTGATGGAAAGTGGGCAGAGATAATTTGGACGTTGAGGGGAAAGGAGACCTGAGCACACACTGCTTTGGAAATCACTCTATTTTAAACACAAAACGGGAAAGAAAAGCTCTCTTGTCCCTCAGTTGGGAGCATGCAGAGCACGCCCGCCTCCTGTCCAGCCGCCCCCTCTCCCCCAGAGAGAGCCCTGTGCGCGCGCCGCCCCCTCTCCCCTGGAGAGAGCGGTGTGCACGTGCTGCCCCTCCGCCAGGACAGAAGGCATTTCCCTGGTTCCAGGCCACTGCAGTGGCCCCCTGGTGGTTATCCCACTCATGCTCTGAAAGTTGGAAGCACAATTTTCCTCCCGAGTGGAGGAAAAGGCCCGCGCCTACTGAAGAGGTGTTTATATTTTAACCGCTAACAGCCCCCACTCCGTTTAAACTCACCGTACCTGTCTGAGGACCACTGAGAACCCTCTCCTGGTGTGTAGCGGGTGGGACTCAGTCGGGAGACCTAACATTCAGAAAATAGCATTGGCTGCCTATTTTGAGATGGATTTAACTTCCCACAGTAGTCATGAAACCATCAGATGGGATGGTATCCCTGAGGACCTGAGCTGCCTTGCAGGACGTTTCCCAACCTCAGTCTTTGGATGGTTACTTTGGAAATCAACCCCTCGGAATCAGGTGGGGTGGCACGGGACAGGAGGGAGGAGGTGGGCCCAGGGCACCCATCAAATGGGTGAGTGTATGCCCAGGCACTCCACTGCCTCACCCACTGAAACCAGCCTTGAACGCTCAGGTCAGCCCGGCTGGTCTTAGGCCACCTTCTCAGCCAAAACCCAGGGCTCATTTTCAGGAAATTGATAATGAACAACAAAATGGGGTATTCTTTTTTTTTTTTTCTGGCAGATGCTAGTTCAGTTGTTTTCACCTAATATCCCCTCTCAGCTGCATGTGTATTTATTTATAATTATAACCTTGGTGGACTGCAGCTTTCATCCTTGTTGGGAATGAGTTTGTGATAAATCAGAATTGGGTCCATGGCCACAATTTGTTCTCCAAACCCAGTCCATTCCCTGCTCCCCACTGCAAAAGAGTGAGGTTGGGGCCTAGGAGTCCAGAGAACAGAGTCTGGGGTGAGCTGCACCATCTGGTCTGTTTTAATTTAACTGTATTTAATTATTTTCAAAATTAAAAGTCAAATATGGTTTTTAACAGTCCTAATTCTCCTTAGCCCTGCCTTATTTTATTCTCATTTATTGCTTTAACTATCCAACCAATATTTATTTGTTGGGTGCCGTCTAAGAACAGGCATTATTCTAGGAGCTGACCCAGAGCAGTGAGGAACCAAAGCACTTGTCTGCACAGAGCTTGCCTTCCAGGGAGAGGCACGCCTGGACAACAGACATCTCCAGTGGTCCAGATGCAGTCTGTGCCAGGAGAAGCATGAGGCTGAGTGGGGGAGACAGAGCAGCTGTGGAGAGGAGCTGATTGACTGTGTAGGGTGGTCAGAAAGGCCGCCCTGAAAAGGTGACATCTGGTCAGAGCAGCACACAGACATGCATTATCTGGGTCAGAGCATTCCAGAACAGGGAACTCACCCCCAAGCAGGAGAGTGCTTAGCATGTTTAAAGATCAGCAAAAAGGCCAGTGTGACTGCAGCAGATTGGGGAGTTGGGGGGGGGCTGGTGGTGGGAGATGGGATAGACATGGGAGCAGGGAGGCACAGAATGCATTGATCCTGGGAGCCAGAGGAAAGCTTCTGGCTTCTACTGTGAGTGAAAAGGGAAACCACTCCAGGGATTGGAGCAGAGGACCAACAGGATCTAACTGGCCTTCTGGAAGAATCACTCCGCTTCCTGTGCTGACAATGCACAGAGAGAACAAGGGCAGGCCAGGGGACAAGGAGGCAGCTCCCTCAATGATGCCAGCACAAGATGACAGCGAGCAAGATGAGGGTGCAAGCTTTGGGGCAGAGAAAAGTGATCGGGTTCTCCAAGTGTTTAAGAGGCACAATCTGCTGATGGATGGGATATGAAAGAGAGGAGCCAAAATCATCTGAGACACGGAAGAGAACTGCCCTTTCCAGATATGGCGTAGTGCAGGAGGGACACATGGGAGTAGGGGAGTTTGGTGTGACGTGACCATTAGACACGTGCAGGAGGGAAGTGAGTGGACAGTGGCCAGTATACCCAGAGCTCGGACGGAGATGAACACGAACACTGCAGAGGACTAGTGTCAAGGCTATTGACAAGCCCGGGTCAATGAGGCCCTCTGCAGCCAGTGTGGACAGAGGGAAGAAGAGGCCCAAGAATGGGTCTGGAGACCTGCAGCATTTAGAAGTTGGGGTTACCACGGGTAGTCTTCAAGAGAGACTGAGCTGAGGCTGTCCAGTGGGAATGTCTGGACAAGCCTTGAATGAGCTGAGGACGATCTCTTCCAGGTGCTCTGGAGAGTTGCTGCAGGGTCATTTCGCAGATAAGAAGGTCAAGAATATTAAGTTGGTGCAGGAGGACCTTGCCCTAAGAAAGGGCCAGGGCATCTTCGCAGATTCACGTGAGAGTAATCTGAGGGGATTCTTCGCTTCACAAAGGATTCACAGTAAGATTCCCTTAAATATCAGTTCCCTGTCACATTTTCCAACAGAAGCCCACTTACACTCTGGGGTGCAGCGAGACCCAGCGCTGGCCATGCCCAGCAGCCCCGGCCCCACCCACATCTGAGATCTGGGCTTTCCATTCCAAGGCAGTTCAGGAACAGCTGCTGAGTCTCGGCAAAACTGGGGACTTTGCCCTCCTCTTGCCCCCTGGTCATGGTCCATGACGTTCACTTTAATAAGCTCCATTTCTCTTCCCCCAGTGGGACCCCTGGGCCCAGCCCCCTGTGACTGTCTGTCCTGACTCGGCTCAGCTCTGGGGCCCAGCAGCTGCACATCATAGCTGCACCTGTGCAGAACCCTTTCTCAGCCGAGCACAGGCTGCAAGCCGGCGGGCCGCAGGGGGCCCCGTGGCCTGCTCCTCTCCCTGCCCTGTCTTTGTGGGCTCCTGGTGCAGGCACCGCCCTGGGGAGGAGTCTGCTATTTGACTTTGATTATTATGGAAGATAAATCATTTGTGGCAGTAGAATCCAGATGCTATTTTTAAAGGAAACACCACTGCAGCTCACTCACATGCAGAGCTCGTGGCTGTCCAGCAGGTCTACCGCCTGCCCACCAGCAGCAGAACGGATTTGTATTGCACTTCTCCTCTCCAGGGGCACCTGCAATCCAGGTGACACTTCAGGGGGAACGCAGGTCAGGAGGACATGAGAAGGAGCCAGAGGCCAGGTCATCCACTCATAGGTAAAGTTAGCGTCTGGACACAGGCGCCAGCCAGGCTAAATATGAGGCTGACCCCACATGGCGGGCATCTCTGGCTAATAGCACAAAGAGAATTGGAGAAATACCACCAAAGAGATTTGATTCAATTCTACTGCTTTATTGCAATTCAGAACAGTGAACCTGAGCCAAACCACTGGACTCGATCCCCAGAACAAGCGCCTCAAAGCGGACAGACAACTGTGGGGCCAGGCTGCCCCTCCCCCCTCGCGTGGCCACGGGGAGCAGAGGGAGGGGAGCACACCTGCGCCAGGCTGGGTGCCCAGTGGCCCCAACCTTCCGGGGGGCGGCGCGCACTGGAGCAGGCCTCCTGCCACCACCCCCCTGTGGCCCGGGGAGGGTGCGGCTTCTGCGAGGGTCTCCATCTGCTCCTCAGCTGGAGCTTCCCACCCAGTAAACCTGGACAGACTCTCTAATCAGGAAACAAGCAACCGAGGGTTTCTGCTTCTCTTAAGCTCAGGCTGTCATCCTATCTGACGCAATCAGTGAGAATGAAAAGGAGAATGAAAAGTCTCCTCAGCAGGAGCCCCTCCCAGAGTCCCAGAGCAGGCTCAGGAGGGTGTGAAGAGAACAACGCCAATCAGGATATACACCCCCTTCCTATCCCCTACAAGTGGTGACAGGTCGCTACTTCAGAAATGAAAAGGGGCCACAAGGGAGGTAGCTGAGCCAGGTGAGAACCTCGAAGGAGCAAGCCAGCGTCCAGGAGTCCGGGCCAACCAGTCAGGCCTTTCCTGAGGGCCCCAGGCACCCTGAGAGACATCCCTGTCCTCTCCCAGGAGAGCAGGAAGTGGGGCGGCAGAGCCGGGTCAAGAGCCACTTCAGGCAAGAAGGGATCCTTCCCTGGCCATCCTACCTCTCCTCTTTGGGTCCCCAGGGCTAGGGTCTTGAACTGAAGCAATGGGCAGAGCTGGGGCCCCCTGGCTCCCTGAGGTTGCTACTTAAGGGCACTCTCCTGATGGCAGGGTGTGAGGGGCCCACCAGGCCTCCTGTCAGCTAGGAGGAGGGTGGCGCTCGCCTGCTTCCCACCACAGGAGGTGCTGGGCGGTGCTGCTCAGTTGATGTACCGGCTCCTGCCTAGGTGGGGTGTTTCAGTGAACTGTATCACAGAGCCTGCCATCTTCTCCTCGAAAACAATGACCTGGGGGAGAGAAGGGTTAGGGTATGACAACAGCGGAGGTCTGTCTGAGAGTCAGAAGAGGGGGCCTTCAGGAGGGAGCTGGGAACCAGGCTGGAAGGAATAGGGACCCACACTCATCAGCACAAGGAAGAGCACAGAGGAGCCGGACACCACCTCTGCCCCCCTCCTGCCCTCCCAGCCTTAACAGACTGGGACCAGGGAAACCCTGTGATGCCAGTCAGGGCAGGGAGGAGAAGGGGGTCCTGGGGAAAAGGAAGGGCAGCAAGTGCGCGCACCTGGTTGATGCCTTGGTCCAACCAGGTACCGGGGAGGTAGAGGGTCTCTTGGGGTCCGATGTTCCAGTAGCGTCCAAGGTTTTGGCCATTGATGAACACAACCCCCTTCTCCCAGCCCTTTAAGCAGAGTAGGGAAGAGGTTAGTTGACCATGAAAGCCACGGAATATAAAGTCACATGGGAAGGCAGAGACACAGTTAAACACGGGCTGTGTGTTCTCGGCTCCCAGGAGGCCCGGATGAACCGATGCTGACAGCCACGAGGTTAACAAGTGGGGAGTTCAGCTCCCATCCCCACTAGCGCCGTGTTTCCCCGGCAGGGCACCAGGCTCAGACTGGACGTAGGAACCTAGACCTTGAGAAGTACCACCAGGTGGTTCTCCTGCTCTGAGCCCACTCTGCCTGGCCTAGGGAGGCCCTGGTGACCCCTTCGGAGGAGGGGACGCAAGGACAGAGACGCTCTGGGCACAGGTGGTCCAGAGGGCTCCTTCTGAGGGGAGACGGGAGCCTGGGCAGGGAGGGACTACGAACCTCCAGCTTCATAAAGGTGTCGGAGGGGGAAAGGGCAACTGACAAGGCCCCCAGGAAGAAAGCAGGGAATGTAGGTGCTTCAGGGACCTTGTTCCATTCGTCAAAGCTGAACCTACAGCCAGAAAGGAAGACAAGAGAGGGAGGGGCACCTTCTCACATCTGCGTCCTGTCCTGCATCGAATTCCAGAGGACCACCCCCCCCCCCCGGCCCCGGTCCCCGCCTGTTAACTGGAGCACAGGGAGGGCAGCGGGGTGGCATCAGGGGGATCCCCTACTCTCTAGCGCTGGTACTGCCACCATCTGGGCTCTGGGTCTGTTTACACATGGGTGGCAGGAGGGGCAAGGCGAGAGCAGCCCTGGGCCTTCCTGGCTCTCCTGCTCCTTGTCTGTGAGTTCACACACTGCACGGGGCAGGGACCTACCTCTGAAAGAAGCTTTTTTTCATATCCAGGCTGTAGATTCTGAATTTGCTCAGGGGAGAATCATTTAGATAGATATTTCCAATTAAACCTGTGAGAAGGAGGCAAGGAAACACGGGCATGGCCACAGCGGGGCAGCAGACCTGGCTGCGGCTGACACATGTGGGAAGTTGATGTGAAGGATACACTCCCTAAGGGGCTCATCACATGGCATTTCCCTAGAAATCCCAAAGAGGATGAGAACGAGTAATACCAGTGTGTGCCCAGTCCTAGATGTGGCCAGGAAGAACCCAAGCGAGGGCGAGGACAGAGCTGAGAGTCAGAGGGCAAGAACAGTCTCTGGCCTCTCTCTGAGGGGGAGGCTCCCTTTTGGGGGCTGAGAATTCCAACACAATAAAATGAGGCCAAAAGGACAGATGACCAAGAGGTCACAGTGGTTCTAGACTGGCTTCAAGGTCAGTTTCAGTGGGTCCCAGACTAAAGAGACTTAATAACTCAGCCAGGAATCTTCTACATGACCTAGGATTAAAGATTTCTTTCTAAAATATTTAAATTGTGAATCAATGGCAGTATGACTTGGGCATCCAAGTCTGAGGAGCTGTGCACACGTGAGTAGAGATTAATTGGTGCCTTGGGGAGGGGTCAGCTGTGTTGGTCTCAGAGCAGCTCCCGTGGTCCTCTAGGTCATGGAACTGCGGAGTGGCTAGAGGGGGAATTTGGACAGGCTGGGGAATGTGAACAGGCTTCATGGGGCCTGCAGACCCTCTTAAATTGCAGGTACAGGTGTGTTAGGGGACACACATTTCTGGAAACAAAGTCTGTGCCTTATAAACACTGAACGCTTCCAGAGGACAGGAACTCCACAGTGCGAGTCCAGGGCACACCTTGGCCAGGGGCCTGGGGAGGCAAGGACAGGGAACAGGCTCAAGCAGGCAGTCCCTTCCCATGCCAGGAGAAGACAGGAAGTGAGGATGGGCCTGGAGAGGGAGCCCCTGGGGGAAGAAGCTGAAACCCAGAGAGGAGCGCAGGGGATTGTTTAGGGAAAAGAGACGGTGAGCAGGACAGTGCCAGAAGCTACCCTGAGGCCCACTGGAGAGGGCTGACCCCCGGATCCAGGAGTCCCCCGTGGGCCACAGTGCTTCCCTGGCAGGTGAGGACGAGGACAGGCTGCGCAGCTTTCTTCATTACAAAGGCAAACCCATGGGAGAGCTGGGAGGTCATCAGCCCTCCTCACCACAGTAGCATTTACTCTAAGTTCTTATTTCACAACTTACGTGAAACCAACCACATCCTGATAAATGGATAAGAAGGAAGACACAAATTTAAGCAAAGAAGATTTAGAAGGCCAAGAAACCTGAATTGAGTTGGTAGACTTTTCCAAGAGCGGCTTGCATCAAGAGCATTTTGTTCACTGTTTGTCTTCTGCCTCCTCCCCACCACAAAGGAGAGCATCAATGCATTTCCAAGGCGGATCAAGAAAAGAAATCCAGTGTGGAGACCCCAGAAGACAGGAGTTCTTGGATTTGGATTTGTGGACATACCTTATCTGGATTTCTGGGAATCCCTTTCCTTGCCCCTCACCCACCCCTGCTCACCACCCCAGCAGACAGCCCCCTGCTAAAGCAACTGCAGCCTAGTGAGATGTGGAGAGGCTGGCTCAGTGTTTGCTGTGTGCTCACCATGAGGACAACATGCACAGGGAGCGTTAACCAGGAAGAGGTCAGAACCCAGCTGGTCCTCTCAGGCCGACTTTCACCTCTCTCCAGTGGGCCTCCATGACCCCACCTCCCTCCAGTGGGCCTCCATGACCCCACCTCCCTCCAGTGGGCCTCCATGACCATATTTCCCTCCATTGGGCCTCCATGACCCCACCTCCCTCCAGTGGGCCTCCATGACCATATTTCCCTCCATTGGGCCTCCATGACCCACTTTCCTCTAGTGGGCCTCCATGATCCTACCTTCTTCCAGTGGGCCTCCATGACCCTTCCTCACTACAGTGGGCCTCCATGACCCTCTTCCTTCTAACGGGCCTTCATGAGCCCACCTCCCTTCAATGGGCCTCCATGACCCTACCTCACTGCAATGGTTGTCTGTGAGTGACCCACCTCACTACAATTGGCTTCTATGAGCTACCTCACTGTTAGGGTTCTCCATGGCCAACCTCCCTCCAATGGGCCTCTATGACTCCACATCCTCCAGTGGGCCACCATAACCCCACCTCATTGCAATCTGCCTCCATGGCCTGCTGGTGTGCTAGTACAGAGGAGGCATAGCCGGGCACATGCTGAGCATTGGCAGTTCTTCCCTCGGCATGTGCTGTGACCCACCTTTGCGCTGATTATCAATCTCCCCATAGTTGACTCGCCCACAATTCTCCACCAAGATCCTCAGCGTGGTGTAACCCTGCCAGGAATATAGTGGTCGATGATGAATGCTTGATTACTCAGCTATAAGATCACAACTGCACCTGGGGGTTTCTCTGTGGAACCCTAGTTCTCCCCTAAGCTCTGAGGGTGATCAGAATGCAATGTTCTGCCCCTCTTTCCATGTGCAGCTCTGTGGTTAAGAAGCCTCCAGTCTGCCAATCTTCCTCTTTGACTCCTGCCAAATCTACTCAGGAAGCAGCTGGCGTGAGCCACTGCCCAGCTCCACAAGGGTAACAAACCTGGATCAAGGGGATATTGATCTCCTTCCTTTTATAGTCCAAGAATCCTATAGATACCGTGTTCACAAATACCTGCCAAATGAACAGACAGAAAGCACCCATGGGTCAACAGGAGGGAGGTGTAAGAGGGATCTCTGCTTAGCAGAGAAAGAGATAACACTGTGTGTGCTGAGGAGGGCATTTAGCCAGGCACAGAGGAAAAATGAATGCCCATGATTACAGCTGAAAAGGACTACAGAGCTGACGGTGGTGGGCCATCTCCATACACTGGGAACAGCCAGATTTGTGAGAGGAAAGAGAGTCAAACATCTGTTGTCGGGCTTGAGGACTACAAGCCCACAGGAATCAAGAGGAGATGCTCCTACCTGTCCCCGGTCACGCACAAAAGCACTAAGGACACCAGATGAGGCAATGGTGGTCTCATACAGTGTGTACCCAAAGGACTGTCCGTTGCCATTGTTCACTGGCAGGTTCTCCATATTGACTGGCTGTTCAGAATTGATTGGCTGTACAGAAAAAAGACAGGGGAGGCACAGGGGCTAGGCAGAGGAGAACAAAGGCAGCAACCTCATCTTGAGCCTTCTTGGGGAGTGTGGGGCAGCAGACAGATCCCCACCTGGGAATTAGCACACTGTGGGGCAGGGGTGGGGCAGGGGCCTCTAAGATTTTTTCTATTTTGATGTCTCATTTCACAAACATGTGGAGCCAGTCCAGCTGATTGGCGCTCTCAGCTCCAAAATCCTGATTTTGACTCTTTCTCACACTAACTCTGGCTCTCCAGGTCACAGGATTAGGGGGATGAGAAGAGGGATATGCAATAACAACAGAATGAAGACCTGCCATCTCGTGGACTTTCAGCTTTTTAAGCCACCCTCATTTTTGCATCACAGCACCCCTCTGAGTCAGCTACAGGAGGTACACCCTCTTCTCAGAGGAGGGTGAAGCCCACTCTCCTGCCCCCTCATCATCCTCTCTGCCCACTGAGGCTGGAGAAAGGGAATCCCTACTGTGTGATCCAGTTTTTCTTCAAGGTCTAAAGAGTTCCTTCCCACTTCATAGTCTACCTTGGGTTCATTCTCTTTACTCCAAGTTCTAAAGCTGGAGCGTGGACCTCAAAGCTATCAAGAGTTGGTTTTCTCTTCCTCCATGACAGCTGTCTGGAGGGGTTCCTGGCCCCGCCACCCTACCCACAGCACTCACCGCCTCCATGTACTTCAGGGCATCCCACAGTGACAGGTAGAAAGCTGGCGTCACGGACTCGTATGCAGTCTTGGGAAGAGGGTCAGGTGGGGGAGGCAGAGGGGTACCTGCAACATAGACAGACAACAGGGCCATCCCAAAGGACCCCAGTCACTGCCCCTCCAGCCTCTGCAACCCATGGCTCCCAGCCAGGGCCCAACATCCTCCTCTATCCTAGAGCCAAGAGGAAAACAGGCCCATTCCCAGACAGGCCCAGACCCTGCTAGCAAGGCAATGCCATGGGGGATGAGGGCGTTGTCATATCCTCAGGAATCTTAGCACCCATGAAAAGGCAAAGCTAGCAAGACACAAACTAGGATGAAAACAGTTAATCTCTCAACTCGCCTGTCCTTGTCCAGGACATTCTTGCACACAGATCAATTGGGGTTGAGGTGGGGTGGTCAGGAAAGAACTCTTCAGGAGTTTCAGAGCAAAAGCAAGGGCCCATGGTGGTGCTGGAGCCTGTTGCTGGCCAGGTACCTGAGATGGAGCCGAAGAAATCCCGGAGCTGGAGGTACTTGGCTGTGTAATCTCCCGCCTCTGTCAGCACCGCGTCATAGTCTGCAAGACACCAGGGTGCTGTCACTGGTCACCCATGTCCCAGGACAGTGTCTGTGGCAGCAAAAAGGGAGAAGCTGGGGGCGGGCAGCAGGATCTTTATCCCAGCGATTTGGGAGGCAAACACTTTCGGTATGAGCCAGCAGTCAAAATACTACAAATACCAACCAGTACAAAGTGCCACCCAAACTGCCTGTGACCACAGCATGACCCTAAATTTCCAGGCATCTTTCCTGCCTTCCAGGACTGTCAAGGGGAGGGCGGGGGTCACGCCACGGGAAGGGCCTGAGTGGGCAGAAGCAGCTGCCCTCATGTGAGGACCTGCCCGCCGCACCTCTCCCACTCCCTCCAGCTCAATTCCAAAAGGCTCACGGGCACATCCATGGGCTGCCATCCCCCCTGCTCTGGAAGTTGAAAACTGATGATCCACACAAACCTCCCCCTTCCCCAGGCACTCTACAGCCAAATGCATTAAAGGCTCAGAAGGTGTCCCTAAAGGACTCTCCATAAATCGTCCCAGACACACAAATGCTGGGGTGTTCTGGGGAGGGGAGGTATGGGGAATACTTGCCATAGCTGGTGACATGAGACTTATAGTCATAATAATGCATGGCTCCATTTATGAAGCCAAAGTTGGTGCCTCCGTGGAACATGTAGAGGTTGATGGAGGAGCCAGCGTCAATGATGGCAGACACGGTTTTTAAAACCTCTACAGGAGAAGGGGAGAAGGGGGAACATGCAGAGTGACCTCGAGTTTGAGACAAGTTGTAAGTCTCCTCTTTCCCAGCCCCTCCTCAGATCCAACTGCATCGCTCTGCCCTTCAGCTTCCACTAAACCCCCATCACAGAAGAGCAGAGGAGGAGCAACAGAGACGGGCCAGAACCGCGGCCCTGAGCTTCGGCCTGCCAGCTGTTTCTCAGTCAGTAAGGTCTCCATCAACTACAACGCGGACAACCCGCTGTGCAGAGCAGCCTTTGCCTCCATCTGGCACACCTCTCCACTTTACTCTCGCTTTGTAAGACACAGAAAGACAGCGCTCAGAATTACAGATGCAGTTCTGACCACCTCCTCAACCCTGCTTTATCAGAACCAATGACACAAGAAGATAGTATCAAAGGAGAACTATAAATGGTTAATTAATATATCCATGTATATGTTTTCTTAAAAACCTCAGTATTGGTCAAAGAAATGTGAACTAAACAATGACCTATCAGATTAGCAAATATTAAGAATTATCTTAATACTCATTGTTGATGAATCTCATTGAATAATGTATTCTCATTGAATAATGGTGAGTAAAAATTGCTACAATCATTCTGGAGGGCAGTTTAGTAAATATATATCAAAATTGCATTAATGTGTACTTCTATTGCTAGGAACTTATACGGGAATAATATGCCAGGTATGCAAAACTGGATGTTCAAGAATGCTCACTGACATGGCGTTCAGTTAAAAAGAACCACTGAAAACAACCTAAGTGTTCATCAGTAAGAGAGTGGGTAAATGAATTGCGCTTTCGTCACCAATACATGGAGTTCTTTCCATTCTTAAAAACAGTGATGGAATCTATATCTAACAGTATAGAAAGCTGTCTTTTATGTCATTCACTGGCACAAGCAGGTGACGAGGAGCAGATGTGCCTGCATTTGTCCACATCTCTCCATGTGCACGTGGGGCTGCAGACAGAGAGCGGCCTACACTGCACACCCCAGGTCTTCCCTGGGCTCTGGGGTTTTTATCTCTTCTTTATATATTTTCTGTATTTGCTGGATGTTTGCAATAGGCACACATTACTTATCTAATTACGAAAACATAATAAAGCAATGTCAAAAGTCCTACTGTTCACTTCAAATGTCAAGACAAATGGCTCTGGAAAATATGAGCTATTACATGCAAACAATCCCAGGAGGCTTGCACCCACCAGCTAGTCTACATCAGTTAGCAGGGTATTTGGAACTTCTTCCTACCTCTTCAGTCAACACACATGCTGGAGGCAGGTACTGTAAAACACTCACCAGAGGAATCCAGGATGTTGTGTGTGCCTCCCCACGAGTCAAACCACCCCGTCCAGTACTCCATCACCATCTTGGGCCGAGCCCCCTGGGCACCACAAAATGAGAAGTTAGCTGGTCAAGAGAGACAGAGGAAAGCTCTTCCTGGAGGGGATGCCAGCACCTCTGTCCCCCAACTCCTCCCCGGCTGCAAGCCCCTTGCCTTAGAGGCCATGGGAAGCAGAGCACAGACATGCACCAAGTACACCTGCACCGGCTTCTCCTCCATGTACGGCCTCCACCCTGCAGGACGGGGTGGAACAGGCCACCAAGGTGGCTGCAGTGGCCCTGCTGCCTTGACGTGGCTCAACATTGCATACAGCGCTAGCACGAAAACACAGGGCTGTGTTCAAAGTCAGTCTTCGTGAGAACTCAGCACCTGCTTTCAGAGTCTCTTCCTACATGGGGTTTGTTCTGAATCAAGCCAACCCTATCAATTTCCAGGGAAGGAGAATGTTCTGTCAGGATAACTCCACTTCTGAGAGGTACACCGTGGACACAGGCCCCTCAGGTGCTGCTTCCTTTAGAAGGAAGAGTCAGAGAGCTGCTGAGTGGGCCTCTCTTTAAGAGCCAAGAAGTGAGGGCATCACAGCCCAGCCCTTCACAGTGCAGGCTCTGCAGCCACAATGTCTGGCTTCATACTTTGGCTGGGACATTCAGTAAGACTTTACTATTGCCTCAGAACACTGACTTTGCACAGGATTGTCCCAAGGATGCAGAAATCACTCCAGGGACCAGGCTCTACTCTGCCCTGTGTGTGGAAGCACCGTAGCACCTGGGGGAGGTGGAAGGACTGAGAGGCTGCATTTCAAGCTCCGCACAGAGAGCCTTCTTCATTCCGCACAGGCCGTCTCTGTCAGTGACGGCTTCACATTTCGAAGGCAAGTGCCCACAGGGCAATAAAGTCCGACCCAGGGTGAAGATTCACAGTCCACTGAGTGGAAGGGACCAGCCACAGCAGAGGAAGGCCAAAGGAGTCACAATAATTCTTAGCAAGATATGTGGCTTGGTTTTCTTTACAGCTGTCCACCTCCAAAGAAGGGGATATAGGACCACATCTAAGTCACTAAAAAGGGAGGAATCAATCTTAAGTGCCACATGTCAGTATTCTGCAGTGCCATGAGGGGCTCTCTGTCATGACTGGAGGGTGCCAGGGCCAACGCAGGGAGTTGTCCACCACTGGCCCAGGTCACTGCACCACACAGTGAGGAGCTGGGGCTCCGCTGTCCTCCCTAACATGCTCTTACTGGGTGTTTATCCCTTCTACAAATGTCTCTTTGACTGTAAAACGGTAGTAACAGCAGTGAGCACACATGGTCACTGGGAGAACTAAAGGACACGATGCACGTAAAGCCCTTGGCACCCAGGGCCTGGTCCTTAGGAAGTGCTCAGGAAACATTCGCGTGGGTTCTCTCCATCACTGACATGGATGGGAGGACCAGCGAGGTGCTGTTGGCCACACCAAAGTGGAGGAGAGCTGGGCCTGTGTTGTCCCCATTCAAAGGCAACTTTGATCAAAACAAAGAAGCACTCAACTCCCCTTCCTTGGGGAAAGCAAACATCGCTGAGCTGTGAACAGAAAGGCCTTTAGCAGTGCCACTTGATCAAAGGATGACCTGGCCTGGTGCACACGGGTGTGGCCATTTCTCCAAGGAGGACCCTGAAGGAGCCAACGTGAAGCACTGTTGTGCTGGGTGCCTTCCAAGTATCACCTCATTCAATCCTCAAACAACCTCTGACTAGCTACGATCGGCACCCCCACTCACAGAAGAGGAGAGAGAAGCACAGGGCGGCCAGCCCCAGTGGGCGGAGGGCAGCCACTGCATCCTGTGCTTCTCCTAGGCAGCACTCTGTACAATCCCATCAGTTACTGGGCAACTGTTTGGTTAACACGTCTCTCCCCAAGGAGGCAACAAACCACGGGAGGGCAGAGACCCTGTCATCTTAGTCACTGCAGAGGAACAGGGCCCAGCCCCACCCCACGCATAGAGCAGGCACTCAGTAAATACGGGAGGAGGCAAGGAAAGGAGAAAGGGACTGGATCTGGGCCCACCTGTACCTGCTGTCTCTCTCCAGATCTGCCCCACAAAGTCTGCGTGGGGTGAGGTCCGCCTGGTCCCACCTCCTCCTGCGCACCTCCCTGCCCGTTCTGCTTGTGCCTCTAAACTTCAGTAGTAGCCACGCCATACACACAGGTGGCCCTCATCCTTCGTGGCTCCACACTGCTGTGATGGCTTCATATGGATGTGCCTTAGGACACTGCCTCTGCTCTAACAAATGAACAGCTGGGATGGAGAACAACCCCAGCACCTCCACAGGCATCTGTCCACCTGTGACACGAACGCTCCAACAGCTCGCTCTAGACCAGGGATCAACATGACCATCAGCCCATGCTGGCAGATTGGGGCATTCCCACCCTTCAGTAAGACAGGGTGAGAGACGGGTCTCTCAGTTCTGCAAATGGGCTGCAGCTGCCTTGGTCAGACCATATCTCTCTCCTTAGGGGAGACACATGAACTTGAGAGACAAGAAATCGATCAGAACAGGATTTAACTGTAAATTCCCATCACCCTGATAGATGTTGAGGTACAGCCAGAAACTCCTCTCGCCCTCTGACCTGGAATGGGTCAGCCTGCCTGTCCTACTGACGACAATCATCTTTCTAGGCCCACAGGGGCCTCACAGGTTGAGGTTAGACATATACTGCACAGGGCACAGCAGTGTTTCTCCCCTTGATCCCTAGGGCCCAAATGAGCATGTCTGGGGCTACGTGAGTCACAGAATTCTAGTCAAGAGGCCTCTGTGATGGCATCATGCCTAGAGCTTTGAAAAGGGCCCTTTCTCAAGAGGCAGGAAACCATATTCATGCATCACCTCACACAGCAACAACTCAGAGCATGTCCACACGGCTTCCCCAGCCACGGGCGCAGCAAAATGGGGCAGCAGGAGCTGGGTTCTGCAGCGCTTCTCTCCCATCTGGGGCACCCCGAGCACAGTGCAGGTGTCCAGAGCGCCAGAGGCTTCTGACACAGAGGCTCCACTCCCCTCTAGGATTCCTACACTCACACGGAGCAGGGCCCGGGCCAGACTCACCTGGACAGTGAAGAGAAAGGTGCTTAATAACTGCAGGTCGTGTTGTGACTGTAAGTTGATGGTGGCCAGCACTGTGGATGGAAAGAAGAAAAAAGAAACAGAACATTCTCATAAAGCCAGGAAGATTTCCTGAACTACCCCAGACCTTTCGCAGTTCACCAGCATAATAAATTAACTAAGCTTGACATTGTTTCCCACCTCCAATTAGAGTTTGGTTTCTCTGATGTCAGGAGATTTATCTTGCTCATCTTGGAAATCCCACCCTCGGCACAGAGTGCACAGGGAGGCCCTCACGAGGCATCTGTTCTGGATTCACATGGGTTTACAGCCAGAGTGTGGGTTCTGTCACTTGTTCTTCTGCAGGAGCCCAGAGTCGGAGCTCTCCTTGCACCTCAAGCACCTAGTACGGGGTAACAACCTAAATGAAGACTCCACTTTCATTTCTTTGACGAGGCTAATTTTCTCTTCTACCCCATGGTGTTCATTTTTTAATTTAAAATTATATTTTAAGTGGCTTTCCATTAGTGAAAGGATGCCGAGAAAGATGTGCTACATTTGCCTATGGCTGTGGATCCCCTGGCCAGCCCACTGCAGCAGTTGGTTCTGGAGCTCCTTGCCTGCCTCCTGTCTGCCTGGGCAGTGGGCTCACACTCAGCGGCCTCTGCCTGGGTTCCAGCAGACTGGGAAGGCCTGACAGAGACTGAGCCGGCCTGGCAAGCTGACCACCCTGATGCTCTCCTGTCAGACATAAGCCCCTGATCACCAGTGATTAAAAACAGACAAGAGCTGAGGCTCCAGGAGGTTAAATAACAAGCCTCACGGTCACCACATTGCTGGTGAGCAGCAGAGCAGGACTGCAGCCCCTGGCCCATCTCATACCCACCCTTGTTCTGTGATGTCATTGTCCTCCAGCAACCCACTGGGGAACCCTACATCCAGACCCCCCTCAACTAAAGCAGAAATCCCTTGAAGACAGGAGGCCTGTCAGAAACTGACCAGGCAGAAATCTCAGAGGTCAACAGGATTAGCATGGCTAACTGAACAGCATCTACTCCTAGCTTCCTGACACTCCACTCAAATAAAAACAAGGCGTGAAAAAGTGGAAGGCCATAAGGAACAAGAACTAGAGAGGAGGCATAACAGTGAAGAGATTTCAAGAAAGCCTTAAGCGACTGAAAAAGGGCAGGGAACAGCCTGAGAGAAAGGAAGAAGTTATGACTGGCTGCCCACCTGCAACCCAAGGCCTCCCTCATGTCCGAGGCACCGTGCAGGGGGAACGCCTGTCCCCTGCCTCGTGCACCCCTCAAGCCACTTCCCCAGCGGTGCTGTCCCCTCAGGGGACCACACTCTCCAGGAAAGCTGAGCCCCAGCGGCTCCAGGCTTGGAGGGACGGGGCACAGCAGAGTGTGGCTGAGACGTGAAGCGGGGAAAGAGGGCAATCTGACCAAGGGGGCTCCTGCCCACCCCCAGCCTGCGCCCCAAACATCTGCAGCCATAGACCAAAGGAGCCGTCTCTGGACTCCAGCACTGACAGTCGGGCTTCCCTCACTGAAAGAGCCCAATAGGGCCCACCCACCCTGCAAAGGAGCACACCTGCCAACAGCCTCTCCTCCACCCGGGGTCCCCAAGGGGCCACAGAGTGCCTCTTCCTTAACTGCCCATGCAAGAGCCACCAACTGAGAAAGGCCCCTCAGGTGGAAGGATGAGCAGAACAGGTAAAAGTTAAAAAAAAATAGTAAAATATCCTCAGAGAGAGATAAGAACCATATTATCCATTAAAAAAGCATCCTATGAGAAAAGAAATTATTCAAGGAAAACATGACCCAAGAGGTAACAGAAGGATCGGAAGACAAAAGCTGAAGAAGTTGCTCAGAAAGTAGAACTCAAGGGCATAAAGAGAAAAAATCAAAAAGATAAGCGACTTAGAGAATCAGTATCAGAGTCCAATCCATGAGAAACAGGAATGACCAGAAGATCAGAGAGAAGAGGGAAAGCATATCAAAGAAATGCATGATGAGTGTCCCACCACTGATGACCCTGTTTCAGTTCAAGTGATCCAAAAAAGTGCCAAGAAAGGGACACCAAAGTACATCATTGTCAAATACCAGAATACCAAGGATAAAAGGAAAACTCTAAAATTTCCTAGAAACAGGAGAGAAAAGAAAACAGGGCATTTAAAAGGATCAGGCACCAGAATGGAACCGTACTTCGGCAGCAAGAGCAGATCCTAGGAAATAAGAGAGCAATGCTGTCAAAGTTCCAGGAAACAGATTCCACAGCAGACACGGGTCAGTCTGGGTAGCGCTATGCAGCAGGCTGCCGTGGGGTCAGAGACAATGCGGTCCCAGACAGCGACCAGACTCAACCTAGAACCCGACAGGTACAGGCGTCTGGAAAACACCCATGATAGGAGTTTGGAAGGTCTTTGGTAAAGGATTTGTTTACATTTACCAAAGGGAGAGAACGAAGAACTTACAAGAAATGACAAACAAATGAGGTAAGTACATTGAAAGAGAAAACTAAGCATCCTGAAAGTGAGTCAATCTGCAAACGTCGTCCAGAACGTCAGACGCAGCGTGGGGCCTGCATGAAGGTGGTGACCTGCGATGGCACGGCCACTGACTACACATGGCTAGCAGAAGGGCAGGAGGGGAAGCCGCGGGCCCAGGTGGCGAGAGAGGACTAAACCCTCAATGCAACAAGACAGCAGTAAGTGGAATTTTAAATCAATAAGTATAGAGTTCTATATGCCCATTCTTAAGAACTACGAGAAAAACACCAGAAGAAAAAGTTAAAGGGTTCAAATGATCATTTCTGGCGAGAGGGAGGAGGAGGCAGGCCACACCGTATTTACAAGCATTTCCATTATTTTACTTTTAGATCCTGTAAATGCGTTCCTTCAATTACACTTTTAATTAACTGAGAGAAATCATTCCAGGCAGCCTGGGCAGCAGGCAGCTCTCAGAGGGGGCGCTGCAGTGGAGGGGGCATGGAGATCAGCAGGGGCCTTGGAGACTCCGACCCACCGCCACGCTTTCCTCCCCAACGTTGGTTGCTGGCGCTATAAAAGGGTCTTCCTTCCAGCAGGGCCACAGCCGCCCAGGCCCCACCCCGCACAGGTGCGCCCCCGGGGCAGCCGCAGGGACACAGTGCCACCGCGTGGACGCACGGAATCACTGCCGGTCCTCCTCGGGAGCTGGGATCTGGCTCCTTGAGGAACTCGCTCTGCCTGGGGACCAGAGCCGCTGCCGCCCACTCATCCAGCAGTCATTCTGAGTGGCAGCCGCACACCAGGCGCTGGCCTAGGGCTTCAGGGAGGAAAGCTGCTATCTTCCAGCCATTCGGGCTAGGGGAGGGAAAGCAGGAGGGACAATACAGAGCGGCGTGCCCACGTAGCAGAGGCACGGCGTGGGAGCCCAGGAAGGCAGCTGGCAGGAAGACCCTTCAGGACGGGTCATCCTTGCGGTGCGCACACCGTGTCCAGGCACGGGAGCACAGCCAAACCAGACAGACAGAAGCCAGGCCTGGCAGAGCCTACTGCTGCCTGAAACAGGTAAATAAAACAAAGAAACTCTGGAAGGTTGGAAGGCAAAAACAAAGCAAGGCAGAAGGGCTGGGTGAGCTCCGGAAGAAGCTGCAATTTTCAGAGGAAGCCTCACCTCTAGGCGACCTCGGAGGGGAGTTGGAGGGACAACTCCACAGCTCTCTGGAAGAAGGCTGGGGGCGTGGAGTACGTTCTAGCAACAACAAGGAGGCCAGGGGGGTGGAGCAGAGTGGGCCAGAGGAGAGCAGGAGGCAGCCAGCTAGGGCACAGAGGCCGCTGGGGAGGCCCTTGGCAGCCATTCTCAGAATGTGCACTTCACTCTGAGTAGGTCAGGTATGCCTGGAGTTCAGGCCAGCGCGAGATGATCTGAGTGATACTTTCAAGGCACACAGAGGAGTTCTTGGGGAGGGAATAGCGAACAAAAGGGAGGTCAGTTCCAATGCTGTTGCAATATTGCAAATGAAAAATGATGGTAATAGCTGAGGTGGTAAAACTTATTTGGATACCAGATAAACTTTGAAGATAAAGCTAAAGGTAAAAAGGATTTGCTGATGGCCATGTGTCAGGCATACAGAGAGAGAGGAGTTGAGTCTAGAGTGACTACAAGGGTTAGGGCCTGCAGAATTAGTGGGCAATGAGGTTACAATTTACTGAGAAAAGAAGACTGAAAGTGGGGCAGGTTCTGGGAGGGAATGAGACAAGTTCAGTTCCCACTGGTTCCACTGAGACTGGTGGCCTTCCCAGGGCCGTGCTCAGGAGGAGAGGCACATGGAAGGCAGGAGTTCAGGAAGGGTCCCTGATGGAGATGCATGCCTCAGACTCATCAGCACAGAGATGGCATTTAAAGCCATCTGGATGACACCACGAGGGCAGTAAGCGTACCGAGAGAAGAGCAGCACTCATTCCAAGGAGTGAGCCACAAGGACTGTGAGCATCAGAGCTCAGGGAGAGAGAAGCGACCAGCAGGAGACACCGAGAAGGAACTGCCCATGAGGGCAAGAAAAAGCCAGGAAATTGTGTCCCTTACACCAGGTGAGGAAATTTTCAAGAAAAAGAGATTGATAGCTGCTGAAAACTAAAATCTAATCAGAGGCGACGAGGACTAACAATTTGATACTGTGGGGTCACTAGCAACCGGGAACAGTGCACCGCCAGTGGGATGGCGAGGGTGGTGGTGCAGCACTGTGGTTTGACAGAGACGGAGACGGAGGAACAGGGGCCATGAGCATGGACAGGGGAGACGTGCTGAAAGGGGAGCAGAGAAAGAGAACAGCCTCTGCACAGGAAAATGAATCAGCAGATCTTTTTTAGAAGGGAGAACTAGCAACAAGTTTTTACCCAGATAGGAACGGTCCAATAGAAAGAAGGTTGGACAGTGAGGGGCAGTAGGGGCTCGCTGCCCTGCAGCAGCTGAGAGAAGAAGGGGCTTAGTGCAGTGTGGAGCGGCCGGGCAGATCAGGAGCGGGGCAAGTGCGTCTACACTAACGGGAAGAGAGGCAGAGTAAGGGGCACGGATGCTGGTGCATGGAGCACTGCCATGGTTATTGACTGTGCACTCTCTGCCCAGCCAACTGTCCTTCACTGTGGGGGCCACACTGACGCTGGCAAGTGGTCAGTCATCTCTACAATTCTGGCAGGATTTGGGAAAGCCATCCTCACAGTATGCTCCATGCTTCATCTGCTCAGCCCTCTTTGTAACATTCAGAGACCTTCTCAGGGGCCCAACTTGCCGTTCCCCACGTCTTGCAGTCTGCGGAGCACTGTTAGTATCCAGAGCGCTCGACAGAAATGGGAGACCAGCTACAGAGTTGGCTGTGGCAAGTCCGTCTCTGTCACGGACTGTCCAGCCCTCTGAGGCCCAGAGCTTTGGGGCCAGTGCCATGCAAACAGACGAGCAGGCCTCAGAGAAACTCCACTCGTGGCTCAGGCTGTCTGGAGGAGTGTATACAGCCAGGCCAGGGAACTACCCCCTGGCCCTGCGTGGCCCCATGAAGGCACCTCCATCAACAGCTCCACTGCTCAGGCCGTCCTTGTTGTCCGAAGTCAAGAGCAGTTCCTCAATACCTCGGTCCTCCAAAGCCTGTGGGGATAAAAGAGTTCAAAGTCTGCCACTCCTCACAGCTTCTGCTGGCCCCACACTGGGACTGCAGCAGCCAGAAGAGAAAGGGGAGAGATTCAAAATAAAGCATTTCTTTCTCTGCAGAGAATGGAGAGAAAACCACCTTGTCTGTGCCCGCCATGTTCGACAAAGCTCCAATCAGCCTGAATTACAGCGGCAGGGGCAAGGCCGTCAGGCTCTGGCAGCCCTTAGCTACTGCCAATCTGGCAAGATGCTGGGTCTGGCTAGTGTGCTGCTCCTAGAGGGGTCTGCTCAGAGGCCAGCTCAGAAGGCCAGGGGCCATGCTGTCACCGAGCCACTGACAGGAGGGCTCCGGGAGTGGGTCAGGCCTCCAGGGCAGCTCCCCCTTCACCCGCACCAGAAACAAGCAGCCCCTCCCTTCCCCACACCAGGCTAGGCTCTGGTCAACAGCCACACCACAGTCACATGCCCATGGTGCCGGCGCAGGCCCAGTAGAACAGGAAGTACCCCGTGAAGGCAGAGAATCTGACGATGAAGACATGCAAGGAACACGCTGTGTGGGGGTAATGCGCCTCACCATTCAGGACAACGGCGCATAGCTATGGGCAGGACTGCCGTGCCACTGCGCACAGACCACCCTATTCAGTCTTCACAGGCAGCATCCTAAGTGTACACATGAAGAGCCTCAGAGAGGCTTGCAGAAGTGCTGTGGGAATCAGAGCTGATGGCAGATGGACCTGAGCCCAGTCTGTCACCATTCAAAGGCTCTGCTCTGGGGCTGTGGGCTCTTTTGGATCAAAAGCCCCAGCAAGGGGTACTTTCCTATCATTTTCCCTACGTATATTATGACAAGACTGCTTATTTCAACTAGATTCTTTTGGAAATAGGGGAGGCAGAGAGGTGATCCAGTGGGGGAACAAAGCTCCCGTCTGCCCCTGGATGCTGGTGAGGAAAGAACAGGGTCCAATTCTCAGGGACACCAGAAGCTGTAGTTTAATCTGTCAGGCAAGGTGAGGTCCACCACCTCACAGCTCTCCAACCAGTCACTCACTGGCATCTAACAAACACTGCTTAGGTTCCTGCCCTATGTGGAAAGCCTCACGTGGGCTGGGAGGGTGCAAACAGGGACAATGGCCAACTTTTACAGCTGTACTAGTCTCACTGGACTTTGCACAGGCGTTCATTTACTGACTGCACACTGTAAGGGATGAGCACCAGTGACCAGCCAAGGGCCTGGTGCCTGTTATCCCTCCACATTCCCACAGTCAACTCAGAGAAAGGCATTCTTGTCTCCATCATGCACATGATGAAACTAAGGCTCAGAAAGATGAGGTGACTGGCCCAGTGTCGTCCTATGCTGACGGTGTCCACATGTCCACAACAGCCCAGGAACAGCTGCATGGCAGCTCAGGGGGATGCTCCCAAGAGCTTCAGTGTGACAGACGCTGGGCACTGGGGCTTCTCAGTGTCCACATGTGTCACACACAGATACCTTTCCCAGATGCCAGGGAGGTGTGACTGAGCAGGACCGGTCACAGAAGGGGCTACACTCTCCTCTCCTCCCATCAGGGGAGCGCTCCTCCTCTGCAGCTCAGTAATTCAGTCAGCACTTGCTGGAGAAGCTCCAGCACTCAAGAGACAGACTGAGAGGCCGAGGTGGAGCCGGAGAAGCTGCCCTGCCCCATGCCCTGGCTGAGACCTTTCGAGCTGATTCAGAGACAAAGAGGAAGCTGCAGGGGTGACGTAGCCCAGGCTGTGGCTGGACTCGACTGTCAGGACTGAACTCTCCCCTTTCAGCTTCAGGAATGCCACACTTCCTAGAGAGAGCCCTGCTCCCTGCGCAGGGGCGTTCTGCACCGCAGGAGAAGGGGGACGAGCAGATAAGAACCTAGAGGCTGAAGCGCTTGAGCCTCGGTCTACCCCTCTGTAGAGACTGAAGTAACTTCCAGATGGAAAATGAATCTGCCTGTGACAGCAGATGGGATGCTGCCTAGGACATCGAGGGCCAAAGCTGAAGCGGCTTTAATTAAATAAATTCACTGAGGCCACTTAACATTTCCTCAGCTCACACCATGGCCAACTCTTCTAAGTACTCCAAAACCAATGCCAATGATTCTGTCATGGTCTCATTTATTGACTTATTATATGTCTAGAACAGCACTGAGCCTATTATGGGACCTCACATAGACACACAATTCAGAGAGGCAAATATTCTCTTTAGTCCCACTCCAGAGAAGAGAAAATGGAGCTTTAGAAAAATTAAGGCATTTGTTCAAAGTCTCAGCTACTAAGAAACCAGATCTGAGTATTAGCCTGTTCAAGCCCTGCCCATCCCTCATTTGCCAAATATTAAATCAGTGGTTCTCAACCTAACCCACACATTGGAATCAGATGTCAAAGTATCACCCCAGAGATTCTTATTTAACTGGTATGGTATATGATCTTGGCATAGGGATTTTTAAAAATTCCCCAGATGAAGCCAACGTGCAGCCAAAGCTGGGAACCGCTACTTTAGATGCTGGAATGAGAGCAGCCTCTCCAGGAAGACTTCTCTAATCACCACTCAATTCAGTCAATTCCTCTATCCTCAGCCCCTGCAACACCACATGTGTACTGCAATCCCCAAATAAACTCCATGAACATAGGGTAAATAAGTGACAGCCCTGTTGAAATGAAAGTATGGAAAAAGGATTCACTAATTAATAAATGGTGCTGGGAGACATGGTATTAATATGAGAAAAGTATTAGACCCCCATGTCACACCATAGCCCATAATACATTCCAGAGGAAGCAATACGAAGAAATGAACTGAATTGATTCTTACTTTCTTGATGTAAGGCATGTAGGTGGGGTCTTTGTTATAGGAACCATATTCATTCTCCACCTGCACAGCAATGATGGGTCCTCCATGCTTGTACTGGGGAAAAGAGATAAGCAATCAGAAGCTGAGTTTGTAGTGGGAACTATATTATCTAATTTCAACACACTTATCACCAGTGTTTTACACCACCATGTTTTACTAGCAAAACATTCCATTTAAAAGCAAAAGTCTCAAAAGGTTTGGTATATAATTGAGAATGACATCAGTATGACGTGCAGTAGGAAGCTCCAGGCCCTGTTCCCCTACAGAAACATCAAATAAACCACCTAATGACTAAAGTAACTTTACAGGAGGTCTGGAAAACAGTCAAACATTTGAGCAAACAAGTGAATACCCAATCAAGAAAAAGACACATTCAAAATGGTAGCAGATTTCATGGTGTTTTCACTCTCCTGTCACGCTCTGCCCACCGGCATAGCATGGCATAGTCAGAAAGAAGCACCCCAATTACCAGTTCCCTCCCTCAGGACAGAAAGAGCAAAACAGAACTTGTTTGAAATGTTCTGGGCTACCTTTGGGCTGCCCAGTGAACTAGTTTGTGTCTCATTTGAATTAGAGCTCAGACAGGAAATGTTGGCATAGTTTGGACCTCAGCCTGGAAGCTGCATGTGAAAACTTCCGAGGGATTACAGACCCATGGGTGCCTCAGGGCAAGGGACTACAGGCAGAGGAATATAATAGAACATCTAAGGCCACAAGAAAAAGGTGGAATGAGACTCTTTGGGAAATTAAAACATGTAAAAGCAGTCGAGGGAAATTGGGAGGAAAAAAAAAAAAAAGCACACACACAGACCAGACAGGACACATACCCAAAAATATCTGAGAAGATCTTAAGCCTTCACTTTGGGCCGATCTCAAGGCTCAGAGCCTGCTACACAGTGAAGGTGCTCCCTGCCAGCCCACAAAGACTGGGGGCGGTGACCACTATGTCAAATGCCCCATTTTCAACAAGAGCACAAGGCGTGTAAGACATAGAGAAGTAGGGCCCATTTACAGCAACAAAATCTGTCGCCAGACACAGCCTATAAAGAAATGCACTCAGTAGACTTACTAGACGAAGATTTTAAAACAACTGTCACAAATATGCTCAAAGAGCTAAAGAAAAACACGGACAAAGCCTCAAGAAAAGGATACATGAGCAAAATCAGAATAGCAATAGAGACAGAAACCACAAAACAGAACTAAACAGAAATTCTGGAGCTAAAAACTACAGCATCTAAATAGAAAATTTCACCATAGCAGTTCAACCACGGATTCAAACAAGCAGAAGAAAGAATGGGTGAACTTGGACAGAGTCATTTTAAATTATTGAATCTAAGGAGAAAAAAGAATAAAGAAAAGTGAACAGAGTCTGAGGGACTTATGCAACATCACTAAGTAGACAAACTCATTATGGGAACCCCAAAGGAGAAGAAAGAAAAAAGCAGAGAGATTATTTGAAGAAATCATGGCAGAAAACCTCTCAAATTTGAGGAAACACAGATATACAAGTCCAAGAAGCTTCAATGAACTCCAAGTAGCTTTAACCCAGAGACCCACACCACGACACACTATAACCAAACTGTCAAAAGACAAAGACGAAGAGATTCTTGAAAGGAACCAAAGGAAAACGTGACTTGCAAAGACCCCCAGTAAAGACTATCAGTGGATGTCTTCCCAGAAACCTTGCAGAACTGAGGCAGTGAGATGACACAAACTGCTGAAGGAGAAAAACTAACAATTGAGAATTCCAAATCCAGCAAAACTGTCCTTTAAAAACAAGGAAGAAATTAAGACATTCTCACACAAATAAAAGCAGAAGGTGTTCCTTACCACTAAACTTGCCCTACAAGAAATGTTAGATGGAGTCCCTCGCATTGACATGAAAGGCATATGAAAGTTCTCTGGTAAAGTAAATATGTAAAAACCAGTGTTATTACAATATTAGTTCATAACTCTGCCTCCTATTTTTTAGAGGATTTAAAAGACAAATGCATAAAATAATTATAAATCTATATTCATAGGTACACAATATTTAAAGATGTAATTTGTGACATCAATAACATAAAGGGGGAAAGGAGCTATAAAGGAGTAGAGATTTTATATGCGATCGAAGTTAAGCTAGTATCAATATAAGATAGAATGTCATAGGGGCTGGCCCTGTGGCTGAGTGGTTGAGTTTGCGCGCTCCGCTGCAGGCGGCCCAGTGTTTCATTGGTTCGGGTCCTGGGCGCGGACATGGCACTGCTCATCGAGCCACGCTGGGGCAGCGTCCCACATGCCACGACTAGAAGGACCCACAACGAAGAATATGCAGCTGTGTACTGGGGGGCTTTGGGGAGAAAAAGGAGAAAGGTAAAATCTTTAAAAAAAAAAAAAAAGAAGATAGAATGTCATAACTTTTGGACAGTATATGTAATCCCCCTGGTAACCACAACAAAAACATCTATAGACTATACACAAAAGGAGATGAAAAGGGAACAGAGCTTGTCACTATGAAAATCAACTAAATACAAAGGAAGGCAGTAATGGAGGAGATGAGGGAGAAAAATATGGCAAGACATACGGAAAACAAATAACAAAATGGCAAAAGCAAATGCTTCCCTATCAGTAATTACTTCAAATGTAAATGTGTTAAACTCTCCAACCACAAGCAGATTTGCAGAATGGACAAATAAACAGTATCCAACCATATGCTGTCCACAAGACACTCACTCTAGAGCTAAGGACACACATGAGTTGAAAGTGAAAGGCTGGAAAAAGCTATTCTGTGCAACAGTAACCAAAGGGGAGCAGGGATGACTGCACTAAGAGCAAACAAAACAGCCTGTAAGTCAAAACTGATAGAAGAGACAAAGGGCATTACATTTTATATACACATAAATACATAATATATATTATACATAAGGATAAAAGGGTCAATTTAGAAGATATAACAATTATAAACATATATGCATCGAACACCAAAGTACCAAAATATATGAAGAAAATATTCAAAGAACTGAAGAGAAAAAAGACATCTCTATAGTAATAGAGGGAGACTTCAATATCCCATTTTCAATAATAGATAAAACAACCAGACAGATGATCCATCAGGAAACACAGGACTTGCACAACGTTGCAGGCCAATGTGACCTAGCAAATACATATAGAACACTCCATCCAACAACAGCACGATGCACACTTTTCTCCAGTGCACACAGAATAGTCTCCAGGATAGACCATATGTTAGGCCACAAAACAAGTTTTAATAAATGTTTTAAAAGATTGAAGTCAAAGTATCTTTTCCAATCACAATATAAGGAAACTAAAAACCAGCAGCAGAAAGAAAACTGAAAAATTCACAAATATGTGGAAATCAAACAACACACTCTTAAAAAACCAGTGACTCAAAGAAGCAATCACAGGGAAATTAGAAAATATATTGAGACAAATGAAAATGAAAACACAACAAAACAAACTTACAGGATACAGTGAAAGCAGTGCTAAGAGGGAAATTTATAATTGTAAACACATTAAAGAAGAAAGGTCTCAAGTCAACAAGCTAACTTTTCATCTTAAGAAACTAGAAAAAGAGAAACAGACTAAACCCAAACATAGCAGAAGAAATAAAGTAATAAAGATTAGAGCAGAATAAAAACAGAGACTAGAAAAACAATAGAGAAAAATCAGAAAAACCAAGAGTTGGTTCTTTGAAAAGATCAACAAAGTTGATAAACCTTTAGTTAGATTAACAAAGAAGAGAAAATATTCAAATAACTAAAAATCAAAAACAAAACAGGAGGTGTTGCTACCAATTTCATAGGAATAAAAAGAATTATAAGAGAGGAATATGAAAAATTGTATGCCAACAAATTGAATAACCTAGATGAAATAAACAAATTCTAGAAACACACAACATGCCAAGACTGAATCATGAAGAAACAAAAAATCCAAATAGATCTGTAACTAGTAAGGAGATTGACACCAATCCTTCTCTAACTCTTGCAAGAAAAATCAAAAAAGAGGGAACACTTCCAAACTCATTCCATGAAGTATTACCAAAGCTAGAAAAAGACTCTACATAGAAGAAAACCACAGACCAACATCCCTGATGAACACTGACGCAAAAATCTTCAACAAAACACTAGCAAACTGAATTCAACAATATTAAAAAGATTATACACCATGAACAAGTGGGATTTATTCCTGAATGCAAGGACAACTCAATGAAAATCAATGTGATACACATCAACAAAATAAAGGAAAAATAGCACAGGATCATCACAACTGACACATAAAAAGATTTGACAAAATTCAACTTGCTTTCATACTAAAAACACTCAACAAACTAGGAATAGAAGAAAACTATCTCAAGATAATAAAAGCTATATATGAAAAGTCCACACACAGCCAATCTCACACTCAATGGTGAAAGATTGAAAGCCTTTCCTCTACGATTAAGAAAAAGACAAGGATTCCTGCTTTCGCCACTTCTATTCAACATAGTATTGAAAGTTTTAGCCAGAGGAGTTAGGCAAAAAAATAAAGGCATTCAAATTGGAAAGGAAGAAGTAAAATTATCTGTGTTTGCAGATCTTATACGTAGAAAATCATAAAGATTCCACAAAAAAACTAATAGCACTAATAAACAAATTCAGCAAATTTGCAGGAAACAAAATCAGTGCACAAAAAATTTAATTCTGTTTCTATACACTACCAATGAACAATTCTATTTACAATAGCATCAAAAAGCTTAAAATATTTAGGGATAAATTTAATCAATGACATAAAATACTTCTACATTGAAAACTACAAAACACTGCTGAGAGAAATTAAAGAAGACACCAGTAAATGGAAAGGCATCCTGTGTTCATAGATTGAAAGATTTAATAGTGGTAAGATGTCAGTGCTACCCAAAGTGATCCACAGAGTCAATGCAATCCCTATCAAAATTTCAACGATGTTTCTGCAGAAATACAAAAATCCGAGGGCCAGCCCAGTGGCGCAGCGGTAAAGTTCGTACGTTCTGCTTTGGTGGCCCGGGGTTCGTCGGTTCAGATCCCAGGTGCGGACCTAGCACCACTTGTCAAGCCATGCTTTGGTAGGCATCCCACATACAAAGTAGAGAAAGATGGACATGGATGTGAGCTCAGGGCCAGTCTTCCTCAGCAAAAAGAGGAGGATTGGCGGCAGATGTTAGCTAAGGGCTAATCTTCCTAAAAACAGAAAAAAAAGAAAGAAAAATCCTACCTAAAATCCATATAGAATCTCAAGGGACCTCGAATAGCCAAAACAACGTTGGGAACATTGTTGGAGGTCTCACACTTCCTGATTTCAAAACTTACTACAAAGCTTCGGTAACCAAACAGTGGAGTAGTGACGTGAAGACAGACATATAGACCAACAGAACAGAATAGAGGCCAAAGAATAAACTCTCACAACTATGGTCAAATGATTGGCAATGAGGGTGCCAAGACTATTCAATGGGAAAAGAACAGCTGTCTTCAACTAATGGTGGTGAGAAAACTGGATATCCACATACAAAAGAACGAAGGTGGACTGTTACTTTACACCATATACAAAAATTAACTCAAAACAGATCATAAACCTAAACATAAGAGGTAACACTAGAACACCCTTAGAAGAAAACATAGGAGAGAAGCTTCATGACACTGGATTTGGCAATGATTTCTTGGACATGGAACAAAAAGCAAAGGCAACAAAAGAAAAAACAGATATGTTGGACTTTAAAAACTTCTATGCGTGAAAGGACACAATCAACAAGAGTGAAAAGGCAACCCTTGGAATTGGGAGAAAATATCTGCAAATCATGTATCTGATAAGAGACTGACATCCAGAATGTGTAAAGAACTCCTACAACTCAACATCAACAAAACACAAACAACCCGATTAAAAAATGAGCAAAGAACTTAAAGATATTTCTCCAAAGAAGATACAGAGATGGCCAGTAAAGACATGAAAAAATACTCCACATCGCTAATCATTAGGGAATTCAAACCAAAACCACAATGAGATATCTAACCTCACAACCATTAGGATGACTTTTACCAAATAAACAGAAAACAAGTGTGGGCCACGATGCTGAGAAACTGGAACTTTGTGCACGGCCCATGGGAATATAGAATGCTGCAGCTGTGGAAAATGTATGGCAGTTCCTCAAAAAATTAAATACAGACTAACCATATAATCCAGCAATACCACTTCTGAGAATATATCCAAAAAAGTGAAAACAGGGACTCAAACAGATATTTGTACACCCATGTTCACAGCAGCATTATTCACAATAGCCAAAAGCAACCTAACTGTCCATTGATGAATGGATGCATAACCAAAATGTGGTACATGCAGACAATGGAATATTATTCAGCCTTAAAAAGGAAATTCTGACAGATGCTATAAAACGGATGAATCTTGAGGCTATTATGCTAAGGGAAAGAAGCCAGTCACAAAGGGACAAAAAAACTGTTTGATTCCACTTATATGAGGTCCTGGAGTGGTCAGATCGAGAGAGAGAAAGTAGAATGGTGGCCACCAGGGGCCATAGAGACGGGAGGGAGAGGTAGTGTTTAATGGGGACAGAGTTTCAATTTGGGAAAAAGAAAAAATTCCTGAGACGGATGGTGGTGATGTTTGCACAACAACCCGAATGTACTTAATGCCACTGAACTGTACATTTAAAAATGGTTAAAAATGGTAAATTTTATGTATATTCTATCACAATAAAAAATAAAATGATGTTATACCCAGAAAAAAAAAATTGTTTTCATAGGTTTGGTATGCCATTTCCATGTTTAAGGAAACCCCTGACCCATATTCCTGGCACGGACATGGCATGGGCTTCCCTACCACCCCACCCCGACCTCCACCACCCAACCCACCACAGCCCACTGAAGCATCTGGGCAACCCCAACTTCCCTGCAAAAATCTAGGCCCATAATTTCCTAGCTTCTTGCTTCTTTCGTAATTAGGGCTGCCAGATTGAGTAAATAAAAACACAAGACATCCAGTTATACTTGAATTTACAATAAATAATTTTATATATACACGAATATTTTTTAATGTAAGTATGTCCCATGCAATACCTGGGACTTATTTATACTAAAAAAACTATTCCATGTTTATCTGAAATTCAAATTTAACTGAGTGTCCTGTGTTTTATTTGCCTGCCCCACAAATGATCAAAGAGTTCCTCGCATCTATGCATGCTGTGAATATTCCAAACCATTGACTGAGAGCAATTTGTACTGATGTATACTAATTTCTCAGTGTCGCTGTTCTTGTTTTTACACAAGCAATTGGGTTAATTATTCCCATTTCTGCCTTTTTATTGCTTCCAATTATTACATGCAATGTTAAGATACTTTCTCACAAAAATTTATTTTAATACATATGTTTTGAATAATAAATGTGTACCATGCAGGACCTTTTTGGCAGAAGGATGTACCTTAAAAAGCCATCAATTGTAATTTTATAGTTGTAAGAAGTCCTGCTGTCTTACAGGCAAGGGCCACCCATAGCCACTCCTTTCTGCATAGAGCTGAGCCCTGTGCTACCGCGACTCGGACACGAGGGTGTTTTCAGTCGTCAGAGCATCCAGAGGTGCAGCTGTGGCACTGTGCAGGGCAAGGTACACACTGCCCCACCGAGGCCAACACTGAGGCAGGCAGCTCTGAAAAGACGACCATTGCAAGCCCCTCCAATGACGGATCTCAGGCAGCAGGGAAGAATGTGGTCCCGTGTTGAAAGGAACTGTGAGCCCCTTGATCTGAGAGCTGACCTGGCCTCTTTACTCCCAGCAGGAAGACAGGTGAAGGTCAAAGAGGCTGCTTGCTTTTACCTGGAGTGGCACCACCCTGGGCATCAGGTGATCAAAATAAAGGTCCACTGCATTCGTGAAGCCCTTGTACGTTGTTCTCAGCCTCATGCCAGAGTCTTGGAGTAACCAGCTTGAATGAAAAGGGGCGGGGGGTTAGTTTCACTGTCTGTGGGTTTGCCCTGGGCAGGGGATGGTGGAGTGAAAGGCAGCAGCTTCAGGGTGCTTGGGAATGTGTCTGGAGGCCCCTCCCACCCCACTACCTCTGCTCAGCCAGGAAGGCAGAAGTTACTCCAGCTGACTCAGGAGCAAAGCCCCCAGCCCAGGCCCTGCACTCAGCACCGCTTCCTACCTCAGGACACCAGCACGGGCAGGGGCTTTACCTCCAGCCTCACAGCTCTAGGTCTGGCTGCCAGTCAAGCGGGAGAAAAGCTTTTCACTGGACGCCAGGCCCAGTCTTCCAGCATTTACTCTGCGATCTCATTACAAAGGGTCACGTGAAGACAAAGGGATTAGGAATCACTGGGACTGGAGAAGGACACAGATGCAACCTTCCAGTGTCACCCAGAAAAACAAGCCTGAGACAGACGCCGAGAGGCTAATCTGGCTTCCCCTGGGCTCCAGCTGCTCTCCAAACTGACAGCCGGCCGCGCATTTGCATCCGCGCATCAGTGATTCAGAGCTCAGCTGAGCAAGATTAACTCTTCCTGCAACCTGTCTGTGGTGACCACATTCCCCAGATGAACATGGAGCATTAGTTCCAGAGCTGGAGTCAAGGTATTTCTCCTTCTCACTTGAAATTCTGAGAAAACACTTATATTTTCTTACAAAAGGCTCCCATGCTTCTCCTGCCCTGCTTTGGAAGTCCTGAACAGGGTCAGAAAATTATCATTTTATGTTAGGTAAAAGTGGACAAGGAGAGAGCAGTTTCCTCTAGACCCCACCTTCCATCTCACATGGAACAGGCCTGGTGTGTCCTCCCCACTGAGATCCTGCCTGATTCCCAGTGCTCCCAGGTTGGCCTCCCCGGGGTGTGCCGAATGATGCGACCAGGACCTGGACAGACGGAACAGCACAGGGAGGTCTGAGTGCTGCAGCTCCCACCACTTCTGAGCTGAGACTGAGATCCTGTCCTCCGCTGCGCCTGCTGCAGCTGGGCCTGAGGACAGTGCTGCACACAGATTTAATCCCCAGGTGTGGGGGAGGCCACTCTGGCTGTATGCAGGCTTGGGGAAGGCACACTTGCCAAGCTGAACAGCAGAGCGGCAGAGAAGTGATCCCCAGTGGTGGAGGAGACGGAGACGGGCCTACCTGTGCCCCCTAGGGAAGGGCTGGGTCACGCTGGAAACAGAACAAACAAGGCTGAGGCTGGGGCTGCGCTGTGGCGAGAGGCCGCTCCCACAGGAGAAGGCACGACAAACAAGACCAGCCTTCCTCCCTCCTGGGGCGGCCGGGGTCGGGGGAGAGGGGGTCTAACCACCTGGAACACTGTGAGGATGGGGAAGATTATGCCTATTAATAAGAAAATCTTGTTGCTGGAAATTAATGGCAATAATGATGAGGCTGAGGAAGGAATGTGGTACCAGGTGATCCTGGTCTGGATTTCCACTCTAACCACAGAGCACTCTATTGACCTCAGCAGAGACTACACATCCTAAGATAATTCACAGGACCTGAGGCTTGAAGATAAAAGGTAAAACAGTAATTTGTTACTCCTATACTTTATCAAGATACTTGGACTTAGAAAACGATGCTTCGTAACATCCCTAAAAGCAGACAGGGTGAGCATGATTGTGGCCATTTTGCAGTCAGGGACAGTGAGGTCCAGAGCAGGTACACAGCCTGACTGAGGCCCCAGCTCCACAGCAGAGCCCTGATGAGGCGAACTGCCTAAGGGTGGCCAGCCCTGCTCCCGCGGCTCGCCAGACAAAAGCCACACGGAATTGGACAAAGGCAATGATTGTCACAACACTTAGAATGACCTCCTTTCAGGGGGCCGGCCCAGTGGCACAGCGGTTAAGTGTGCACGTTCCACTTTGGCGGCCCAGGGGTTCGCCGGTTCGGATCCCGGGTGCGGACATGGCACTGCTTGGCACACCCAGCTGTGGTAGGCGTCCCACATATAAAGCAGAGGAAGATGGGCACGGATGTTAGCTCAGGGCCAGTCTTCCTCAGCAAAAAGAGGAGGTTTGGCAGCAGTTAGCTCAGGGCTAATCTTCCTCAAAAAAAAAAAAATGACCTCCTTTGGATGCCATTTATTCTAAAAAGGAACTTCACTGGGGAATGGAAAAATATACTTTAAAAGCAAAATTAAACCTACGTTTGTGATTAGTGTTTTGCATAAGCACAGGGACCAATGCAAGCTGCACCTGGAGCCTCTCACAGCCCCGCTCACCTGGGCAAGCCCCCGAGGTCAATCTCGCTGCAGATGTAGGGGCCTGGACGCAGAATCACCCACAGCCCGATCTCCGCAGCAGTCAGGACAAAGGCCCTAGGGAGGTCAACGTCAGCAGCTCTCACGGCCTCAGACGCAGGCGGAGGAGGAGCCCAGCACACATCACAGCCCACCGTGGCGCAGCTGCCCACCTCTCCCTCGCTTGCCTTCCTCTCCAAGCAGGGAGACGGGTGAGGGAAGGAGAGGCTGCAGCCCCAGCCCCAGCAGAGCAGGATTCCCATGCAGCTCCCAGCCCAGGACATCTGCACAGCCCCAGTGGGGACATGAGGAGGAGGGCATCACACAGGGTGCAGGGGAGGCCACCAGGGAACCTGACCCCAACGGCCTTGCTACCCTAAGGGGGCAACCACTGTCCCAGTCAGCGGGGCTGGGCCACACTGCAGAGTGGTGCTGACACCCGGGATTAGGCACCTCTGGGAGGCAGTGAGAGGTCTGGCTCGGAAGAAGCAGGCGGAGACCCCTGGGGGTAACAGGCTCACAGCTGCAGAGCGTCTAAGTGCTGGCTGCAGAGCCTTTCCCACTGTCCTGAGAACGAGGCCCCAGAGCCCAGTCTCTCTGGCTCTCAAGCAGAGCCAGATGCCCCCATGGCTCCTAACCAACCCAAGGAGCCACCTCTCCGCCTCCCACCCCATGCCAGGTCACAGAAGCAGCAACAGCACGTACTCCAGGTCCAGGTTCCCAGAGAAGTCAAATCTTCCTCTTTCTGGCTCATGGAGGTTCCATGGAACATAGCTGTAATAGAACAGACAGTTACAAGCCGAGCTTTTCATCTCTTCCACTTCAACTCCCGGATTACCTTCTTTATTCCTAAAACCCCTTATGATTGTTGAAGATGTATTTCTTAAGAACATTATCTTAATGACAGCAGGACCAGAACTAAGAACTAATCGAAGAGATCTAGGAGCCTTTGAGAATCCAGAGCAGGTCCCTGGGGGACTAATACCTCATCTCCTCAGGAGAAGGGAGAGAAGGCCAAGAAGACTTGGGTGCAGTGTGGGATCTGACCTCAGGTCAGCGTGAGTGTGTGCTCCCCTCCCCCTTCCTCCTCCTCATCTCTCCGTCTCTCTCTTCATTGGAGAAAAAGAAGTAGCTTCATAGAAAAACAGTTAAAAGTACAGTAAGAGAAAAATCTTAATCATCATTCCTATTTTTTACTGAAGCATCCAGAATTTCAAGCTTGTAACAGACTAGAGGTTGTAACTCTAAACAGAAGATGAGAAATGAAGTAAGTTCTTTAAGGGACCCGACTCAAGAGGCAGAAGGCAGGAGTGACATACGATAGCAGTAATGACAGCTGCTCCTCTCCTAGACTCGCCCCCACCCCGGCTTCTCGTGGGCCCCCTCCAACTGCAGAGTTACAGAGGCAAAGGGAACGGGGCTTGCTTGCCTCCAGTTCAGACTCAAGAGTTCTGTGTTTAAGGAAAGATAGATTACCCTGCTGTTAGAAGGCAAGGTTTATCCTACAATATTCCTACAAGCTTCAGGAGTCCTCTAACATGTAAATGTACCCCAGGATCAGAACCTACACATGCAAATAAATGGATCCTTTAAGTAATCTTTCTAGAGAATACACACTTGTTTCAACCATGCTGTTGTAGCTCAGAACACTCCTGTAACTCTTTTTAGAAACTGTCTTCAAAGCCAGTTCATAAACCAGCCAAGAAAATCCATGTCCTTGATATGTACTCATACAATATCGCCTGAAATTTGAATAACCCAGCCAGATAACCCATTTTATTTCACAGACTTGGATCCAAATATCTGTCGGAAATTCTGAAAAATAAACCCACAAAACAATCAAGATTTTTCACAAATGAGCCTATGTTTTAACTGATTTTCACATCAACATTCTACTGAGTGCCCCCACGAGCCGATCACTGTGGTGGGGGCTGGGATGAAAGCTGCAGCACCCTGAAGATGATTCCAGAAAGGAATGCTGGAGACTGCTGACAGCCTCTCAAGGGGCTATTTTGAAGAAGACTACACTCATCTGCTGTATAAATTGGGGGGTGAGTGCTTGTTAAAAGATTCCATGTGATAATTTAATCTCCCCTCTACCCTCCTCGCCTCCTTCACTACATTCTTCTGCGCAGCACCTCTCTTTCTGTTCCTCCAGACTTTTCAGCCACGTCCTGTCTTCCCAGCCCTGCCCATGAGAGTGCGGGAGGCAGCAGGAGGGAGGGAGGCTGTCTGGCCGTCACCCAGCAGAGGGCTCGGGCTGCTTGCCTCTCCTATAGTTTTCCTCACAGAGCCTGGCTCAAAGACTCTCTTCAGAGGCTGCTCAGGTTTAGGATCTGCCAGGGCTCACCATCCGGACATGGTGGAGACCCCAGGCTGGGCTCCCAGAAGCAGCCCGGACACAGAGGCGAGGAGCCCTACCTGGGGACGGGGGTGGGGGCAGCACTCACGTGGTGAGGGTGTTCAAGCCACAGGCCTTCATCTTCAGCAAGCGGTCCCTCCAGTACTCCTTGGGGACGCGGAAGTAGTGCACAGAGCCCCCGAAGATCCAGAAGGTGGAGTCCTCCAGCATAAAGTTTTGGTCTTTCGCCTGCAGCCCTAACTGGCGGCGTCTCAGCCAAGGACGGGTCAGGTTAGACCAGTCCAACCTGCAACAAGACAAGGCAGTCGGGAGCCCCGGAGCTCGCCTTCGGCAGTGAGCAGGGCACAGAGGGGCGCCGGGCCTCCTCTCCTCCTCGGCAGGCCCTCAGCATTTCTTTCTAAGGAGGGCCTGCTTCCAGGACACTCAGAAAAGGCTCCCCACCCTCCAACTCAGGCAACCTCGAAGGAGTCTTTCTTCAGCATCACTCACTCATCAAGGGGAAGAGCAAGCTGAGCTGCAGTCAGGAACAAGACAAACAACACTCAACACAGAGACCGGGTGCTAACAGGAGACAGGACGAGGTGGGCGCACAGCACGTGGGAATGATGCTCTCAGTGGGCTGAGAAGCTGCCTGCTAGCGCTGGGGACCCGGGGGGTGGAGTTGGGGGCGGGTGCAACACATAGGTGCCTATGACAGATGGCCAGATTTTACAGGCCATTTGACTAAACATCCAAACAGCAACTACTTCAAATAGTACCTCTGAGCCACCTCACGGTCACAGCTGCCCGGCTCGAGGTGTAGATACCTGGAAAGAGGTATCTGGGTTAGAAACAGCATCTATTCATTGACCAAACCTCCAGGTCTTAATTATTATCCGAAGATCAAGTGTCAGCCAAGAGATAAACCAGCACAACAGAGAGCCCTAGTGGAAAGGGCTGTTGGAAAGTTTTCGTCCCAAAAAGCACCTCTTAGCACCTCTTGGGCTAGCCAAGGTGAGCCCCCTCAAATTGATCCCCGTGACTCAGTGCTCCTAAAATTCCCCCTTTCTCTTTTCCTCCCAGTCTCCTGAAGGCCATGAAAAAAAAGCTAGTAAGAGAAGCTACAGAATGGGAAAACTTCCAGCCAGGAAATTTAGGAAAATTGGAGACAGAAAAACAACATCAGGAGTAGTATGGGGTAAAAGCAAATTTTAATTGATGCTGTGAAAGATGGCATCAGTGGAGCCATATTAAAACAGAGCAGCCATTTCAGAAGAATTGCCTTGCATGTCATTTTCTTTATCTTCCAAACTAGACCTGACTGGCAACATTCCAAGAAGTCAGTAAGGACAAGAATATCCTGTTTGTAAG